>NC_064849.1:152175837-152515837 GCF_024139225.1 Suncus etruscus | reverse complement strand
AGTAGCTGAAAAATCAGTTGGAAAATCAACCCTGAATATGTCTACAATATGCCAGTTACGGGTAAGTGGAGGCAAAGGCTTAATGCTGAAAGCCTCCAATGCAACCCAAAGCAACAAAACTATTTTTATTTCCTATATCTTGAAGTATAAAAAGACTCTTCTTGATGGTTACAAAGCCCCTCTCATGGCTCCATACCAAAGGTAGGTGACTGATATAGGGCAGCTCTAGGGCCCAGACTGTCAGAATATGAACCCTGCATAGAAGTTTCAGAAACCATCGAGTCCATGGGAATGATAGAGTTGAATAAAAACCCTAAGAGGATCTCATGGAACGAGGAGAGGAGGGAGAAAAGAATAAATGTCAAAGAGGATTTTCTCTGTCACTACAGATGTGTGTGGCTTCCTGAAATTGGGCTGGGGCTTCTCTGCAACTGCTGGAAAAGAGTAGAAACAGTCCCTATGTAACAGTGGGAACTGGTTCTGCCCATTCAGAACAACTGTCTAGATCAGGGGTCTCAAAATCACTGCCCGCGGGCCTTTTGCGGCCCTCCATACAACATTTTGTGACCCAGGGCTGGCATTTAAATATCACAGTATTCGCGATTATTCGCTTACCGCAATAAAAATCGCATTAGTAAAAAAAATCGCATTAAACATTCGCATACCCCGAGCAGTTCCGTTTGGGGTATGCAAATGTTTAATGCGATTTTTTGCTATTTTTCTTACTAATGCAATTTTTTATTGCGAATATTCGGTAAGCGAATAATCACGAATACTTTGCGTCTAGTGCAGACGTCATTTCCGCTGCTCCTGCCCACTGTCCCTTGCATTATCGGAGGCCTAAGGGAGAGAAGTTTATTACAGAATTAGATTTTGTCATTCCTTCATCATGACTTCATCAAAGCCTGCAATGAAGAGAAAGATTGATGACGAGCACAGACAATTTCAGGAAAAGTGGGAGGCGCAGTATTTCTTTGTTGAGCACAGGGGCATCCCCACATGTCTTATTTGCTCAGAGAAAGTTGCAGTGCACAAGAAATACAACTTGAAACGCCATTATTCAACTAAACATGCTGAGGAATGTGCAAAATATCAAAGAAATGAGAGAGTCAAGCGGGTTGCCAGTCTTAAAGCATGTCTAATGAGGCAACAAGATTTCTTCAAGAAAGCAACCAAAGAGAATGTTGCATCAGTCAAAGCTAGTTACATGCTTAGTGAGATGATTGCTAAGGCAGGGAAACCATTCACAGAAGGAGTTTGTTAAAAAAATGCATGTTACAGGCTGCAAGAATTATCTGTCTGGAAAAGAAAGGTCAGTTTAGCAAAATCAGCCTTTCTGCCAACACTGTGGCAGAGCGCATTTCTGACATGTCAAGTAACATTTATCATCAACTGTGTGAGAAAGCCAAATGTTTTGATGCATACTCAGTTGCTCTTGACGAGGGCACAGATACAACAGACATTGCGCAGCTCACATTTATGTCCGTGGTGTTGATTGCAATTTTGAATTGACAGAGTAGCTGCTCACAATAATTCCAATGCATGGCCAGACCACCACTAATGAGATATTTTGGCATCTGTGTGATGCCATTGAGAATGCAGGTTTGCCATGGAAGACGTTTGTTGGAATAATAACCGATGGAGTGCTATCGATGACAGGGAAGAAAAATGGACTGGTGGCACTTGTTCAAAAAAAAAAAAAAACTTGAAGAGAAGGGTGTAGAGAAGGCCATTGCTCTTCACTGCATTATCCATCTGCAGGCCCTTTGCAGTAAATGCCTGCCATGTGACAATGTGATGTCTGTTGTTGTGAGATGCATTAACCAAATCAGATCCAGGGGCTTAAAGCACAGGAGGTTCCTTGCTTTTTTAGAGGAAATGGAATCAGAATATGGAGATGTGCTCTATTTCACCGAGGTACGTTGGCTCAGCAGGGGCAATATCCTGAAAAGATTTTTTGAGTTGAGAGAAGTGAAAGCGTTCATGGAGAAGGACGGGAATGCTGTTTCTGAGTTGAGTGATCACAAATGGCTCATGGACTTAGCTTTTCTTGTTGACATCACACATAAGCTGAATGTACTAAACAAGATGTTACAAGGCCAGGGGCAGCTTATCAGTGCTGCCTATGACAACGTGAGAGCATTCTCCACAAAACTTGTGTTATGGAAATCCCAGCTCTCTCAGACAAACCTTTGCCATTTCCCAGCATGCAAGGAACTTGTGGATGCAGCCATACCATTCAGTGGTGAGAAATATGTTGATGCTATTTTTAAGCTAGAGAAGGAATTTGATCACCGATATGCAGACTTCAAAAAGCACAGAGCCACTTTCCAAATTTTTGTGGACCCTTTTTTCTTTTATGTGCAAGATGCCCCTCCTGTGCTTCAAATGGAGCTCATTGACCTGCAATGCAACTCTGATATCAAAGCCAAGTTCAGGGAGATTAATGGAAAAGCAGACATGCATGGCCAATTTTTGAGAGAATTGCCGCACAGCTTCCCTGAACTTTCTCGAATGTTCAAGTGTACCATGTGCCTTTTTGGGAGCACATATTTGTGTGAAAAGTTATTCTCCACATTGAACTTCAATAAGTCAAAGTACAGATCTAGACTTAATGATGATCATCTTCAAGCCATACTGAGGGTCTCAACTTCTTCCTCTCTAAAGCCAAATGTGGTTCATATTTGTGAGAAGAAGCACTGTCAAGTCTCTGGCAGCAAGGAATAGGCAAAAGATGCCATGTTCAGAAGAACTGTTCATGGTCTTCACTCAATGTTCTATTCATGTTCAGAAGAAATATTAAAACTGTTAATAATGACGCTTGAGGTTTTTGTGTGTGTGTGTGTGAAATCCCTTATGCGGCCCTGCCTCACCCCAACTTTGCCTCCTGTAGCCCCCAGGTAAATTGAGTTTGAGACCCCTGATCTAGATCCATGGAACAGCAGATAGGGTGTTTGCCTTGCACACAGCCAACCCAGATTTGATCCCTAGCACCCCATATGCCCTCCCACAGCTCTACCAGTAGTGATTCTTCAGTGCAGAGCCAAAAGAAAGTCCTGAGCAATGTCAGGTATGCCTCTGCTTCCCCCACAAATACAATAAAAACATGCATGCCTCTGTTGTCACCACTTCCTCCTGTTCCATCCCACCAGGACAGGCCCTATACTGCACCATGTGACATATGAAATGACCCAGCCACCTGTCTTGGGCCCAGACATTTTAGAAGCATGTGTCTAGTTCAGGGCAGTGAACTCCAGAGTCCTGTGCCCAGGAAAACAGACCTAAGGTGGGGAAACATTCTTAACCCCTCCAATTTCTCTGGGAAGAGGGTGTTTAGAGGGTGTTTAGGGTATTCTTTCAAGGAAAGAGAAGCCCCAGGCCCCAGGATCTTGACAAAGATGGTTCTTGATAAAGCTGGTTATCATATATTCTTTGCCTGATTCAAGTGTTTGTGCTATTTCAGCTCTAATGTTTTTCCAAAGGTTATGTGAGGATACACATAAGACTATAATATCAACTGGTAAAGTGACTTTTGCTGTTCTAAATGAAGTACTATCAAAAAACATACAAACTTAAACATACAAGTTTGAGTTATATAACAAACTTTTCTTGTAATATTATGCAAAAAAATTTTTAAGTAATTTTTATTGTGATCAAAGTGAGTTACAAATCTTTCACAGTAATATTTAGGATACTTAGAGACAGTGAATTAGGGCCATTTCCACCATCAGTGTTGTCTTCCTACCACCCCTGTTCCCAGCATGCATCCCATACCTCTTCTCTTTGCCCCCCTGGACTGCTAGTAGTAGGTATGATATAACTTGTTGTAGATTGGGTATCTTGATTCTGTTGTCATTGACTTTAGGTTTGGAGTTTAAGTCTGATCATTTTTTATTTCTACTCAATGTTCATAGACTGGTTGCTTCTAGTACCATCCATCCCCCCCCCCCTTAATTTATAAGAGAGAACAAGATGATTTAAGTTCTGTGGTTCTTTTGGAAAAAGAAAAGAAATAAAGGCAAAAAAATAGCTAAGAGTAGTTCATCTAGAGGGTATAAATATTAATTTAAAAGAAGAAAGGTAGAATGGGATGGGAGAGATAGCACTGCTGTAAGGCATTTGCCTTGCAAGGAGAAAGACGGTGGTTCAAATCCCGGCATCCCATATGGTCCCCAGAGACTGCTGGAGGCCATTTCTGAGTGTGGAGCCAGGCCTAACCCCTGGGTGCTGCCAGGTGTGACCCAAGAACAAAAGAAGAAGAAGAAGAAGAAGAAGAAGAAGAAGAAGAAGAAGAAGAAGAAGAAGAAGAAGAAGAAGAAGAAGAAGAAGAAGAAGAAGAAGAAGAAGAAGAAGAAGAAGAAGAAAGAAGAAGAAGAAGAGGAGGAGGAGGAGGAAGAAGAAGAAGAGGAGGAGGAAGAAGAAGAGGAGGAGGAAGAGGAAGAAGAGGAGGAGGAGAAAAGAACAAAAATACAAACAAAAACAAAAAACAAGCAAAAGAAGCAATGACAAAACAGCAGCAAAAAAATCATTGACAAAACTACAATCACAAGGAAGGGAAAAAGAAAAAGAAAAAAAGGAGGACTGTATGGCAAGGCTTTTTGGTTTTTGTTTATTTGTTTGTTTGTTTTGCATAGGCACAATAAGTATTGGAGAAATGAGAAAAGGAATTTCCTTGACCTGGAGATACAGGGTTTCTCCATCCTTGAAGCATATACTGTCATGGGAACAGCTACAGGCTCCTTACATGCTCATTATTGAACTCCAAAGTCTCTTTATGGTGCCAGGCAGCATTTTGCTCTATTGTGGATAACAAAGTCAATTCTCTGTAGATAAAGATTTTGGTATTTCAAGATATAGGACAAAGATATAGGACAAGATATAGGGCAAAGTCTAGGATAGAGTCTTTATGGTTCTAGAAGTTCTGTTCTGTCACATTTGTTGTAATCAGTCTTCTGTAATTAGTGATCTTGAGTTTTGCACAGAAAAATATTTTTATTTTAATTCTTAGATCCCTAAATCCTTCAACTTCGGAAGGGGTTATCCAGCAACAATCAGCCCTGCAGTGAGCATACCATAATTCTTTGCTCTCCAAACTATCAATACTTCGTTGCTCATGCTAGTGATTCAGAGGGTGTTTTGGGAACTGTGGGGTACACTAGAAAACAAATGAGGCCTCCATCCATACCGTGTATGTGCTCTATCTTTCTGGTCTCTCAACTTTGAGGATTTTTTTTTATTTATTTGCATGTTTAATAAAATTCTAAATTGAATCACCATAAGATAGTTGTTCATTATTGAAATTTAATAATAAGATGTCTAATAACTAATTTATTTTTGGTTTTTGGTTTTGGGGCCACACCCAGTGATGCTCAGAGGTTACTCCTGGCTATGAGCTCAGAAATTGCTCCTGGCTTGGGGGACCATATGGGACGCCAGGGGATGGAACCGCGGTTCGTCCTAGGCTAGGGCTGGCAGGGCAGACATCTTACCTCTAGCGCCACCATGCCGGCCCCTAATAACTATTATTTAATCAGTGTACATTTTCCTCCATCAATGTCCCAGTCTCCCTCCTGCCCTCCCCATTGCTCGCATCTATGGCAAACATATCTCTCTCTCTCTCTCTCTCTCTCTCTCTCTCTCTCTCTCTCTCTCTCTCTCTCTCAATTTCGTTCCCTTTCTCTCTCCCTACTCTCTTCTTTCTCTCCCCTCTTGTAGACGCTGTGGTTTGTAATATTGTTACTGAGTTTTAAATACATGTATCCACAAAATTCTGCATACCAAGAAGCTTATTTGTAAGATAACTCCTCTAAAGGAGGAGGTGTGGCTTCCAGAGAAGCAACTTGTCCCTGCCAGTGGAAAAAGAAGAAAATCATAGCAAAAATTATTTCGTCCAAATTTTAGAAAGTTTTTCTTGACAAATATAAATAGTGTGTCTCTTACACTGTCTGTACTTGGAATTTTCTCTGTTTAGCATGTGTTATCAGGCAAGTGAATAGATCATATCAAAAGCTGAATTCGTGGAAAATGCTGATCACTCAGATTGCATGCTCTTTTCTCTGTCTTCCCTTCTGCAAAGTTGGCACTGAGTGACTGCCAGCTAGGCTGATGATGCTGCAGGCTCTGGCTCCAAACCCGAGTTCCTTGAAAGCAGGGGCTGACAATTTTCTCCTGGGATCCCCCACAACACTGGGGTTCTGATTTCTCTTTATCAGAAAGGTTCCATCTCCTGGTGACACAACACTAGCTGAATGGCCCATATGCTGGGTGGGTAGGAGCCAATGTGCAGGCATTCACTTAGGTCACTGTCTGCCCAGAATGAATGCTTTAATGAGTCTGCATTCTTAGAGATGTTTTCCAGCACCTCCCTAGTCTACCAGTTAGTTCTTTTTATTTCCTTTTTCAGGAAGTTTAGCCAGTGTTGCCAGCCATTTTTGAGTAATCATTGTATCAACATGAGGAGTTTACTTGCCCTTCCTGGCAGAATCTTTGCCATCTCAATGGTAGTATCATGTAGGGCGCCCTCATAAATAGTGCCTTCTGCATCTTAAGCACAAGAAGGACACTGGAGCAAATAAAGGACTTTGTCTCCTGTTTTCCCTATCTCCCTGACTGTTGGGAGAGAGGTGCCCTTGCCTTTATACAGCTGGTCCTAGTATTGGTGAAAGGTCACTGGGCAACATTAAAGGCTGCTGGTCATGTCAGATCTCAAAAAAGGTGAATGTTATCATTTGTTGATCAGGAGCTTGGAGGCCAGTGTCTTTATCTTCATAGACTTTAGATGTTACCTCTTATCAAAGAGTTTCTTCTAACATGAATGGATCAAGCCTCACACCTCAGCATCTGTCATTTCCTGATACATGGCATGCAACTCAGAGTCCTGCACAAAGAATGGAAAAGTCCTTGTGAGAAACCCCAGATGTTTCCTGGGTGTTCTCTGGTGGTCTGACGACATGTACCTGACACCAGCTGATTTCTCGCCACAACTCCTGCCCTAAGCTTAGCGTGGCTGCCTCCTCGCCTCTTAATTATGGTTTCAAGAGAGCATCCTTATTCTGCTACCTAATTAGCATATCCCATGTGCTTCGAGAACAATATTGTATTGTACCATATTATATTGTATTTGTTTGGGAATCACACCCAGCAGATCTCAGAATTTACTCCTGGCTCTGTGCCCAGGTTTCACTCTGGCAGGGCTCAGGGAAACTTATGCAGTGCTGGGGATCGAAACTGGGGTGGCCATGTGCACTAAAAAGCAGGACCTTCTGAGAAAGCAGTGCTTTCTCTCTCATACTGTGTTGTAAATTATTTTGGAAACAGTACCACTTTACTGAGAGAAAATCTAATGCAAGAAGATATAAACTGAACATGATAAAAAAAAAAAAACTCAGTTGTATGGTCTGTGTTTTATTCATTTCCTAGCATGACCAGGTAAATCAAGGAAGTGGGATCATATGGCTCAGCCAGATGCGACTGATTTCCCTCTGTTCCTTTTAGAATCTACTTCCTTGTTGCTACAGGGAAGCTTGACAGTTACTTCTTTGCTCTAAATAGTTATCCTTTGATTTGGTCCTTTTTATATCAAAATTGCAGGGCTAAATTCCCCAAAATTTCTTCCCTCTCTCAATTCAGATCTGCTATAGGATCTGCTCTGGACTTGGATTTTCATCTGAGGAGTCAGTCAGTCTGGTCTGATTTCCTCGCACTCTACTCCTCCCCACTTGAGGCCCTGCACTTTAGATGCTGTAGATTGGGCATGGGATAGGTACAGTGGGGGACAGAGCTGTAATCTGAGGGTGATACCTTTTGCAGCTGGCACACTGCTTTTTTGCAGGATCTTTGCGGACTTGCAGATTGGCAGATGTCAGCCCCCAACTCTCTGTCTTTTGTCCTTGAATCACCTTCCCCCTCTACATGGTGTTTTTAATATTAAGACTGCCAAGCTTTTATTATCCTTCCTTGCCTAGCTGTTTTGAAATGTCAGCGTTTCCTTAACTTGACTCAAAAATGCTCCTGTTCTCAGAGAGTTCCTCCTATCTACAACTTGCCTCCTCTCTCTTCCTACCTGAATTGGCATAAGATGCCTCAGCAATCCAAGGTCCCAGGCTCTGGGAAAAGCAGCACCTTGAACTCTGGTTTGTTCCCTGGAGGTTTCCTTCCATTGAAGTCTGAATGAGGGGTACAACCTCGCTGAGGTGAGGTGAGCCTATGACAATCCTTGAGGCAACTCTCCTGATCAGCACTGCACCCTCCAAGACTGAGCTTTCCCTTCAATGACCTAAAGGTGGAGTGCAGGCTGGCAGAACCAGTTCTGACTCTCCTGCAAATCCCAAAGAGGTAGTCTAGCACCTCAATTTAGAAAGTCAAAGAACCTGACACCTACTGTTTTGTTCTTTGGTGGTTCAGCCGAAACTGAGACACAACTATCCTGTTACTCTTGTTTGTGTCCAGGCTTCCCCATTCAGCTGTGAACTCTGTGGGGGGAGTGTCAGTAAAACCTCACTGGATGCCTGCAATGGGGTCCTTCATTAATAAATATTTCTTGAAACATGAGCACATAGTAGAATTAAGGTGGAAGTGATGTTGCCACCATTTTGCTGAGGAAGATAAAAAATCGAGGGCACTTTCATATTAATAAATAAAACATCTGGTGTTGGAATAAGATACTTGGTAATTCCTTCCTTTGACACAACCTTCTGAAAGACCTAAGTCTCAATCTTAGAGCTAAAGTTTTCATTTTAAGTCCAAGAAAGCCTCAGGCACAAAAAGCAAGTGCTTACACACAAGTAACAGAGTAGATGCTGGCTGTTGATGCTAATATCAATTCTTTGTCTAGACACGCAGTTCGGGTTCTGCTGACACATTCTCTCAGAGCTTTTTGCAGGAAGCGAAACTGGCCTCTGGGTCAGTAATACTCAGAAACAAGCCTGAACCTTTATAAAGAAAACCTTTCAAAGGGACTCTAACCCCCATGCTCTCTGCCTTTGATGAATTTCTTCAGGTTCCTTTCCACAGAAGCAAAGAAATAGGGTTGTACCATTGTATTTCAATAATGTTGACCCCGGAGATTTCTCACTTGAGTAGGTAGAGAGAAAGAAGTTAAAATAGAAAATTCTTTGAGACATATTCCAGGGCAAAATAACCAAGTGCAAAAGAAAATGGGTATACAATAATGCTGTCAAAAGAGCTGCAAGTGCTTTCTGCACATAGTAGCTTTCTCTATTCAGGAAGGTTCTACTCTGAGATCTGGGAAGAATAGGAAAAAACAGAAGCAGAGCTCTGAACAGACCTTGGACTTACAAGTTGGTGCCTGTTCAACATATTCAGCCTCCTCACAGCCAAGCCTCATTCCCCCCAATTCCCTCTGTGCAATTTTGTAGACCTGATGACAGAGAAGATCCCAGATGACAGGTCAGACCAGGAGACTCTCTCACACAATGATGTTTGAGCAATTGTGCTCAGACATAAAGCTTCCAAAGGATGGGGGTTGGGATCGAAATGGGATTTGTCTAAGAAGACTTCTTAACACAATTATAGCTACATAAGGAGCTTGAGAATGACATTTAAAGTAGTTAGTTCCTCCATTCTACAAGTCAGGATACTTCAGTTCTTAAGAGCCTAAGTGATATGACCAGGGTTGCAGGACTTTCACTGGATTCTGCTTCTTCTAAGCACTGTGTGTTGCTTGTTCCATTACATTATGCAGCCTCCATTGTTGACTCAAGCATTTCTTCACCAGGTGCACATTGCAGCACACTTCTGGGAAAAATCAGATAACTAATGATCCCCAAACTGTCTCCAGTTTTTATAGTTATGCACATGATGTTGTTCCAGTAGATATTAAAATCAGAAAGTATCTTTGGCTCCAGTTACCAAAGTAATTTCTGAGTTAGTCAAGATTCTTTGACCTGAGCATATAAGCTAAATTTAATACTCATTCTGCCCTTGACTCACCAGGACGCTTTGGACTAGTCACGGAATTATCTCCATTTCTTCATCTGGTATTGCTGATTTGTCACTTACTAATCAAATCGGCTACCTATCTGGTAGTTATTAAATTCCAGGGAGAGAGAGGGCAAGCCTTTGAAATGTTTACATATAAATTGAGACCCTAGAACTAAGCTTTCAAAGTACCTAACATATGCTTTCTAATAATTGTGACTTAAAAAGTATTTTAGTTTACAAAGATAGGTGACTATTTCCATTCAAGCATGTTTCCACAGAAACATCTCATTATTATATTATTTCAACATATCAGAAGTGTTAATTAAGCCTGCAGAATTTCAGAGACAAAAACTGAACTGAAATAGAAATTTGCCTCAAAGCGATTGAAGCTGGGAGTGTCAAATGTTCCTGAGGTCATAGCAGCCAAATAAGGTTTTCCCACTGGCAGAGGGGAATTGGTAACTGGCTTCCCATGTCCAAAGAGTCTCTATGTATCTGGGAATACTTCTTACCAATATCCATTTTTGTGGAAGTCACAGAGGGAATTCCAGACAAAGGTAGAAAAGACTAAGAGGGAATCTGATAAAAATTTGAACCAAAGCTGGTCTATGTTTTTTTGGGGGGGTTTCCTTTTTTTGTTTTTTTTGTTTTTGTTTTTTTGGTTTTTGGTTTTTGGGTCACACCCAGCAGTGCTCAGGGGTTACTCCTGGCTTCAGGCTCAGAAATCGCCCCTGTCAGGCTGGGGTGACCATATGGGATGCTGGGATTTGAACCACCGTCCTTCTCCATGCAAGGCAAACGTCCTTCTCCATGCAAGGCAAACGCCTTACCGCACTGCTATCTCTTCGGCCCCTATGTTTTTCATTGACCAATATTCTTTCTAGATTATATAGTATCAAGCTAATAGTAGGGCTTTTGTAAATGGTGTAAAAATCAGTTTCATTGCTTTTTTTCTAAAAATGCCAACTAGCAGGTTTTAAAGTCTGTCTATAAGTAATGTCGTTCTAGCCTCATTTCCTCTTGGTTATATAATACATATATAATACATATAATACTTATTCACATAAGAAAATTCACATAAGAAAATATGGAATGGTGCTAATAAGGATAGGACTCACCAATAAGTTAGACTGTTATACTCTTTGATATTTAAAATCAAAATTTGTGAGGAGCATTTTTATAGACTCTTGAAATGTATGAGATTATTTTTTTTTTGCAGAAACTAATTTCTTATATATGAAATTTAGAATTTTAAAATATTAAATAAGAAATACTGTGTTTTTTTTAATTTGGATGACAAAAATGATAAATACATCAAATGCAAATAGATGACCCCAACAAAATGATACTGCTAAAAGTTGAATCTTTCCTTCTTGCTCTCTCCTTCCTGTCTTCTTTCCCTCTCTCTCTCTCTCTCTCCCTCTTTTCTTCCTTCTATCTCTCTTCTATCTCTTTTTCTTTCTTCATTTTTGAGGTCAAACATGGGTCTCATGCATATAAGGCATAGACTTTATCACTCAGCATATCTCTGGTCCCTAAAATTCATAACTTTCTTGAAATCTTACTTACCAGTTGTTATTTTATTGATTTTGCATTGGTTATTCTGTTCTT
Source organism: Suncus etruscus (assembly GCF_024139225.1). Classification (NCBI taxonomy): domain Eukaryota; kingdom Metazoa; phylum Chordata; class Mammalia; order Eulipotyphla; family Soricidae; genus Suncus; species Suncus etruscus. Next base: position 152,504,284 of record NC_064849.1, on the reverse strand, counting down.
TAGTTTTCCTGTGGTCTTGAATCTTTGACTATAAATGTCTTATCTGAATATGTGAAAATAAATAGACCCTGTTGTCAATTGGCAAAGCAATCTAGACTCAAGCAACCTATGCTCTACAAATTCAGTAAAATCAATAAGAATAAAAAGAGAAGGAAGTAGGGAGAAAACTCAAGTGATAGAGAACATGCCTTCCATGTGCAAAGCCTGATTTGGATCCCTGCAGGCCCATACCCTGCAGCACCAGGTGCAGTCTGGTGGTCTCTGAGAACTGTAGGGTGAATCTCATTAAAATAAAAGAAAGTATTATTTAATCAATCTAACATTGCCACAAAAAACTTCCTGATAAGAACTTACCAAACTATTATCAGAGGAAAGATCTTTGTTTTGAGAGAACAATATCATTAGAAACCATTTCATGCTGCATTGAAAATAAGAAACAGACCCATAAACTACACAAGAAAGAAAATAAATTTAAAACAAATTTAAAAGTAATGACTGAGCACTTGCACAATTATAAGCTGAGGTCTAAATGTGAGTTTGCGGGGTCTTAGGACTTCTCCATCTAGCTATGCTTAAACAATCACTCATAGGCCTGAGGATAATTCTTAGGTTTATGTCATCAGAAATTCAGGGGATGAGGTGCAGAAGCCTGATTTTCCTTTCTCTTTTAAATAATTCTGACAAGAGGACCAGGTTTCTGGTTGCCTTTCCTAGAGTGCTCCTGAAGGTTAACCTTGTGCTGGCAATTCTTCCCCTAAGTCTTAACTTCCATATTTACAACTATAAGGAGAAGGTAAAAAAAAAAAATGAGGATAGATAGTTTAAAAACCTCATCAGAACTTTACAACCCAAATAAAATTTTCTTGCTGGACTTACTCTCAATAGTAATAATGAAATAATATTAGATCTTGGTTAACAGACACATTAAAAGTGAAAATGAAAAGCATTAACTTATTTCATTTGGGATTGAAAAATAGATATTTGCAAAATAAAAGAAAGTAAATATTAAATGGTGATATATATAAACTGATAGCTAAAGCTTGAGCTTAATATATTTCCACAAACACCTAATAGAATTTAGCAATGAATTATTCAAAGCTAAGAGTCCAAAGCTAAACTCACAAATTATTAGTATGTGCCCTGAGGTTTTAAATAGCAAAGGACCAAATCTTGCAAAGACCTTACACCCAATAGAAAGAAACTGAATAGTTAAGTTCTTCAAAGATAATTGGTATATCTTTAACTCTCTCTTTCTCCAACACCAAATTTGATCACTAGAGGAATTTTCCAGAATGTATTTTTGAATGAATGAATGAATGAATAAATGAGAGCCACACAAAGGAAGAGGCAAAAGAAAGCACAGTAATGAGGAACGAGTAATAAGCAAGATCACACAAGAGCACACAGCAAGAGGCATTACATTTCCAAAAGTGTTTTCTCAACTAGAGTTCTGATAGGTAAGCAATTTAAATTTAAGTTCTTGGTCAGCACAAGAACAGTAGCTAAACAGGCCCTGCAGCTTTAGTCTCCCTCAGGCAAGTCAGGCCTGGGCAGAGGAGAAGTAAGATTTTAGAATCTTAAAAGAAAATAAAGAAACGTGACTCTCAGATACCCTCCTTTTTCCCCCCCTTCTTTTCTGTTTCTTTGGCTACTCCCAACTCAGGATCACTCCTGGCTGTTGTAAAGAGAACAATGCTGTTCAGAGATCAATCCCAAACTACCTGCAAGTAAGGTGCTTATTCAGCCCCCTGAACCAACTAACTCTCTAGCCCCTTTTTTTATTCATTTTTGGAGAGTACCATTTTTTCAGAGAGGTGAGTTGGTAATCCGATCGTAATGAGAGAGGCCTTTTAGAATTAAGAGATAATCAATTTGATATCTATAGAAACTACTCTCTATTTGAAATTTGTGATATACCAATTCTCCAGATGATAGACTTTCACTTATCACAATAGCCACATAGCACATGCCAACACTGATTGCTGCTCATTAAGACACCATTTTATGCTTTGTTTTTTTATCTTTCTATTTGATTTTGTCTAAACACGTTATTTGAGCCATTGTTCATTTTCTTGCCTTAATCATCAGAGGTTAGCCTACAAATGCCTGCTTTCATAAGTACTTTCTGAAGTATAAAAATTTCAGTAGAGGAGCTAGAGCAGTGGCACAGAGTGGTAAGGCATCTGCCTTGCAGCACTAGCCTAGGACAGACCTTGATTCGATCCCCTAGCAGCCCATATGGTCCCCCAAGCCAAGAGCAATTTATGAGCACATAGTCAGGAGTAACCTCTGAGTGTCACCAGTATGGCCCAAACAGCACCCCCCCCCCAATTTCTAGAGGAAACTCCAAGTAGAGATGACTCCAAAACTAAATAGATATATATATAAACTAAATATATAAAAATATATTATATATAATTATATAATAAATATGATTTTATTTGTGATTTATATATAAAATTAAATATAAAATGTATATATAAAAACATATGTATGTTTATATAAAATATATGTTTACATAAATATAAATTTCAATATGTATATTAATAGATAAATACAAGTATATAATATACATATTGTATATAATTATAATGTATAATATATAAATAACTAAATATATATTACAATGAGTAATACTTGACATCTTTCCCATGTTATCCAACCAAGGCTTCACAAAACCTTTGTTTCATAATACGAGTCCAATACCTGTGTCAAAGACCAGTCAAATTTTGGAATTCTAGGTAAAACATTTAGGGAGGAAGAAGGCCTCTCTGGCAATGTACAGGGCCCAGGGGTCACTCCCAGTGATACTCAGCCTAGTTGCTCAACTTAGTGGTCCTGGCAATCAGGCAGAACCATAAACATTTTCATAGCATGATCCCCACTTTGATGGATTTTCCTGGGTCCCAATGAAAATTTTCAGTGTTTTGTTTCATTTGAGCTATTTTGGGTTTAAGGCTGTATCCAATAGTATTTAGTACTTATTCCTGGCTCTGCACTCCTGTAGACTCAGAGGACATATGGGGTATCAGAGATTGTCAGCTGCATGTAAGATAAATGTCCTACCCACTGAAATATCTCTCTGACCCTGAAAAAATATTTTTACTAGCTAAATAATTATTTCATAGATGGAATAGTTTGAAGCCTATAAAGCTGAAATAATGTAGCTTCTTTCAGAATGCTGTTTAACTGGAATTCTATTCAGTCATAAGGAAAAATTGAACTCCTTTTTTCATGTGATAACATGGATGGGATATGTGGGGTCATATCCTGTAAAACAGAAATTAAGTCTACAAATATTTATGAGCACTCATATAGAAGGTATAGAGTACCAAGCATGGAAATTAGACAAACTCAATGGAAATCAACCCTTGAACTCATATTACGGAGCTTTGGTTCCCAGAGGAACTGGATCCAGGGAGGGTGAGGTGACTCTCAGAGGTGGCCCAGGGAGAGTAGGCCCAGTGGACTCTGCTACAGGATGTGTGCTACGTCATGGTGTTTATGATGTAGTAAATCATCTTAAGTGATATAGTAAACCATCACTGGAGAAGGCATAAAATTGTACCTCTAGAACACAATCATGTAAGCTGATGTTAACTCAATATAATATATATTTGTGTATATATATATAATATAGATATACAACCCTAGTTAATTTGGTGTGTGCATGCAATAAATATATATACACAAATGAACAAGTAAAAACAAAATATATGTGCTTAGATTGAGCCTTTGTGTGATTATAAATAAAATGATAAAGGAATAAATCATACAAGAAACAATTACCAATACACTATTGGTGGAGAGTTCTTCCATTCAACAACCAGATATTAAGTAGGGAACTAGAATCAGGCATTCACTCTGCTCTATGAGAAAAAAAAGTCAGTACTAACACTGAGGCAAGTTTTCTGTTTAGAAACAGACACGCCACAGCATCAAAAAAAATTCTGAGTCAAAGCTTCTGTGAAGAAAGAGTGATAATAACAACGAAAGAGAAGATTCATCTGGGTCAGAGAATTTAAATAGGCAGATGGTTAGGCAGATGGTTAACTGAAATCTCCTAAGGAAGATCCTAATGGTGCATACACATGGAGCTTAAATTAATACATCAAGTCCATTTTCACAGATCAGTCCATAAATAAAAAGTGTACAGTGTGTGGTATTACTGATTACATAAGAGAGATCATACATGGGTTGAGTAACATGGGACTAAAAATTGAATCATTTTCATACCTTCTTATAGTCTTCATGCACTTCCAATTATTCATTGCACTTATTAAATGGTATTATTCTCCTTTAAAGCATTTTAAGTTGCAGTAATCTTATTATGTTTTAAGATAAGAAAAGAAGGGGCCGGCGAGGTGGCGCTAGAGGTAAGGTGTCTGCCTTGCAAGCGCTAGCCAAGGAAGGACCGCCGTTTGATCCCCCGGCGTCCCATATGGTCCCCCCAAGCCAGGGTCAATTTCTGAGTGCTTAGCCAGGAGTAACCCCTGAGCATCAAACGGGTGTGGCCTGAAAACAAACAAACAAACAAACAAAGATAAAAAAAGAAAACTATTATTCCTCATTAAAACTCGAATATTGGAGTAAGGATATATATGTCCAAGAGTTTGAATGTAAATTAGCATTATCTGAGTGTCAAACTTTAGAACCTGTTCTTAAAAAAATTATACTGTCTGTTGAAAATAGAGTCTCAGGCATAACTAGAATGTTGCAAAAGCCTTATGAAAGGTGTTTCAGATGTGCTTTACTTTTTTTTTCTCTTTATTTGAATATCTTAATTACATACATGATTGTGATTAGGCTTCAGTCATGTAAAGAACACCCCCTTCACCAGTGCAACATTCCCACCACCAATGTCCCAAATCTCCCTCCATCCCACCCCACCCCCACCTGTACTCCAGACAGGCTTTCCAGTTCCCTCATTCATTCACTTGATTATGGTAGTTCTCTGTGTAGTTATTTCTATAGCTGTACTCACCACTCTTTGTGGTGAGCTTCCTGGAGTGATCTGGTATTCCAGCCCTCCTCTCATTGTCTCTGAGGATTGCTGCAAAAATGACTTTTATTTTTCTTAAAAACCATAGATGAGTGTACATTCATGTATAGGAAAATTTTATGACTTTATGTCTTGACGGCTGCATAATATTCCATTGTGTATATGTACCATAGGTTCTTTAGCCATTTGTCTAAAGAGGCATGAAAGTTTTCCAAGTCTAAGTCTCACATAAATAATATTTATTCCTGTACTTGAGCTGGATGACAGAAAATCTTCTTGAGTAAATATTTTATTTACCTAGCTGTATTTCTATATATCTCTACCCATACCAGTGCATTAAAAGATATATTAGTGAACCAGAAAGAAAATAGAGCAGGTAATAAATATGCTTACCTTTCATGCAGCTGACCCTGCTTCAATTGACCTTGATTCAATCACCCATACCAAATATGCACCTATATCCTACCAGGAGTGATCCTTGAAGACAAATCTAGGAATAAGCCCTGAGTATTACCAGGTGTGCTCTAAAAGAGCTATTTTATATATAAACATATACATATATATATATATATTATTGAAAGTTTATGTTGAACTTCTGAATTAAAAAGTTTAATATTTAATAACAAAAACAGGGAGAGCCAATATAATTTAATATTTACAGTTTTCAATGTCTAAATAAGAGCCTTAAATTTCCTCACTCTGTTCAAAGAAAAATACTATTATCTTTGCTTAATCTGGTTTTTATGCAGTATCAGTAGTGCATGGTGTAAAGTGATCTGGAAATTTTATGCTTAATTTAGTGAGTATGAACCATTAAAAGTGCAGAATTCATGCTTCAAAATAAAATATGATATTGCTAGTTGGGGTGCCTACATTAACCAAATTAAATAAAACTTTCTGTGTGTATTTATTATTTGTTTGCTTTGGGGCCACACCTGGTGGTACTCAGGGTTTAACCCCTGTCTCTGTATTCAGGGATCACTCCAGGAAGGGGCTACTAGAGAAACTACATATAGTACCAGGAATTAAACCCAGGATGGCTACATGCAAGACAAACCTCCTACTCCTGAACAATCTCTCTGGCTCCTAACTAGATTATTGATAGATCTTTACTTGCTCTTTTTGGGTATTTTCCTAAGCCACTGGGATTTCTGTGAAGCACCTATAGTCTCAGAAGACAAATATTTAATCAATTTCTCAAGTAAGAAATGTTTGAGTATGCAGCCCTCAAAATTTTGTATTCTCTCCTGGTGTCTATGTCAAAGACATCCCTTCAGAGTTTCCCAGCAAGAGAACAAATGTCCACTCCCCCTATGACCAGGTCATGGGCACTGCAGATTAAGGGTCAAAAGTCTGTAAATAAGAGAACAGGGCTCAAAAATGACAAGTCATATAAATCTCTCTTTATTTTCATGCTGTAGACTTTCTCAGAGTTTATGCAGAACAAAATCAGCAGTACCAATTTTGAATAGAATTTTAGTAGCAAAACTACACATAGGCGCAGGTTACAAAAACATCAAACATTTGAAAGAATTTTTGATTGAACAAATTTGAATATGACATGGGTTGCTTCTTTAAGTTGATTTGTTATGCCTTGATAAAAACTGATATTCAAGCTATTTGGGAAATGCATAAAGAATAATGCTATTCTATATTCAATAATTTTTCAGGAGTAAATAATACATTTTCTTCTGGTGCCTCATATAGTGCCTCAATTATGGAGTATTTATGATGTTTATCATTTATTGACAGGGGAGACTAATCAAAGAACCCAACAATGTCTATGTAGAAATTAAGGTTCATTTTCTAGATAGACTATTTTATTTGAGAAACCCAAAATTTGACAAGTTCTGATTATGAATTTGCCTGCCTTATTTTTATTTATTAATCAATTTATTTACATTTTTAATCTTTTGGGCTGTACCATACAGTGCAAAGGCTTACTCTTGACTCTGCACAGAGATTGCTACTGGTGTGGCTTGGGAGTTCTAGGGGTTGACAGAAATCAAACTCAGGTTGACTGTATGCAAGGCAAGTGCCCTACCGATTGAGCTATTTCTCTATCTCCTTGTCTGCTTTATTTTAAAATCAGGACAATGAATTATTATTATCTACTTAGTTATATACACCTAACTTGACCCACTAATCACTGAATGAAATGTCTTTTAAATCCCTTAGATATACAAGGGATTTCCATTCACTTTATTGAAAATAACACTGTATATACATATATCAGACCAATTCAAATATACTTATAATTACTTTTAAATTATTTTTAGTCTATAAAATTTTCTTGAGTCAACTGGCTCTTGTCCTACTATGTGCTAACTAAAAGAGGATTCAACTATAAGTAAATGAACATTTCTGAGATGAAAATAATACAACCTATGGCAGAGATGTTAGGAGATATATCATAGTGTTGCTAGAGAAGAGTGTTTTCAAGGTAAACAAGTGGTACATTAAGGAGGTTCATAATGGCAGGTGAGGTTGCAAAGATCAGCTGGCAAGGTCCTTGCATGACATGATCTTCCACAGCAGTTACTGTTTACTGGACACATAAACTATATCAAACTTCATGCTTGTAAATACATTTTCCTCACTTAATTCTGCCACTATTATTATTATTATTATTATTATTATTATTATTATTATTATGTCAGTATTATTATCTTCATTTGAGAGAAAGAGCAAACAAAGCTTAGAATTTGGCTTAAACTGTCTACCAACAGTTTAAGTGTGGCACACTCATACCTTGAACTCACAATCTCTATCTGACTCCAGGACCTGTATTTTCAGCCACTATGATATTGCTAAGGAATTTGGATTTCAGCCTTAAAATAATGAAAAACAAATGAAGAATCTTGAGCTCAGTTATTTTGTTCTTTTCTTACCACATTTTGTGAACTAAACAATGGAAAGTATGATGACTGTTTCATGTCTGAAGAAATCAAAGTTTAAGCAATTGAAAGAAAGGAAAACATGGGAACTTCACACCCAAATGGTCCCATTACTGGCCAGAAATGCTGATTTTACATGGTTGGACAACATTGCTTTCCAAACACTTCACATTCTTTCAACTAATTATTTTTTTAACTCCAGAAATTTAAAGAGCAGGATTCCAATTAAATACTGTTCCCAGAAGAACATTAGCTACATCTAGCTAAGTTTTTCCTAAATAGTGATATCAGTTTAAAAAAATAAATAACTACCATAAACAATGTGAAAGACAATAGTCACAGACTTCTTTCAACCACAGGTATATGCAGATACCATTTGAATATTAATAATATAAAAGGTACACTAGGGGTTAGAATATTTACACAGTGGGTAGGGAGTTTGCCTTGAACACAGCCAACCTGAGTCTGATCCCTGGCAATTTATAGGCCTGCCAGAAGTGATTTCTGAGTGCAGAGCCAAAAGTAACCCCTAGTTACTTTTTTGTCCAAAAACTTTTTAAAATGGTATACTAAAATTTTCTTTGGGGTACTGGCAACTCAGTAATAAGTTGTAATATAATAAGTTGTACCAACTTATTGCAGTAAAGAAGTTAAAAATCAACTTTCCAGATTAGAGACACAAAATTTTTTTCACTATGAAAGTTTGTCCCAACTTCTTTCCTTACAACATAAATTTCACATCCCTTCAATTGTTGATGCCTAATAATTATTATTATTAACAGAATCATAGTCATACAAGTAGAAATATGTTCTGGTCACTTTTGTTCCCAGAAAAATTACACAATGGGACACTATAATCCTAATGATTCTTGTATTTAAAAATATTCCATAAATTTTCCATACAGAATGATAATTATTTGTTTCACATTTCTAAATATTACCAAGATGCTTTGAGACAAAAAAGTAATTTTCCAGGATCAAACTACTAATAAATAGAAATCTAGAAATTATGTGTGAAAAAATACAGTTCTTAAACCCTAAATTTGAAGATTCCAAAAATATAAGGTAGTGAAGAGGAAACTAAACAAAGGATGGAAGTTTACAGTTTATCTGAGATCTTCTATATGATGATCTTAAAGGATACATGCATGACAAGGATACATGCAAAACAAAATGGAAGACAAATTGAAGAATGAGAATAATACTTTCAAAATATATGTCAAACTACAAATAGAGATCAGAAAAGAGGTTTCTCAATTGGCACACATCACCAAGAATGAGAACAAGCAGTCCTGGTGGGAATGTGGAGAGAAAGAAGCTCTTTTTCACTGCTGGTGGTAATGCTGTCTAGTCCAACCTTTATGGAAAGCAATATGGAGATTCCTACAAAAACTGGAAACTGAGCTCCTATATGATCCAGGTATACCTCTCCTAGGGATATACCCTAGAACAGTGATGGGTAAACGTTTTGAGCACGAGTGCACGGTCCTCCCAATGGCCAGTCCGGCCCTGTTGCCAGGTGAGCTGCAAAGCAGACACCAGCACACTCGCCTCCCAGCATGCCACATACTTAATTGCGGACCTTCCAGCGTGCCAGCTGCAAGGACTTCGCATGCCACCACTGGCACACGTGCCATAGTTTCGCCACCAAGGTCCTAGGAACACAAAATTGCAATACAAAAATCACTTCCTCACACATTGCAGCACTATTTACAGTTGCCAGACTCTGGAAACAACCAAGATGCCCTTAAACAAAAGAATGGCTAAAGAAACTATGGTACATATACACAATGGAATATTATACAGCCGTCAAAAGAGATAAAGTCATGAAATTTTCCTATACATGGATATACATGGAATCTGCTATGCCACGGGTCTCAAACTCGCAGCCCGCGGACCGTTTGCTGCCCTCCATACAACATTTTGTGGCCCACAGCCGGCCTTCAAATATCGTAGTATTCATGATTATTCGCTTACCAATTAAGCCCAATAAAAATCGCATTAGTAAGAAAAAAATCACATTAAACATTCGCATACCCTGACCAGTTCCGTTTGGGGTATGCAAATGTTTAATGCGATTTTTTGCGTTTTTTTCTTACTAATGTGGTTTTTTATTGAGAATATTCAGTAAGCAGATAATAGCGAATACTTTATGCCTAGCACAGATGTCATTTCCGCTGCTCCTGCCCGTGTCCCATGCATTATCAGAGGCCTAAGGGAGAGAAAGGAGAGAAGGAAGAGAAATTTATTACAGAATTAGATTTTGTCATACCTTCATCATGACTTCATCAAAGCCTGCAATGAAGAGAAAGATTGATGACGAGCACAGACAATTTCAGGAAAAGTGGGAGATGCAGTATTTCTTTGTTGAGCACAGGGGCATCCCCACATGTCTTATTTGCTCAGAGAAAGTTGCAGTGCACAAGGAATACAACTTGAAACACCATTATTCAACTAAACAGGTTGAAGAATGTACAAAATATCAAGGAAATGAGAGAGCCAAGCGGGTTTCCAGTCTTAAAGCATGTCTAATGAGGCAACAAGATTTCTTCAAGAAAGCAACCAAAGAGAATGTTGCATCAGTTGAAGCTAGTTACATGCTTAGTGAGATGATTGCTAATGCAGGGAAACCATTCACAAAAGGAGAGTTTGTTGAAAAATGCATGTTACAGGCTGCAAGTATTATCTGTCCAGAAAAGAAAGGTCAGTTTAGCAAAATCAGCCTTTCTGCCAACACTGTAGCAGAGTGCATTTCTGACATGTCAAGTGACATTTATCATCAACTGTGTGAGAAAGCCAAATGTTTTGATGCACACTTAGTTGCTCTTGGCAAGGGCACAGATATAACAGACACTGCGCAGCTCACAATTTATGTCTGTGGTGTTGATTACAATTTTGAATTGACAGAGGAGCTGCTCACAATATTTCTAATGCATAGCCAGACTACTGCTAATGAGATATTTTGGCATCTGTGTGATGCCATTGAGAATGCAGGTTTGCCATGGAAGAGGTTTGTTGGAATAACCACCGATGGAACGCTTTCGATGACAGGGAGGAAAAATGGACTGGTGGCACTTGTTCAAAAAAAAAAAACTTGAAGAGGAGGGTATAGAGAAGGCCATTGCTCTTCACTGCATTATCCATTCAGTAGGCCCTTTGCAGTAAATGCCTGCCTTGTATAAATGTGATGTCTGTTGTTGTGAAATGCATCAACCAAATCAGATCCAGGGGCTTAAAGCACAAGAAGTTCATGCTTTTTTAGAGGAGATGGAGTCAGAATATGGAGATGTGCTCTAGTTCACTGAGGTACATTGGCTCAGCAGGGGCAATATCCTGAAAAGATTTTTTGAGTTGAGAGAAGAAGTGAAAGCCTTCACAGAGAAGGATGGAAATGCTGTTTGAGTTGAGTGATCACAAATGGCTCATGGACTTAGCTTTTCTTGTTGACATCACACATAAGCTGAATGTACTAAACAAGATGTTGCAAGGCCTGGGGCAGCTTATCAGTGCTGCCTATGACAACGTGAGAACATTCTCCACAAAACTTGTGTTATGGAAATCCCAGCTCTCTCAGACAAACCTTTGCCATTTCCCAGCATGCAAGGAACTTGTGGATGCAGCCATACCATTCAGTGGTGAGAAATATGTTGATGCTATTTTTAAGCTAGAGAAGAAATTTGATCACAGATTTGCAGACTTCAAAAAGCACAGAGCCACTTTCCAAATTCTTGTGGACCCCTTTTTCTTTGATGTGCAAGATGCCCCTCCTGTGCTTCAAATGGAGCTTATTGACCTGCAATGCAACTCTGATCTCAAAGCCAAGTTCAGGGAGATTAGTGGAAAAGCAGACATGCATGGGCAATTTTTGAGAGAATTGCCCCCCAGCTTCCCTGAGCTTTCCCAAATGTTCAAGCGCACCATGTGCCTTTTTGTGAGCACATATTTGTGTGAAAAGTTATTCTCCACATTGAACTTCAATAAGTCAGAGTACAGGTCTAGACTTAATGATGACCATCTTCAAGCCATACTGAGGTTCTCAACTTCTTCCTCTCTAAACCCAAATGTGGTTCAGATTTGTGAGAAGAAGCACTGTCAAGTCTCTGGCAGCAAGGAATAGGCAAAAGATGCCATGTTCGGAAGAACTGTTCATGGTCTTCACTCAATGTTCTATTCATGTTCAGAAGAAATAATTAAAACTGTTAATAATGACGTTTGAGGACTTTATTTTTTGTGAAATCCTTATGCAGTCCTGCCTCACCCCAACTTTGCCTCCAGCGGCCCCCAGGTAAATTGAGTTTGAGACCCCTGTATTATGCTGAGTGAAATAAATCAGAGGGAGAGAGATAGACACAGAATAATCTCACTCATCTATGGGTTTTAAGAAAAATGAAAGACATTTTGCAATAATTCTCAGAGACAAAAGAGAGGAGGGCTGGAAGGTCCAGCTCACTACATGGAGCTTACCACAAAGAGTGATGAGTGCTGTTAGAGAAATAATTACATTGAGAACTCTCCTAAAAATGTGAATGAACGAGGGAAATAGAAAGCCTGTCTTGAGTACAGGCAGGGATGGTGTGGGGAGGATGGAGATTTGGGATATTGGTGGTGGGAATGTTGCACTGGTGAAGGGGGGTGTTCTTTACACTGAAATCCAACTGCAATCATATTTGTAATCATGGTGTTTAAATAAAGATATTAAAAATGAATAAAAATAAAAAATCTTTAGAGCCTTTAAATGTCCAAATAAGAGGCTCATAATAGGGCTCTATGGGCTAGAGCAATGCTTTGTATGCAGAAGCCCAGATTTAGTCTCCAGCACCCCTGGTCATCAAACACTACCAGAAGCTGTCCCCTTGGTCTGAGAAGGGAATCAGCCATGATCAGCCTAACAATCATAACAACAACAACAACAACAAACAGAATCAAAAAGGAATAACAAATAATAAATTTTTTCACTTTTTAAATTATCTTTATTTAAACACCATAATTAAAAATATGATTGTAGTTGTATGATTACAGTCATGTAAAGAACACCCCCCTTCATCAGTGCAAGATTCCAACCACCACTTTCCCAGATCTCCCTCTTCCCCACCCCACCCACACCTGTACTCGAGACAGGCTTTCTACTTCCCTCATTCATTGACATTGTTATGATAGTTCTCAATGTAGTTATTTCTCTAACTGCACTCATCACTCTTTGTGGTGAGCTTCATGTCATGAGCTGCTCCTACCAGCCCTCATCTCTCTTGTCTCTGAGATACTGCTAAAAAATGTCTTTCATTTTTCTTAAAACCCATAGATGAGTGAAACTATTCTGCATCTTTCTCTCTCCCAAAAGGTTTTTTTTTTTTAATATCTGAAAAGATACTTTGGCCTAAATGGTAAATAAGCATATAAAAAGATTTTCAGCATCAATTGTCATTAAGGAATTACAAGTTAAAAAAAAATGAAATACTTCTTTATACTGATTAGAATGGTTAAATCGGAAAGTCTTGTGCCCTAGTGGGTTAAAATGGGCAGGCTCAGTAGGGAACAAAGCTATAGAGGCCACTCATGAAATAAGTCCCATCTCAGTGGAACAAATTCTGACATCAAGAAAGAAAGAAAGAAAGAAAGAAAGAAAGAAAGAAAGAAAGAAAGAAAAAGAAAGAAAGAACAAGAAAGAGAAAGAAAGAAGAAAGAAAGAAAGAAAGAGAAAGAACAAAAAAGAAAGAACAAGAAAAAGAAAGAAAGAACAAGAAAGAGAAAGAAAGAAAGAAGAAAGAAAGAAAGAAAGAAAGAAAGAAAGAAAGAAAGAATGATAGAAAGAAGAAGAAAGAAAGAAAGAAAGAAAGAAAGAAAGAAAGAAAGAAAGAGAAAGAAAGAAAGAAAGAAAGAAAGAAAGAAAGAAAGCCTGCCTAAGTGCCTCTCTCTGTCCTAAACTCTGGCAATCCAAATTCTTATTATTATCTCCATGATTTTGTCTTCTCTATGCAATTATATTCATATAGTCTTGTATCTTCCTACATGGCTTCTTTCTGTCAGTAATACATACTTAGGGTTCACTACATGCTACACATACCATTCAGTAACTCAATTCTTTTTATCACTAACAACATTCCATTATCTGAATATAACTCACTTCTACATGACTTCTAAAGAGGGTCTTGCTTGCTCGATGTTTGAAAGTTATAAATAAACTAATAATTAAAAATGTGAGTTATTGGGGCCTGGAGAGATAGCACAATGGGAGGGCGTTTGCCTTGTAAGCAGCAGGCCAAGGACCTACACTGGTTCAAATCCCGGCATCCCATATGGTCCACTGTGCTTCCAGGAGCGATTTCTTAGCACAGAGCCAGAAATAACCCCTGAGCCCCGCCAGGTATGGCCCCAAAACAACAACAAAAACAAACAAACAAACAAAATGTGAGGTATTAGAATTTTGAGATCCGACTCTACATCTCTTCTCCCAAGATAGCGGATTTTAATAGCTGCATGCTGTTACAAATGAACAAAACTCTCCAAACTAAAGAGCTGGGAGTGTGTCTCCATGACAGAACACTGAGTCTGATTCCTAACACTATTAAAATTAAGCAATTAGCACACTAATTCCCATCTGACAGTATTAGTTGCTTTTAAGAACGAAAAGCAACAGAAACTCTCTCTTGCAGTTGTTGGTTACAACTACCTTGCAAGACATTTTGGCAGCTTCTTAGAAAGTTAAATCTAGTTTTACCATATAATCCAATAATTGCTCTCCTAGGTCTTTACCTAACCAAAAACATATGTCTACACAAAAGCCTGTACTTGAATGCTTGTGACAGCTTTATTTATAATCACCTCAAATCAGAAACAACCAAGAAGCATTGAATGGACAATTAGACCATGGTAGATTCATATAATGAAATGTTATTCATAATATATAAAAGATATAATCTATAAAACCATAAAATATGTCATAAATCAGATTACTGAGTGGAAGAAATTAATCTTAAAATGCTACTTTATGATTTCAATTATTTTACAGTCTATAGGCATGCTTTAAGATTTGTACTTAGAGAAGGGGAAAGCTGAAGATGTTAAACTCAGAGATATTTTAGGTGAGTAAAACTATTCTATGTTAATGATGGAGTCATAATAAAAATTTTTCAAAAACAGTCTTTTACAACATGAAAAATGAACACAAAGAGCATAACTAAATTGTACTAATGAAAAACACTTAATTGAAGAAATTAGGGCTTTCAAAATGGAATGCAGAAAGTGGCAAAACTATGTACTAATTACTACTATATTTCACATTTCTGAAATAATTTCCCAGCAGAAAACAAGGACGAAAATTACTAATAAAAAACCTAGAAGTGCGAAAGAATGTGGCACAAGAATTGACCTGATCAGCTTTCATCAGGGAAATAATTTGCACTGGTCACTGTCCCTGAAGAAGAGCAATGCCAAGTTAATCTGGCTTGCTGCATAAAAGAAGGGGGGCATGAAGAGTATGCCATGAAGAGATTCAAACTTATAAGCTTTCATCAAAAAAGTGGATTGTGCCAGGTCAGTGGCCCCATAGGAAGAGTGTTGGCTGCTCCACTTTATTCCACTACCTTGCATTATATCTAGTTAATGAGCTCTACCACATCACATAATAACATCAAGATAGTGTAAAGGTCACAATAGAAAAGCAATACAGAACCCTAACACACAGTGAACAAATAGGGTAGTTTGGAAGATCCAACTAGTATCAGTCATATATATTGCCTCACTAATAAGAAATTGAGAAAGGAAATGTTGAGGATGTTTAAAAAACTCAAAGAAACCATGAAACCATCCAATAAGATTTAAGAAGATGTGAAAATAGAAATGGGAAAACTTTAAACAGAAATGACAGAAATGAAAAAATTGGTAGACAAAATGAAAAACTCACAGGAAGGTCTCACCAGCAGAGTAACAGCTACTGAGGTCAGAATCAGTGAACTAGAAGATGAGCTGCATAATACCTCCATATGACAGATGAGGTTGGAAAAGAGCCTTAAAATAAACAAATAGAAGATAGATAAAATACTTAAAATGAGTGAACAGACAACAATGGAACTTTGGGATAAATGAGAATCATTGGGGTTCAAGAGTGTCAGGAAAAAACCTCCATGAAGAATCAACATTCAGACATCATTGCTGAGAAGTTCCCAAAATTGAAGAGTTTATGCACTTACATCCTAGATGCCCAAAGGGTACTAGCTAAAAGAAATCCAGAAAAATGTTCCCAAAGGCACATCCTAGTCACAATGATGAAAACCATAGACAGAGATAGAACACAGAAAGTAGCAAAAGCAAAGAAGGATTCATTCCAGAGATGCAAGGAATGTTTAACAAATGCAAGATAATCAATATAAAACACAGTATCAATAAAAGAAAAATAAACATAATCATAGCATTAAGTGCAGAGAAAGCATATGACAAGTTTCAGCATCCATTTATGACAAAAACTCAAAAGAAGATGGTAATTGAAAGAACCTTCCAATATAGTCAAAGCCATTTATAGACATTTTTCGTCAAATCCAATATAGTAAAAACCACAGGCCAATGGCAAGCATACTACTCAATGGGGGAAGAACTAAAAGCCTTTAAGATCTGGCATAAGTCAGGATTACTCCCTCTTTCCACATTTATTCAATATTGTACTAGATGTACTTGCCATAGCAATTAAGGGGGGAAAAGGTATTAAGGGCATCAAAATAGGAAAGATAGAAGTCAACCTCTCACTGTTTGCAGATGACACAACACTATATTTAGAAAATCTTAGAGACTACCAAAAAGTTTTTAAAAAACAATAAATTTGCATAGTAAAGTGCAGGCTTCAAAATTAATATGCAAGTACTGATGGCTGTTCTATATCCAAAAAATGAAAGAGAAAAAGGAGATAAGAAGTTATCACATTCACAGTAGTGCATAAGAAAATAGTCAACTTAACTAAAGAGGTGAAAGATGTATACAAGGAAAACTACAAAACATTACTTCAAGAAATAAAAGAGGACACAGGGAAATAGAAGCACATACCCTGCTCAAGAATTGAGATTAACATAATTAAAATGACAACAATCCCCAAAGCATCATACAGATTTAATGTAATAATTTTATAAATATATATATATAAATATACCCTTGATATTTTTTTAGAGAAATAGATCAAACACTCTTGAACTTCATAAGAAATAATAGTCCACCACAATTATTTTAGCAATCCTTGGGATAAAGAAGATGAGAGGCCTCACTTTTCTCCAACTTCAAATGTATTTTAAAGCAGCAATCATTAAACAGCATGGTTTAGAATGGAGAGAGACCCTCAGATCAATGAAAGAGACTTGAATATTCTGAGACTGATCCTCAAGTATGTGATCAATCAATCTTTGATAAAGGAACATGAAATACATAGTAGAGCAGGGAAAGCCTCTTCAAAAAGTGGTATTGGGAAAACTGGTCAATTACATGCAAACCAGTGAATTCAGAATTCTCTTTAACGTCATAAACAAAATTCCAATCAGAACAGTTTAAAGACCTTGATATCAGACCTGAAACTTTAAGATACATAGAGTAAAACGTAGGCAGAACCCTACATGAAATTGAAACTAAAGGCATCATCAAGAGTAAAACACCACTAGCCAAGCAAGTGGAAAAAAGACAAACAAATGGGACTACATTAAACTAAGAATCTTCTAAACCTCAAAAGAAATAGTGAGTAGGACACAAAGATCTCACAAAATAGGAAAAACTATTCACCCAATATTCATCTGATGAAGGGTTAATATCCAAGATATACAAGGCACTGATAGAGCTTAGCAAGAAAAAGCATCTAACCCCACCAAAAATTGGGGAGAAGAAATGAATAGACATTTCCTCAAAGAAGAAATTCAGATGGCCAAATTACACATAAAAACTGTTCAACATTGGGGCCGGAGCAATAGCACAACAGTAGGGCATTTGCCTTGCATGCTGCTGACCAGGGATGGACCCAGATTCAATTCCTGGCATCCCATATGGTCTCCCGAACCTGCCAGGAGTGATTTCTGAGTGTAGAGCCAGGAGTAACCCCTGAGCGCTGCCAAATAATAAAACAAAACAAAACAAAGACATTGTATGGCATCATTAATCATCAGGGCAAATCAAATCAAAACAACAATGAGAGATCTCATACCACAGAGACTGGAACACATCACAAAGAAGAACAACTAGTGTTGGTGCAGATATGGGGAGAAATTCACTGCTGATAGGAATGTAGACTGGTACAGCCATTTTAGAAAACAATTTGGATATTACTCAAAAATTAGAAATTGTACTTCCATATGACCCAGCAATTCCCCTCTAGAAATATACTCTAGGGACTCAAAAACACCATGCAGAAAAGTCCTTTGCATCCCTATGCTCATTATAGCACTATTCACAATAGCCAGAATATAGAAACATCCCAAGCACCAAGGAACAGATGAGTGGATAAAGAAACAGTGGCATATCTACACAATGGAATACTACATAGCTGTTGGGAAAAATAAGGTAATAAAATTTGCTTATACATGAATGAATAAGGAGAGTATTATGTTGAGTGAAATGAGTCAGAGGGAGAGGGATAGACATAAAATTATTTCACTAATTTGTGGTACCTAAAGGGAAAAAAAGGATAGTATGGCAATAATATTCAGAAACAGTAGGAATGTGTGCCAGGAAGACCACGTCATGGTAGGAAGCTTGCCACAAGTAGTGAAGCTGTGCAGTTAGGGTAAAGAAGGGATCACTATGACATTGATCATTGAAACTGATCACTTTGGACAAAAACTGCATGTGCTGAAAGGAGATAAAATAATATGAATTGTATACCTTCATTAATAATAATGCAAACTAGTGTCTAAAATAAAAAATAAAGGAAGAGAGGGAGAGAAAGAAATTACATGTCTTCTCTAGATGCAGGCAAGGGGCATTGAAAGGGAAACTAGAAACATTGGTGGTAGGAAATGTGCACTGGTGAAAGATGGTGCACATGACTGAAACTCAATTATGAACAACTTTATAACCATAGTGTTTAAATAAAGTAATGAAAAAAATTTTTTTGGTTTTTGAGCCACACCCGGTGGTGCTCAGGGTTTACTCCTGGCTATCGGCTGAGAAATAGCTCCTGGCAGGCACGGGGGACCATATGGGACGCCGGGATTCGAACCAACCACCTTAGGTCCTGGATCAGCTGTTTGCAAGGCAAACACCGCTGTGCTATCTCTCCGGTCCCAAGTATGAAAATTTTAAATGATAATATAAAAACAAATAACAGAAAATCAACTAGCAACAAATAACTTAGCAAATCTAATAATGATTTAAAGATCTCATTGTGAGATACATTAATTTTCACAAATTTTCATTCTGCTGTACCTTTTTTATATTAATTTTTATTTTGATCAAAGTGGATTACAAATCATTCATAGTAGAATTTCAGGTACATGCCTTTTTAATATAATTTCATAACCACTTACCTGTAAATATGAAATATAAAATGTGTCATTTCATGTCTGCCAAGGAGATAGGACTAAAATAGATGGGAATTCGAGGACAATAGTGGAGTGAATTTTACGGTGGTGGTAAGATTGGTCTTGAAACAAATGTATTATAAGCAACTATGTAATACATGGTTTTTAAACAAAATAATTTAAAAAAGTAATCTAAAAATACAGAAAATCTTAAAACTAAAGTTTAAACAATGTCACTATGTACCTAAAATATAAGTTCGAAAGATTTGTAATCCACTTTAGTCAAAATAAAAATTATTTAAAAAAAAACTAAAGGTTAACATACATAGGAGTTTGGATCCACATATTCCTAACATACATAATGAATTGTTTTTATCTTTCTTGGAGGAAAATGTGAGTTAATAGTCCTGGTAACAATAAATGTGATTAAACTTAAGGAATTAATAGGAGACAGATGACAACACATAGCAGTTGGGGAAATGGACTTTTCACTGATAAAATTTTTTTAAACTTTTTTTTATTTAAACAGCTTTATTATATACATGATTGTGTTTGGGTTTCAGTCATGTAAAGAACACCACCCATCACCAGTGCAACATAATTTAAGGTCAGAAACTAACAAGAGGGGTCAGAAAGGTAGTACAGAGGTGAAGATGACTGCCTTATTCCTGGCTGGTCTTGTTTTCATTCCCAGGACAACATATGATCACCTGAACACTGCCAGATGTTATAGCTGAGCACAGGGCCAGTACTAAGTACCAGCAGGTATGGCCTCAAAACCCAAAAGTGTAAAATTAAATAAAATAAATGAGAGAACTGGAATAATCCATGTGGAATTAGATGCTGTTGGAAGCAACTATCACTTTTTATTTAATGTAATATAGAAACATAATTATATATCAAAAAATATTCCTGCATGCATACATATTCCCTTGCTCTGTAAGTTAATATACCAAGAGTATACCTAGCCTATAAATGTTTTCTAACATCATTGTCCAGTAAAAGGAACCAGATACCTTAGAATTTTCTGATTCTAAGACCAGATCAGGGAATATACAAGATGGGTCTTGAATATATTGTGATGCAAGAATGGGAGTGCTACAGGGGAAGAAAAGCGTAACGAGAGGAATAATAATATAAAGCAAATAGGCCAAAGAGACAAATATTCCTTACAGAAGAATATAAATAATATATGTAGATACTGCACACATAAGGTGACACATGAAGTCCTCACTCTTTCTAATCTTACATGTATATACTGACTTCCAAAAACTATAGTAACTAAGAAATTGGAGATGATGCAGGAAAAAAAAACAACCAACTAAGGAATCAACTAATAGATGGTGTGTCATGTTAATGGAATCTGCAATGAAAATAGCACTTTTGTTTGTGATTTTTCTCCCAAATACCTAGAGCCCCAGTATAATCATGAAAAACACAGAAAGATCCCAAATGAAAATATAAATATAAATATATCTAATAAATGTTCCTCAAAATTGTCAAAAACTAGCTAGTCAATTTGAGGAACTTTGAAAGCATAGATGTGATTTGACAGCATAATGCCATGTGGTAGCGTAAATGGTTTCTCAGAAAAGAAAAGTGGCATTAGGAGAAAGAACTAAGGATATCTTGAATTCATAATCATGTATTAATGTTGTGACAAAGATACTAGGCTAATGCAAGATATAAGCAATGGGGATACTGGGGGTTGAGAACCAGGTGGATAATATTGGGCAAGGATAATACAGCAATTACTGATTCATAATCCACTTTGTTCACAATAAAAAAATTTAAAAAAGAATAAAAAGAAACTAAAATTAATTTTAAAAATGCTTTTTAAAATAAATACGTATTTTTCTTTTTTTTGGGGGGGGGGTCACATCCAGTAGCGCTCAGGGATCACTTCTGGCTCTACACTCAGAAATCGCTCCTGGCAGGCTCGGGGATCATATGGGATGCCAGGATTCAAACCACCACCCTTCTGCATTCAAGGCAAACGCCCTACCTCCATGCTATTTATCCAGCCCAAATACATATTTTTATTATAAAAGAATAAGCAAGTACTAAACTACCTTCACAGCTCTATAAATCCAGAACTATCTAAAATTAAATGCTTGTTTTAAAAATTAAAAACACCAAATTTTTGGTTCTAAAAACTAAAGAACTGCAAATTGGCATGAAGAAAACAAACAGCTAAACTAAAAAAAGGAAGTACAAAGGTTATGGAGGAGATCCTCTGGGAGAGGAAATCCAAATAACCATAAAGCTAAACAAACACCACTCCCTGCAAAATATACTGAATTTCTAATGGCCAAGGAAATTGAGAACAAAAGGTGACAGTTTTTTAAACTGTCATTTAAAAGTGTAAAATTTAAAAGTGTAAAATTAACCCAATTTTAATTTATTTATATATATACATATACATATATAAGTGTGTGTGTATATATATACACACACATATATATATGTATACATATATATATGTATACATACATATATATATGTATACATACATATATATATATATATACATATATATATATATATATATATTGGTTTTTGGGTCACATCCGGCAATGCTCAGGAGTTATTCCTGGTTCTGCACTCAGAAATCACTCCTAGCAGGCTCTGTGGACCATATGAGATGACGGGATTTGAACAACGATCCAACCTGAATCGGCTGTGTGAAAGGCAAACACCCTACCACTGTGTTATCTTTCTGGCCCCTTTATATAATTATTTAAGCATTGTGGTTACAAAATTGTTCATAACTGAGTTTCAGTTATACAACGTACACCAGTCACCAGCAGTGCGTATTTCCCATCACAATGTCCCCAGTTTCCCTCCTACCATCTCTGTCTTGCACTCTCAACCTTGCCTGTTTCCAGGGCAGGCCTTTTATCCCCCCCTTTTCTTTTTTGTGCAAACTGTGGTTTGCACTATTGCTAATAAAGGGGTATCAGGCATATCACTTTATCCCCTTTTAGCACCCAGTTCTTATCCAGAGACAAATTATCTACCCTAACTGCATTCACCTCTCTTTGTGGCAAGCTTCCTACCAAGGACTTGTCCTCTTGATCTCTATTGTGGCTGGGTAGTATTACCATATTTCCTTTATTTGTCTTATATCCCAGAAATGAATAAGACTATACTATATTTATCCCTCTCCCTCTGACTCATTTTACTTAGCATAATAATCTCCATGCCCATCAAGTATAAGCAAATTTCTTTCCTAATAGTTATGTAGTATTCCATTGTGTAGGTGTGCCACTGTTTCTTTAGCCACTCATCTGTTGTGGGGAACCTAGGTTGTTTCCAGATTCTGGCTATTGTGCATAGTACTGCAATGAATATAGGCATGCAGAGTGCATTTTTTGATTTGTGTTTTGTGTTCCTAGGGTATATTCCTAGAAGCGGTATTGCTGGGTCATATGGAAGCTCAATTTCCAGTTTTTTGAGGAATCTTCATATTATTTTCCATAAAGGCTGGACTAGATGAGAATGAGAGTCCCTTTCTTCAGCAACTGTATCAGCACTGCTTGTACTTGTTCTTTGTGATATGTGTCAGTCTCTGTGAAATGAGATGAAATCTCATTGTTTTGATTTGCATTTTCCTGATATGGAGTGATATGGAACACCTTTTCATGTGCCTTTTGGCCATCTGTATTTCTTCTTTTGGGAAGTGTCTGTTCATTTCTTCTCCCCATTTTTGTGAGGTTAGATAATTTTCTTGCTAAATTCTATCAGCATGTTGTATATCTTAGACTTTAACCCCTTATTTTTAAAAGGGTGCCGCAAAATGGACACTGAAGCTTACTCAGACATGCAAATTGCTATAACTTTTACAAAAGAATATGGTGACATCTATTACATACATATAACTATTATACACACCCAGAAATTATACTGAAAACTATCCTTGGCAATATGCACAAAAACAAAAAGATACATATAAACAAGATTATAACATTCTAATATTGTAAAGTAAGTTTTTAATAATATCTTTATTTAAGCACCATGATTACAAGCATGTTTGTAGTTGGGTTTCAGTTATAAAAAAGAACAGCCTCCTTCACCAGTGCAAACTTTCCACCACTGATGTTCCCATCTCCCTCTTTCCCCACCCCTGCCTGTATTCAGGCATTCTATTTCTCTTACACACTACCATTGTGATGATAGTTGTTAGTGTAGTTAGAACTTACCCCCTCTTTGTGGTAAGCTTCATATCTAGGGCTAGTCTTTCTAGCCCTCATCTCTATTGTCTCTGGGTGTTATTAGTATACTACTTTTATTTTTCTTAAATACCATAAATGAGTGAGACTATTCTGTGTGTATCTCTCTCTCTGACATATTTCACTCAGCATAATAGTTTTCATGTCCATCCATGGATAGGAAAATTTTACGAATTCATTTCTCCTAACAGCTGTATAGTATTCCATTGTGTATATACCACAGTTGCATTAGCTACTCATCTGATGTTGGGCATCTGCGTTGTTTCCAGATTCTAGCTATTGTAATAACGCTGCAATGAATATATGTGTGTAGAAGGCATTTTTGTGTTGTGTTTTTTGTGTTCCTAGGGTATATCCCTAGGAATGGTATAGCTGGATCATATGGGAGCTCAATTTTCAGATATTTGAGAAATTTCGATTGGCGACTGGGAGAAGCTGAGAGGACCTGTTGGCTTTGCAGGTTTCTCTTCTCTGGTCTCTTGAAGCTCTCCTGTGAGGGCCAAGAAGGGTCTCTTGGAGCCACTCAGGTTGAAAGGCCAAGAAAGACGGAGAGTGTAAAAAACGGCAGAGAGGTGAGTCCTTTATCTGTGAAGGGGTCAGCCCTGCTGTGAGATTGGCGATTGGGAGAAGCTGAGGGGACTTACCAGCTTAGCGTATTTATCTTTTCTGGTCTCCTGAACCTCTCCTGAGAGGGCCAGGAAGGGCCCCAAAATACTGTCTCTTAGAGGCCCCAGAAGAACACGGTTGCTCCGCTTGGCAGCTGCTTGCTCTTTCTAACTAATGAATCCCCCATAACACGCAGGGGAAAAAAAAAATCACACTACAAGCGCGACAGTGGGGAAACCTTGCAGGCAAACATCATGCACAGAGAATAAAGATGATAGCTCTGATGACCCAAAAAATACCAAACACCTGATTAACCTCACAGATAAGGAGTTTAGAATAGAAATATGGAGGGTCCTCATGGAAAACAATGAAAACATAGCTTTAGCTGAACACAAAGACAGAAAACAGAAAACTCCAAACTGAAATAACAGATTTAAAAAACATGGTAGCTCAACTGAAAAACTCAATGGACAGCCTCTCCAACAGGGTAACAGCAGCTGAGGACAGAGTCAGTGAACTGGAAGATAAAATGCAGAAAAACTCCATAAGGCAGAAGAGATTGGAAAAGAACCTTAAGGCAAATGATCAGACAATGGAAAAAGTACTCAAGGAATATGAACAGATGAAAATAGACACAACATCAAAATCATTGGAGTCTCAGAGGCCCAGGAAGGAGGTCCCCAGGAAGAATCAACAGTCAAAGACATCATCACAGAGTAACTCCCAGAGCTAAAAACTGCGTGCAAACAAATCCTGCAGGCCTGAAGGGTACCGGCTAAAAGAGACCCAAAGAGTAATTTCCATATTGTTTCCACCAGAAGTGTATGAGTGCTCCTTTCTCCCCATATCCCTGCCAGCACTGATTGTTCTTGTTCTTTGTGATGTGTGCCAGTCTCTGTGGTGTGAGAGGGAACCTCACTGCTGTTTTGATTTGCATCTCCCAGATCAGTGGTCCGCAACCTGCGGCTCGCGAGCCACATGTGGTTCTCTACACTTTTCATTTGGCTCTTCTGTGTGCTGGGCAGCCGCTCTAGGAGTCAGGACTCTGCTCCTCGCCTCTGTCAGTGTGCGCCCCGTGTGGCTCTCAAAATAAATTTCAATCGTGGTTTTGGTGAGATTTGGCTCAGTTGAAAAAAAAGGTTGCCGACCACTGTCCCAGATGGTTAGTAATGTGCAACGTTTTTCTCATGTGCTTTTAGGCCATTTGTATTTCTTCTTTGATGAAGTATCTGTTCATTTTTTTTCCCCAATTTTTGATGGGATTAGATGTTTTAGATGCCAGATTAGATGTTCTTTTTAAGTTCTGTCAGTACCTTGTAGATCTCAGATATTAGCGCCTTATTTTATGAGTATTGGGTGAACAGTTTCTCCCATTCTGTGGGTGTCATTGTATCCTAATCACTATTTTCTTTGAGGTGCAGAAGCTTCTCTGTTTAATATTGTCCTATTTGTTTATCTCTGCTTTCACATGTTTGGACAGTAATGTTTCCTCCTTGAAGATACCTTTAGTCTCAACATCATGGAGTTAAAGTAATATTCTTAATGCCAGTAAAATTGAAAAACCTCTATGTTCATCAAGAAGGTAATGGCTAAATAAATCACAATTACACATGTAGTAGATTAATATGCAATACTCAAAATCAGAGTACAATATCTCTATTTACCTAGAATGATGTTATGTGATTCAACTATAAAACAAAAAATATTACAGGCTAAAAAGTAAAACCTTTTGTATGGGAGGGCCTGAGTGGTGGCACGAGTGATAGGGCATTTGCCTTGCAAGTGCTAACCTACGATGAACCGTGTTCAATCTCCCAGTGTCCCATATGGTCCTCCAAGCCAGGAGCGATTTCTGAGCGCATAGCCAGGAGTAACCCCTGAGCATTACTGAATGTGGCCCCAAAAAAGAAAAAACAAAAACAAAAAAAACCCTTCTGTGTTTCTATAGATAAATAATTTTAGGAAACCACATAAAAGCTGTATACACCTGCTACCATGGTGAAGGAGATCCAGCTTCAAATATCTTACTTCATTTACTCCTTATCCATACAATTTTAAACTGAATTATACTAAATTAAACTCAAATCTCTGATGTGAATGGTAAGGATATGCTCCATGGTGCCACAGTGCTTACCATGGCAGGAAGAAAAATCCCCAAATACTTCATTTATCTCAGTGTCCTGCTTAAGAGAAAGAATCCCAGTACATTTGCATTTGCCTCCAAGTGGGGCAATTATTAAATTTCCAGAAGATGGAAAGAGGATTATAATAAACTGTGACCCCAGAGATAAATATAATTTTTAAAGATGAAATACTGTCCAGGCTAATCAACAATAGTAAATTCAATTTAGTTGATGACAACAATCATGAGCAATGTCTGAAATCTATTCAGTCAGAACAAGCTGCAGATTATATCAAAGACACAAATCTCAATGAACAAATCCAGAAAGAGTAGGAAAAAAGTTAAAAAATTTAAAAAAGAAAAAAAAAACTCTTCTCAGAGGTTGATACTTGGTGGTGGGAAGGGTCCTGACTCATTGTATATCTGAAATCCAACTATGAAAGATACGGTAGATCACTATTGTTTCAATAAAATAAAATAAAATAGCTTCTCTCTACCCTTCACAGGCAAAGCTTTATTCAGGAACAGATAAAAGATGAACCTGAAATTACTGAACTTAACCATTAAACTTCTGGCCAGAATCACAGATCACAGTCAAATGCTCTTGGACACAGAATAATGCCAAGAGTGTTCTAAGGAAAGAAGAAGGCAATGAGAAATAAAACAATTATTTTATCTAGACCCTTTTTCAAATAAATAAAATTATGGATCTGAATCAACTGAATCAATAAAACAGTGGACAGGGTGCTTGCTTTGCATGCAGACAACCTGGGTTGATCCCTGACACCACTATATGGTTCCCCTGTGCTTTATTAGAAGTGCTCCCTTAGCACAAAGCCTTGAGAAAAACTTGAGTATCACTGGATGTGGCCTAAAAACCAAAAAGAAAAAAAAATAAGCAAGGGGCCAACGAGAGAGCACAAGCACTTGTCTACCACTTGGCCTATCCCTCTGAGCACCATCAGAAATGATCCCTCAGGTCAGAATCAAGAACAAATCCTGGGACCAATAAGAAAGACCCTAGCCTAGGTGTCAGCCTAGGATTTGTATGATAACTAAGATCTCTAACTGTGATCTAATCTCTGACTGTGACAACTGTGACTGAGCAGAACTTCTGGAAACATAATGAAAGACTCTATCCTAAGCTTCATCCTAGGATTGGTGCAAAAACCAAGACCACCAATTACAGAAGACTGATTACAATAAGTGATGGAACAGAACTTTTACAACCATAAAGAAAGACTCTATCCTAGTTTCATCCTATGACCTGTGCAAATACCAAGATCTCTAGTTACAGAGGCCTGATTTTATCAACCACAACTGAGTGGAAAGTTTCCTGGCACCATAAAAGGACATGGGGGGGGTGGTGGTGGTAGAAATATAAGTGTGTATGGAGCTTGTAGTTATTCTCATGACAGTATGCTCCAGGGCGAAGAAACCCTGTATCTCCCAAGGGAATTTCCTTTCTAATCTCCCCAATATTTACTGTGCCTATGCGGAAAAAAAAAACGAAGCATAATTTATTTTTATTCTCTTTTTATTTCATGCTTGTGGTTATTGTTTGGTTATTATCTTTATTGCTGTGGTGCTTTTTTGTAGTCGCTGGTTTTGTTTTTTTTTTTTTATTTGATTTTGGTTTTTTTGTTGGGTTTTGATTGTTTGTTTCTGTTTTTTGTATTTATTTGTCCTTTTGCTGTTTTTCTTTTTTTCCTTTCTTCTTCTAAATTGATATTATAACCTCTAGATGGACTCCTCCCTGTTTTTTGTTTGTTTTTTGTTTTTATTCCTTTCTTTTCTTGTCTTCTTCCTTTCTTTTTCTTTTTTTAAACAGAACCATAGAACTTGAATCATCTTGTTCTGCCTCATAAACTGAGGGGGAAAAATGGATGGTACCAAGACCAGTCATATGAATATTGAGTAGAAATAAAAAAATGATCATGCATAAACACCAAATACAAAGTAAACCAAGAATTGATACCCAATCTTAAACAAGCTATATACAGAGGGAACCAGTTTTACTAGCAGTCCAGGGGACAAAAGAAGGGGGATAAGGGATGCATTCTGAGAACAGAGGTGGAGGGAAAACACTAATGGTTGGAATGGCCCTGGTTCAATGTCATTATGTACCTTAAATATAATTGTGAAAATTTGTAATTCACTTTGATCACAATAAAAATTATTAAGAAAAAGAAAAAAAGAAAAGGACAGACCCTGAGCACTTGCTGAGTATGGCCCCAAAACCAAGAGAGATTTGCAATTTTATGTACTTTGACTCAAAGATCTGTTTAGTTGTTTTTATGGCAGACACCTCAAAACACTCTTGAAAAATAAAAGCATATTTTCCTATATCTTTATTTAAACACCATGATTACAAATATGTTTGTAGTTGAATTCTAGTTATAAAAAAGGACACCCCCTTCACCAGTGTAATATTCCCAACACCAATGCCCCCATTTCCCTCCTCTCCTGCCCCCTGCCTGTATTAGAGACAAGCATTCTATTTCTCTCATTCTACCATTGTAATGATAGTTCTCAATGTAGTTATTTCTCTAACTGAACTCACCACTTTTTGTGGTAAGCTTCATACTGTGGGCCGGTCCTTCCAGCTCTCATCTCAATTGTCTTTGTGTATTATTAAAATAATGTCTTTTATTTTTTCTTAAATCCCATAAATGAGTGAGACTATTCTGTGTCTTTCTCTCTTCTGACTTATTTCACTCAGCATTATAGTTTTCATGTCCATTCATGTATAGAAAAATTTCATTACTTCTTCTCTCCTGACAGCTGCATAGTATTCCATTGTGTATATCTACAAAAGGAACTTTTCTCAGTATAGTCAAGGCAATCTACCACAAGCCAATGGTGGCAGGAATTATTTTCGATGGGGATAAGCTAAAAGTCTTTCCTCTGAAATCTGGTACAAGAAAAGGCTGCCTCCTCTTACCACTCCTATTCAACATAATACTGGAAGTACTTGCTATAGCAATTAGAGAAAGATATCAAAGATATCCATATAGTAAAGGAAGAAATCAAGCGCTCACTGTTCACAGATGACATGCTACTATATTTAGAAAACTCTAAAGACTCTACCAAAAAAATTCACGTAGCAAAATGGAAGGTTACAAAACTAACACGCAAAAATAAATGGCCTTCTCATACACCAATAATGATAGAGAAAAAATGGACATTAAAAAAAAAAACAATCCCATTAATATTAGTGCCACACAAACTCAAATACCTTGGAGTCACTTAACTAAAGAGGTGAAGGATCTATACAAAGAAAACTACAAAACCCTGCTTCAAGAAATAAGAGGACACAAGGAAATGGAGATGCATACCCTGTTCATGGATTGAGAGAATTAACATCATTAAAATGGTAATACTTTCCAAAGCTTTGTACAGATTTAATGCAATTCCTCTAAGAATACCCATGACATTAAAGAAGTGGATCAAACACACCTGAAATTCATTTGGAACAATAAACATCCATGGATAGCTAAAGCAGCCCTAAGGAAAAAGAAGATGGGAGGCATCATTTTCCCCAATTTTCCTAGCAGTTTTAAGTTTACCTTTAGAGACAAGGGTGGGGAAGAGATTCAAATGACAGGAAATGTGCTCCAGTTCTGGTCCCAGTTCTGCCTCTGGCTTCTCGAAGGAATTCTGTGTTCTCTTGTGCTAAGAGAGCAACCTCAGTCTAATCTGCCTTGAGTGCTGCAGAGAAAGTGTTTTATTTCACATTACAAAGAAAATTTATTTTGCTATGCTACTTTCTCTCTTATTACACTTCTGAAAATTAGACTGCAGTCAAATTTTAACCAATTTTATCACAAATTCTTAGAATCTTCGGATTCTCACTGAAAACTGCAATAAAATAGGCCAGCGATCGAAAAACATTGTTTTAAGCAAATGAATCTTTATCAAGTTTCTTTCTTACATACTTTTCATTCCCCCTCAAAAAAATAGAGCTAGAGAACTAATAGAAACGATACCAGAAGAGGGACCGAAGACATGGCATAGAGGTAGAGTGTTTGCCTTGCATGCAGAAGGATGGTGGTTAGAATCCCGGCATCCCATATGGTCCCCCGAGCCTGCCAGGAGCGATTTCTGAGCGTAGAGCCAGGAGGAACCCCTGAACGCTGCCCGATGTGACCCCCACCCCCCAAGCAACTA
Source organism: Suncus etruscus (assembly GCF_024139225.1). Classification (NCBI taxonomy): domain Eukaryota; kingdom Metazoa; phylum Chordata; class Mammalia; order Eulipotyphla; family Soricidae; genus Suncus; species Suncus etruscus. Next base: position 152,473,775 of record NC_064849.1, on the reverse strand, counting down.
TACCACAAGAGAATCACCTCAGCATCATCTCCTGTTGAATTGCTGATACTGAAACTGATGCTGAATCTCTCTGTTGAATCTGGCTGTTGATTCTCGCTTCTGCTACACTTCTCTAACTCTCCTTCTTAATCCCACTTTCCCCCAAGTTAGCCTCCTTTATCCATTCATTCCAGTTGTGGACAGTTTTGATCATTCAGGTGGGATAAATAAGAAGTTGGGGGGGATATCCACAATCTTCCTGTTTTAATGGACCACTTTCTAGAGTATAATGAAGAAATGCCCATCGACCCACTTTTGCTTAAAAAAATTTTTTTAAGAAAAGGTGGAGAAGGGCTTCAATCTTTCTTCAGAATCCTACTCTAGGACACCTCTCCCATAGGAGCTTTCCTACCTTCTTTTCTCTTTATTTCTGTTTCTCTACATAAAAATGCTTATTGAAATCAGCCATTTGCTCTTCAGTTTCTTTGCTTTTAATTTTCACTGCTTGAGGAAGAGAATCTGAATGTCTGTGCTCACTACAATACAATGACATTCAGAGAAATAATTGATACAAGCAAGCTTTTTATCATTTTTCTAAACAGAAATTTGCTGTTTGCTCTTAATTTTTTTTGTTTTGTTTGTTTGTTATCGTGGATTGTGTGTGTGTTGGTTTGGTTTGTAGAAAATCTTTTAGTTGCTGTATTAGATTAGATGTAGTAAATGTCACAAACTCTTATTCATCTGATAATGTTTTTATCCCTTGCTCAAATCTGAATGATAACCTTGCAGGGCAAAGAACCCCAGATCCAAATCTGAGAACCAAAACTGTAAACAGGGGTCCTTAACTACAACAACCAAACTTAAAACATGCTTATTAGGAGGCAGCCTGGGACATTGGACGGAACTTGGAAACATTAGCTGACACCGGTGGTGGATTGGTGTTGGAACATTGTATACTTGAAATTATATTATGAACAACTTTGTAAATCAGTACCCCCACAAAAAATACAGGGTTTTTTTTCCCACTGTGTCATTTTTTTTAACTTTATTTAATTTTATTTATTTAAACAACTTTATTACATACATGATTGTGTTTGGGTTTCATTCATGTAAAGACCACCCATCACCAGTGCAACATTCCCATCACCAATGTCCCAAATCACCCTCCTCCCCACCCAACTCCCACCTGTACTCTAGACAGGCTTTCTATTTCCCTTGTACATTCTCATTATTAGGATAGTTCAAAACGTAGTTATTTCTCTAACTAAACTCATCCCTGTTTGTGGTGAGCTTCATGAGGTGAACTGTAACTTCCAGCTCTTTTCTCTTTTGTGTCTGAAAGTTATCATTGCAAGAATATCTTTCATTTTTCTTAAAACCCATAGATGAGTGAGACCATTCTGCGTCTTTCTCTCTGACTTATTTCACTCAGCATAATAGATTCCGTGTACATCCATGTATAGAAAAATGTCATGACTTCATCTTTCCTGACAGCTGCATAATATTCCATTGTGTATATGTACCACAGTTTCTTTAGCCACTCATCTGTTGAAGGGTATCTTGGCTGTTTCCAGAGTCTTGCTATGGTAAATAGTGCTGCAATGAATATAGGTGTAAGGAAGGGATTTTTGTATTGTATTTTTGTGTTCCTAGGGTATATTCCTAGGAGTGGCATAGCTGGGTCATATGGGAGCTCGATTTCCAGTTTTTGGAGGAATCTCCATATTGCTTTCCATAAAGATTGAACTAGACAGTATTCCCACCAGCAGTGGATAAGAGTTCCTTTCTCTCCACATCCCCGCCAACACTGCTTGTTCTCATTCTTTGTGATGTGTGCCATTCTCTGGGGTGGGAGGTGGTACCTCATAGTTGTTTTGATTTGCATCTTCAGGGTTTTTTTTGCTGTGGAAGCAAAACATTTGGCCTTCACTTGCAAAGTAATCACAAATACAAATGCTAATGAAGGTCTTTATAGCTTTTGTTATTAAAGTGGGTTTCTAGGTGATTCAAAATATGTTCCTATAAATGTTTTTTTAGAATACTATCCTGAGTGATAATACAGTGGGTAATTCACTTGCCTTGTTTGAGTCTTAGCTCCCCCATGCACCACTAGGAGTAATTCCTGAGTGTAAAGGCAGGAGTAAGCCCTGAGCATTGCTCAGTCTGACACTGATCCCCCCCCCCCCAAAAAAAAAAGAAAATGTAAAAGAAAAGACAGAACTTGCAGGCAACAAACCTAGAAAAAGGCACAAGCTTACATCTCCAAGAAAAACCAAAGTGGACAGTGTGGCTGAGTGTATAAAGAGTAGGTGGTATAAGGTAAGGATGCAGGTTTCCCACAGCTCTCAGGGATATGCACTCTATCCTTAGATAGAATGAAACCATTGGATGATTTTAAAGCAAGATTTGATTTCATTTGTGATTTTCATATCTCCTTCTACTATAGAAAAAAGAGCAAGGAAAGGGTTTTTTGAATGGGTATATAATTCTCTTACAGTTATTCAGAAGGAAATGTTGGTATCCTAATTAAAGGTTGTAATGAAATAGAAGACAAGTAAGTAATTTCAAAGTCTATTTTAGAAATAAAACCATAATACTACTTATGGGTTGGTTATGAGAGACAACAGCAAAAGTTAAGAATGAGTCCTTCTTACACTTTGGTGTCAAGGATGATCTAGGCAACCCACCCCCTTCAAGCCATTGCATTCACTCATCCAGTTATTCACCCCATACATGTGAGATCAGAGTATATGTCCCAAAGTACAGGGAAGAAAAATTAAGTGGAGAGGGGGAAAAAGAGAGATGAGAAATAATAGGTACAAGGTGTGTGTGTGTGTGTGTGTGTGTGTGTGTGTGTGTGTGTGAGCACGGTTCAAAGGGATTCAGGTACATTGATGTTGTTAAGATGACAGAGCTAGGGCCTGGAGAGATAGCACAGCGGTGTTTGCCTTGCAAGCAGCCGATCCAGAACCAAAGGTGGTTGGTTTGAATCCCAGTGTCCCATATGGTCCCCTGTGCTTGCCAGGAGCTATTTCTGAGCAGACAGCCAGGAGTAACCCCTGAGCAATGCTGGGTGTGGCCCAATAAACAAACAAACAAACAAAAAAACTTTAATAAAAAAAAAAAAGATGACAGAGCTAAATATCTAAGCCACAGACTCAACAACACTAAAATCATGAGACCCAAATTTTAACCACTTAACTTAAAAAGGTACCTGTTAAGATGGTAGGCTAGGAGTGGGTGGTGCCTATGGGAGAGTACCTGGGAACATTGGTAGGGGGAATTGACAGTTTTGTTGGATCAATGTTAGAACGTCTTATGTCTGAAAAACAACTATGAATAACTTTGTAAATCATGTTGCTTTAATTAATTCATCTGTCCCAAGAAAGAGGTTGTTAACTAGTAGTTACCAGTTAACATAGGAAAACATAAAAAAAGAAAACAATTATTTCACTCAACCAATATCTAACTGAGTGCATACTATGAATACCTACAGAGTGTGCTCTATGCACTGGCACAGTGCTTTAATTTAATTTTTTAACTTGGAAAAAATGTTGATATGTCAAGTACTCAAAGAACAAATTTGTATATATAGAATAACAACTATGAGAACATAGCAAGAAAAAATCTACGCACTGAAAGGTCTAGAATACTTAATACCAAAAGATTAACAGTGTTAGCATTTGTATAACAAACCAATTAAGAATTTTTTAAAGAATGAGTTGGGGGGGTGGTAGTGTCAGGTAGTACAATAGGTAGGGTGCTCTTGCCTTGGGTGACCCAGTTTTAATCTCCTGTACCCAATATGGTCCCCAAACATTGCCAGGAGTAATTCCTAAGTTCAGAGCTGAGGATACACCCTGAGCACAGCAAGGTATGGGCCAATCAAAAATCAAACAAACAAACAGGAATGAGTTCTAGGTGTTTGGGGCATAACTCAATAGTGGAGCAATTGTCTATCTATATTCGATGCCTAGAATAGGAGGGGGGGTCTGCTATGGAGTGAGGTTTAAGTGGGGATGGAAAACGAAAGAAGTTGCCACAATACACAGAGAACTATTCAAGATACAGATCAAACTGCTGACGGATATCATCAAACCCAGACATCACTAAATTCAGCAGTTCTAGGAAGAACCCTCCGCTTCAAAGCCTGAGAAGAGCTCTGGACCCCTACAGATTCTTTTCCCAAGGACTTAGAATCTCATCATTGACAGTATTTCTGCCTCTTGTATCCTTACCTCTGTGTCAATAGTTTATTTTCATTTTAAATGTAAAAAAATTAGGCCTGAGGGGGTAAGGTGAGTGGTAAGAATGTGCTTAAATGATAAAGCATTTACCTTGACATGTGAGGTCATAGGTTAGGCCCCAGGAGGCCCTACATGGACCTTTCAAATTCCACCAAAGGTTGTGGCCCCCACAACAACAGCAATCAGTCAATGTTTATGGTTTTTTTTTTATTTGTTGCAGTTACTCTTATCACAACTAACAGCTCTGTCTTGGTTCTACAGGACTAAGGTGCTAATTTAAACATAGTATAGTTATTTGTGAAGATGCCTTTCAATACTATGTTCTAGAGAGAAACATAGATAATCAATATAATATTGCTATAATGAATGCTTCTTAGAAATACCTTCATAGTGTTGATTTTTTTTTTTTGCCTTTATTCTAGGCATTTCCTGTTCTAAAATATTTTATGGTTTCACTAGATGACTGGCACCAAAGTCACATTGCCCTCAGTGTTATAATGTAGAAAAAATATTTCTGATGTCATTTGAAGCCAAATTATTTTCAAATGGAATTAGAAATGCTAGCAAGTTTATTATTTCATGCATTATTGTGCCAGTGGCAGTCACTCTTATATCAAGATCTTCATCTTACTGTGAGCAATTTCTTCCTAATAAAAGCAGTGATTTATAATAACTCTGTGGAGATCATGTCCCATTTTGATTTCTGTTTTATCTCATCTGGTACAACATTAGTCAGAAGCCTGGGAATTGGTATATTCCAGGTTCTTGCAACAAAATTCTGGCAAAGTAAAAAATGTTTCTATCTATATTTATCTTTTTGACTAAGAAATTTATAAAACACTGACTCCTTACATGCTCTGATGGTCACCAAGCTTAGTGGGGACATAAACAGAGTCTATCCTTTAAGAATCTCTATAAATTTTAAATTAATGCATGTAAAACCATCTTGAGGAGAGTGAAACTAGTGTGCACAGTCTATCTGGTCTAAATTTCATTTTTCTTTTTCTTTTTTTTTTTTTTTGCCTTTTTTGGTTGTACCCTGTGACTATCAGAAATCGCTCCTGGCTCAGGGGACCATATGGGACACTGGGGGATCGAACCAAGATCTATTGTAGATCAGCAACATGCAAGGTAAATTCCCTACCACTATGCTATTGCTCTGGCCTTCATTTCTTTTTTATAAAAAAATTTTTCATGCACCTGAAATAGCTAGAAACTCAAGGTGCTGAGAGAGAACATAATCCTTAACCATTAGACAGGTTGAGAATCTTGGGGTCTTTGTTTCACATTTTTACTACTGAGTCAATTACATTTGACCTGACCTGAGTCTCCTATAAACCTTAAAATAAATAATGCTAAAGAAATCGAGGCTGGTAAGGTGGCGCTAGAGGTAAGGTGTCTGCCTTGCAAGCGCTAGCCAAGGAAAGACCGTGACTGTGGTTCAGTCACTGGCGTCCCATATGGTCCCCCCAAGCCAGGGGCAATTTCTGAGCACTTAGCCAGGAGTAACCCCTGAGCTTCAAACGAGTGTGGCCCGAAAAACAAAACGAAAAAATATTACAGAGGCACAGTTGGATTCCCCAGTACTGTACATGGTCTTTGAGCCCAAAGTCTAGAGTAAGACCTGAACACAGCTTGACATAGCACCCAAACTAAAATAGATAAGTAAAATAAAATACAAGTGGCCTAATAAAAGTGCTTTCAATGATCTGAATTATTTTTGCAACTTGTTAAATCATTTTCAACTAAATGAGATAATATTTTTAAAGATCTCATGCATTACCCTAGTGAAATGCAAGAAATTACTAGAGATCAGTGCTTTCCTTTCCTTTGTTTGGTCTACTTTTAAGTGAGTGTTACTAGCCTTCTAAACTGGGGTAAGTAAGTCTAAGCATCCAAAGGCATTAGTAGAATGAAATCAACTCCTTCTCATCTATATAACCAGAAAGATTCTACTGAAGTTATCACTGCTGGGAGAATTTAGAAGACTACCATTAAAATCACTTTCCCTTTGGTTTACTACTCTCTCACAAAACCTGAGCTCAAGCCAAGGGCTATACTGCTTCCATTTTTAAAAGTACTGTTAAATCAAGAGAAACATCTAATTTGATAAAAAGAGTACCATAGCACAATAAAAATAAAGCAGAAAGTCTTGAGAAAACTAAGATTTCAAACAGAAAAGTTAGATTGTCTGGATGAAGGCAAGAGCTAGGTAAACAGTTCAGAGGAGACTGGGGCCTATTAAATACCAGCTAGATGGAAATCAACAGACCTGCACTGGAAACCAAAACAAATGTGCCCATTCAAGGAAAGAGATAGGCCAGAAAAGCTTAGAAAACATTACATTTTTGTCTCCTCCTCGGAGCCTCTCCAGCATTTAAACTGCTACATGCTTACACATCCTATAATGTCCTAATCAAACAAAGGGAATAGAACAGGCACTAACAATCTCAGTATGGAAAAGTTAGTAACCCAGGTAAGAGAGGTTTGTGTCAGAAGTTAATTTTAAATTCCAAAATGTGCTTAAAATCATTTATTCTAATTGCTAGGTGTCTCATTCTCAGAAAGGAAATTACCTAACTCGGGATCATAGAAACAAACTCATTATGGCCTATTTTAAATACTGACAAAGACATGACAAAATTAAGTTAAGAGACACATTATTACTCTTAGATAAATATGTAGTTGCTTACTTCCATTTAGTTTGATGCAATAAACCACATACAAAATAACTTATTTTATAATTCTATCATTACCTGCAAATGTTTCTCACAAATCAACCTTAAGTAAGGGATATAAAAATGGGATTTATGTTTAATGCACTATTGTAAATTGCACCAATTTCCCGTGTTAACATTGGCAATAGCAGATGCCAAAAAAGCTTTTAAATGCCTGTAAGGAGCATGCTTTCCAAAACTGTTAGGGAAAAGAAAATGGAAAATTGGGACCAAAGAGAGGGGCAAATTCCTTTTCTCACCTAACATTCTGGAGGAGGACCATAAAGGATCTGCTAAAATAAAGAAAACTGATCTTCTTCTGTCTTCCCAGTCCAAGACAAAGTCATCAGTGTAGCCACTGGTCGAGCTTGAGCCCTTTTGCTTTCAGGCACACAAGAGGCAATATTGATGTATATTAGTTTATTTTCAGATGAATTTGTAAAAATTGATTCCAGTGTCTACTCACTCCAGCAATATTCAATATAATTAAAATTATATATTGCAGTAATACATAAGATGAACTCCAAATTTTAAATCAGTTCAGGTAAAATTATCTTGAAGACAAATGCAAATCTAAGTGCAATTCCTTATTTACATTGTGACTACAAAAGATAGTAATGCTAAGTTATTTCAACATATTTGAGGGACTTAGGACATAGATCTATTTAGATGCCATTGACATAGAAAATGTGGGTAATCAGCGTACTTTTCTCATACCCCCCAAAATAGGCATGCAAATCAATAAACATTTAAAAATAGAAGAGCAATTCACTAAATCACCTTTTTCAAGCTTTGGGTTATGGCCTAATATATTAAATTATCTCACTTCTAAAATGGTGGGTGGGTAAAATATTCTCTGCACAACACTGTTCTCAGAATTAAAACAGATTTGAATCAAAGTGTTTTACATTGGCTGAGGAACAGAAATAAAAATTGATAACTCAAGAATAATAATTCAACTGATATATGATAGATGTTTAAGACGCCATAGCTTGAATGCTTATAACAATTGCTCCTTTTTAAAGAATGCAGCACTTGTTTTCAATAGTATGGAATTAAGGATCTTAGCTCCACAAGTTCTAGATACCTGTAGTATTCCCCACACCCACCACCATAAAGGTCCAGTGTCATTATAGAGCCCCCAAAATTCCTCTTCTCATTTCTCCCTCATTTCATACCCTATCCCTCTTTCAGCTCATCACCCTGTTCGCTCCAATTCATTGTGTTGTTTTCTGCCAGTTCATTGCTTTAGATATTTATATTTCACTTAGGAGTGAAACCATCTTGCAATGGTCTTTTACTTCCTTATTTCATTTAGCATAACAACCTTAGGTTTCATCCACTTTTGTCTCAAATGGTTTTATCTTTTTAAGTCGAATATATACACCACTGATTCTTTAGTCAGTTACCTGTTGATGACTATGTAGGGCTCCTGTTTCTCCGCATCCTTGGCAACTTTCATCTATTTGATCTGAGTAGTTTTCATGGGTGTGAGGTGGTATCCTTTGTGGTTTTCATATGCGTTTTCCTAACAATCAGTTAGACTGAACTATCTTTTTTATGAATGTGCCTATAGATGATCTGTATGCCTTCTTTGGAAAAGATGTCTATTTGAGTCCTTTCCCAATTAAAAAAATTGTATTTTGGTATTATATAATTGTTGGGTTGAGGGCCATACCTTACAGTGCTAGGGCCTACTCCCTACTCACTGATAGATGCTCATGGGACTGATGCAGAACAGGAAATTGAACTTTAGTTTCCAGGTATAAAGTATGCATTCATCCCTCTGAGAAATCTCTCTGGTCTATGGCCATTTTTAAAATCAAGTTGCTTGATTTTATTGTTGTAGGAGTTCTTTACACATTTTAGCTACCGACCCCTTGTCAGATATATGATATGCAAATATCTTATGTTATTTTGCAGTTTTATTTTTGAAGTAATTTCTTTTGTTATCTAATAAGTTTTATTAAGTCCATTTGCTTTTTTTTTTTGCTTTTATTTCCTTCATCAATTTTACTTTACAATATTCATCTCAGGTACTGAGGATCTAGAATGAATCATCTATATATTCTTCTATGTGTCTTGAATTCATCTTTATGTACAGTGTGAGTGACCTAATTTCTTTCTTTTTATTTAATTTTTGCATACAATTGTCCATTTTTCCCTCACCATTTGTTGACAATATTGTCCTTTCCATATTGTATGTCCTTGTCTTCTTTCTCAAAAACCTGATGGCCTTATATGTACTATCTTAGTTTCAGGAAACACTTAAAGTAGCTAACAGAGATACTTATCATATAAAATCACCAAGTCAAAATGAAAAAGGCTTATTTTTTATTAAAGGTAATTATATCCCAAAATTAAATTTCATGGGTCATTATAAAATAAATTTTAAGATAAAACAGAAAAAAAACTCACAAATCAATGATCTATGAACACTAAAATAAGACTTTTCTGAGTCTTTCAAAACAGGACAAGTGAAACCAAAAAATTATCAATATCCATAAAATGAGATTTTAGACTTTTTAAATAAAGATGGCACACCAAATGCAGTAACAGAAACCTCAAATCCAAGTACTAAGCTACAAATGCAGTTTTTGAATTTGATGAATAATGAACACGTGGTTAGGTTTGAAAGGAAGGAAGGAAGGAAGGAAGGAAGGAAGGAAGGAAGGAAGGAAGGAAGGAAGGAAGGAAGGAAGGAAGGAAGGAAGGAAGGAAGGAAGGAAGGAAGGAAGGAAGGAAGGAAGGAAGGAAGGAAGAGATGAAAGAAAGAAAGAAAGAAAGAAAGAAAGAAAGAAAGAAAGAAAGAAAGAAAGAAAGAAAGAAAGAAAGAAAGAAAGAAAGAAAGAAAGAAAGAAAGAAAGAAAGAAAGAAAGAAAGAAAGAAAGAAAGAAAGAAAAAAGAAAGAAAGAAAGAAAGAAAGAAAGAAAGAAAGAAAGAAAGAAAGGGGGAAGTAAGGGAGGACAAAGGAGGGAGGAAGGATTGGAAGGAGGAATGGAGGGGAAAGGAGGAAGACGGGAGGAAGGAGGAAAGGGAGGGTGGGTATCAAGAAGAAAGGAATAGAGAAAGGAAGAAATCTCAAGGGTACCATTTCTACAGAGAAAATTCGTCTCATTAAGCAACCCATCATTCTCTACTGATCCTTATAGAGAAGATTTTCATTGAGGAAGGAGCAAGTAGGTACGGTTTCCCTGTAAGAACCCTAAAATTTACACTTTTATTATCTTTTCATTCTTATTAAACTGTTTTCTCTTAGGAAGTAATTTCCAAGGCACGGCAGGTAAGATGTTTGCCTTGTATGCAGCCACCTGCAGTTCATTACCTGGCATCCCATATGGTCCCCAGAGCCAGCTAGGAGTAATTTTTGAGTACATAAGCCAGTAGGAATTCCTGAGTGCCACCAGATGTGTCCGAAAACCAAAAGAGAAAAAAGAAGTAATTTTCCAACCCTGAAAATTAAAAGGACAACCAATTGGGAAAATTGCATTCTACATCATCGCCAGTCAGGAATGGAGGAAAGGGAAAGAGGGGGTGAATAAAAATAGCCATCGGGATCAAGTCATTTCTGCCTGAAGTCTTACAGATGTCTAAAAATAGAAAGACATAGTTGTCATAAAGAAAAAAAAAATAATATCTGAGCTTTGTTGGTGCTAGGTGAGCACTTTAAGCTGAGTCACACATTGCAAGCTCACAAAAACCTTATGAGAAAGATAGTATTATTACTCTTTTTGCCAATTAAAAAAACATAGTTCTATCATGTGTTGGCACTTTCACTTAGTTTACAAATATCAGAGCTTTGATTCAAAGTCAGGCAGATGAACTCCAATGCTCCCCAGCAAAGCTCCACATTAGATGAAAACTCCATTCACGGATGCTGTAACATCCTGTTTCTCATCATCTAAGTTGACTTTGAACTTTGAAGAGCTAACCTTCAAATGCCGGCCCACCACTGAGGGAAAGAGTTGAGGTCACTGCAAATAAGTTACAATTATGCATATCTATCCAGGAAATATGACATTTATGGAGTTCTTGGTTGCTATGCTCGCAACCCAAAGGTTCACTCTTTCAAGTTAAGGGCATTTCAGACAGGATTTGAAATGTTAAGTAAAAATCTCATCTGCTTTGGAGAATATATTTGATGATTGCCTTGCTCTTAGAAACTGAAAATTGATCCAAGTAAAAAAGCATGCTGAAAATAAACTGCAAAGAATCAGAGCCTGATTTGGTAAGATATGAGCAAATGAGACACATAAAAACTGTCCCATCATTACCCTCACAGTGACATTTTGTTCTAAGAGTAAGAAGTGTCTTTATTAAAAAGAAATTTAATTTAAGGGTAACAATGTCAGATAACTATGGCAGACTAGTCATTAAAGTCAATTACTCTTTGATTTAGAGCTTATAGGACAGGGTAAGCAAGATACGAGGACGTAAAATATAATGAAATTGAGATAAACTTATTGATTATCTTTAGTAGACATTCTTATATACTAAGAGTTAAACTGTAATCCACTTTTCTGTAAAATCACATGGTTTTGTTTTTGCTCTTACTAACTTCTTTAACATTTAATAAAATTATTGATGTACTTATTATTGCTATTACGAAATACAAGCATGAAATGCTACCAGTTTGCTAAGCAAAAAGTCATGTGAGAAGTCTCTCCTACAAATGGGCCAATTGCTTGTATATCTGTGTATAAAGAGGAATGAGACAAAGGTTTGCCTTAAAATTTTCTCTTGAGTGATCAAAGAGACCCAGTATATGGCACTTCATAAAGATCCTGTGTTGCTCCCAACTCGACCTGCCCTCCCCCCCCCCCCAGTTTTATTTTGATAGGGCTAGAGAGAGCACAGAGCTTAAGGTGCTTACATGGCCTTGCATTCGATCCACCCAGATATTATATATGATCTCTCTAACACTCCCTGGAGCAGGCCCTGAGAACAAAACCAGGAGTAAGCTCTAAGGACCCCTGGGTGTGGCCCCAAAACAAAGTGTTTTTTAAGCATTAACTTCATACAAGAAAATTTAGGGAATGTGAAAAATGTGGACTGAGGAAGCATTTAAAAAAAAACTCGTGGCTGGAGAGATAGCACAGCGGTAGGGCATTTGCCTTGTACAAGCAGACCCAGGACTGACAGTGGTTCAATTCCCAGAATCCCATATGGTCCCTGTGCCTGCCAGGATCAATGTCTGAGTGCAGAGCCAGGAGTAACCCCAGAGCATCACTGGGTGTGACCCAAAAGCCAAAAACAAATAAAAAAAAAAACCTCTATAATATGGACTATTACATTTTAGTGAGAAAATAAAATATCTTTTGAAATAAAAAATTCTGGGATAAACAATAAACAACCAAATAAATTCTACCTACTTTTTAACAGAATCAAATGGGAAAATTTTTCATGAAACAAAGAGGCAATAAAATGGAATCTCAGACTTAAGACTAAAATGAAAAAGATCACAAAATTACCAAAAAATTAAAGGAGATAATTTTTTCAGTTAAGCCATATTTTTATGAATATGTTTGCAAACCTTAAGTTGAGGGAGTTGTTTTATGTTTCTAGAACTGTTTCTCATAAAACTCCTAAATTCTCCCCCACGAGGCCAGAGTGGTAGCACAGTGGTAGAGCGTTTGCCTTGCATGTGGCTGACCAGGACTGACACAGGTTCAACCCCTGACATTCTATATGGTCCCTGAACCAGGAGGGATTTCTGAGTGCTGAGGCAAGAGTAACCCCTGAGCACTGTTGGGTGTGGCCCAAGAAATAAAAAATAAAAAATATAAATTCTCCCCACAAGGGGAGAAGTGATGAAAATTACACATTGGTAGAGATGTGAAGTTAAGCCCCCTAAATTTCTACAATCTTGTAAAGCAATGAAAAAAATAAAATTAAAATGTACTAAATGAAGTATGAAAAAAGTATGAAAAAAACTTAAATAATTTTTTAAAGATAAAACAGCTATTTAAAACCTTAACTCTCTGGGACCAAAGTGATAGCACAGCGGTTGGATACTTCAGCCAACCCAGGATGGACCTGGGTTCAATTCCTGGCAGCTCACATGGTTCCCTGAGCCTGCCAGGATGATTTCTGAGGGTAGAGCCAGGAGTAACCCCTGAGTGTCGCCAGATATGGCCCCAAAACAAAACAACACAAAACAAAAACACAAGTGTTTAACATGAGTGTTAAGACTCATGACAATAATGTAAAAGATCAGACTTGTGTTCATGATTGTGCTTGTTTGGGAGGGCACACCCCTGAATCTGGGGCTTTTCCCAGAATGCATCTTGAGGATTGCTACTGGCAGTTCTCTGAGAACCCTATGGTGTTGAGCAAGGGCCCTCAAATTACAGCCTGTGGACCACATGCAACCTTCTGGGGACATTTATCTGGCCTGCCGGCCCACTGGAGCGGCTGTTGCCTATCATTCTTTTTTTACAGAAGGACAGTCATCCGTGGGAGAGGAGTGGAGAACTATGGGAATCGATGTCCCAGGCGATGAGAGGACCCAAACATCGCAGCCAGATTACAACTACCCAGAATTAAGAGGAATCATTTGAGAGGGCCACCTGCACCGTGGCTTGTGGGCAGCGAAGGTCAGAGAGAGGGAGAGAGAGCATGGGAGACAGAGGTGCACGCAGAGTCAGCTTGGAGGAAGTTGGCAGCATTATTAAGAGGTGAGTCCCATGGTCACTACCAGATGGAATAGAAGGAATTGTGGATAAGAAGAAATGCAGTTAACGGTGAGAAGAAGGAAACATTGAAAGATGGACACTGAAGGAAAGGTAGAAAGGATGAAAGAAGTTATGGTGTGAATAAGGAAAGAAGTATGGGGGATAGGGCCGGGCGGTGGCGCTGGAGCTAAGGTGCCTGCCTTGCCTGCGCACGGACCGCGGTTCGATCCCCCGGCGTCCCATATGGTCCCCCAAGAAGCCAGGAGCAACTTCTGAGCGCATAGCCAGGAGTAACCCCTGAGCGTCACAGGATGTGGCCCAAAAACCAAAAAAAAAAAAAAAAAAAAAAAAAAAAAAAAAAAAAAAGAAGTATGGGGGATAGAAGAAAAGGGGGCAAAAGCAGGAAATGAGGAAATATGGAAAGGAGGAGAGAAGTAAAGATGTTAAGCTGGGCGAGTGGTAACAGAGTGATCTCTGTTTCTGGATGGGCTGCCTGCTGTTCTCCCCTGTTAGTCAGTGATAAACATCTGAGGAGTAGCAAAATCCAATTTAAAAATACAATAAGTACATTTATATTCAGTTGTATAATGTTATATGTTGTATGTTGTGTAAACCCCGGTTTATACTGTTGTGATATATGAACAAGACTGCAGGTGTAATTAATTTTCACTGTTTAAAAACCGCCGTATTGTAAAAATGATAATAGAAAATTAACATTTACCATATTTTTTGTTAAATTACAAAACAAAAATAGAAGTTGAAGAAGTGATCAAATAGTCTTAAACGGAAGCTCTAGATGTGGTGGGGAAAGTGCATTGACCTGATCACATACTATGTGGTATGTGTGCGCAATAAACCCTTAGAGTCTCAGAGTGCAAAATTTCTTAAAGTCATTTCTTAAAAGTCATTAAGGAGGCGGAAAACTGCAGATGTCAAGTGCTTATTGGCACATTTACCAGTGTAAGCCTGAGGTAAAGTGGAGTTTCACCAATCAGACTGCAATGCAAGCAAGTTTTCAAGTTGCCAAGCTAAAAGCACACACTGGCAGATCATTTGTGGAGGGAGAATTTGTTAAGGAATGCCATCTTTCTGTTGCCAAAGGGATATATGTTCAGAAAAAGCTGATTTATTTAGTACAGTGAGTCTTTCAGGATCTACAAGTACATGGAGGATTGAAGAAATGAGAGACAATTTGCATCAGCATTTGCAAAACTCCACCAGAAAACTTTCATATTTTTTCTTGGCACTTGACAAAAGCAATGATGTTTGTGATTCTGTACAAATTATAATTTTTATTTGTGGGACGAGTGATTATTTCAAAGTCACAGAAGAACTTGCTGCACTGCAAAGCATCAAAGGAACAACTACTGGTGAGGATATCTATGAAAAGTTTTGCCAAACTGTGAATGATTTGACTGGACTAGCCAGAGAGACAATTGATAGTGCTCTTAGCATGGTTGGATCTCACATTCATCTAGAGATGGACAAAAACAGCCATTCTCATCCAATAGCCATACACTGCCTCATCCACTAACAAGTGCTGTGTTGTAAATCACTGAAGTGGGACTCAGTTATGAAAATTGTGTTATCTTGTGTTGACTTCATTAGAGCTCATGCACTAAACCGCAGACAATTTCAGGAATTTTTGTCTGAGCTAAATGTTGATGATGAAGATGTTCGTTATCACACAGAAGTCCATTGGCTGAGTCGAGGGAGAATTTTGAAATGTTTCTAATGAATTACTTCCACAGATTACAACTTGTCTGCTTTCAAAAACAAAGAAGTACCAAAGCTCAATGATGCAGAATGGAAATGACACCTTGGCTTTCTGATAGATGTAATAGAGCTATTCAACAATTTCAGTGTGCAACTTTAAAAAAAGGAGAAGCTCATCTGTGAAATGCAATCACGTGTCAAAGCATTTAAAGTAAAATTTGGCCTCCTCATCAAACAAGTGAAGTAGGAAAACTTCTGCCAACTCCCCACAACCCAAAATCTGTTAGCAGAAAAACCATTGAATGTATACCCAAACAAAACGTGTGGATTCACTAGAAATATTGCAAAAGGAGTTCCACATTAGATTTAAAAAGCTTCATTTCCATAAACAGGACATATAGCTTTTCCGTAACTCATTTTCTATTGACATTGAAATGTGGATACAATTTACCAAATGGAACTGGTTGAACTGCAGAATTGTGGCTCTCTGAAAGACACATTCAAGTCAAGCAGTCTTTTTAATTTTTATCCATCTCTCTCCTCTGAGACATATCCTCATCTCAAGAACAATGCACTCAAAATGGCAACCACCTTTGGCAGCACTTATGTCTGTGACAAACTTTTTCTAGAATGAAACATTTAAAATCTCATACCAGATCAAGACTAATGGATGCACACTTGATCATTTGTTATGACTAGCAGTGACAAATATGGAACCACATATTGACCATCTCATTAGCCAAAAGAAGTCCCATAGTTCCCATTGAAATACTGATAAGCTTATTGATTTAATTTTGCTTCATTTTAAGTATTTTATTTGTTCCCATTTTGTTTCTTCACTTAAAATAATATATATGCAGTGTGCATAGGAACTTGTTCATAATTTTTGTTTTTACTATAGTCTAGCCCTCCAATGGTCTGAAGAATAGTGAATTGGCCCCCTGTTTAAAAAGTTTGAGGACACCTGGTGTTGAGTGTATCCCCCAGCCTCATTTCATTATTTCAATTCTATCAACCAGCAAGCCTCTAGATAGAGAATATTGTATTAGATATTAACTAATTATATTCTATGCTCTCCATAGGGTTATTAAGAACTAGAAAACTGGCCTCAGTGTCAAAATAAGTAATGATAGGATCATTTTTTTAACCTCTAAGCTTTCCTGCCTCTTGACTTCAAAGAGGAAAATATATAATAGTATGTATGAAGTTCATTCTAATTCAAGAATTTATTATTACAAGTTTCATGCGTAGGCTAAAAACATACAAATGGAATAATAACAAATAAAGATATATCAAAGAGATAACTGATAACTTTCTTATAAGTCAAAATTGTACATTACATTTACACGTCACCAATACACTGAATAGATTTCTATTATGCAAGTACTGAACATCTATGTGCTGTACAGTCTCTAAAAAAAAAAGAAAAGAAAAAATCAATATGAATAGGTGGTCAGAGAGACAGTATAGTGGGTAATCCTTGAACATAGCCAACCCTGTTTGATGCCCTGTATCACATACGGTTCCAGGAATACCAATTTGAGTGATCTCTGATACCACCAGGACACAGAATGGGCTGTTATTTTCATTGGCTATTCATGGACAAGAGGGGCATTTACTATACCAGCTACAAAATAAAATAAAAATGAAAAATTTATATTTCCCTCTGAATATTCATAAAATACATTATAATTTTCACTTCCCAATATGGATGTTTAACTAAAATAAAACTTAAACACAACAGACACATTGCACTCTTGATTGGAATTCTTCAGTAACATTATTCAATTGACATGAACATATAAAGTCTGAAAGTGTACTCTCTACTCCTCTTTAGGGAGCCCTAACTTATTTTCTCTGATACATGGAAACAACAGAACTACCACTGGTCCCAAGGGATTTTTGACTTGAATAGTAGTTCTCATGCAATTTGAACTTGACTTTAACTGAGATTTCGCTAAACTAAATGTTGTCAGTGTCATTTACTGTTTTTCTTAAAAAGGGAAAAACAGATTATAAATTCTCTTGGGTTCTGAGAATTTACAACCCAAAGAAGAAACTAAGAGTTCCAAAATTGAATTATAAAGAAAATATGAAAGCATCTTAGCACTTCAAAAATTCTTGAAACTCAGAAAAGTCTTCATACTGTGATAGTTAAAAATTAGTTTTCTCAAGTTTGCAGCAAAACTGTCATGTACTTCTGATAAAGAGAATGTAAACTCATGCTGTTTGAAGCAAAGAATACTCATTTCTTAAAACTTATATTTTTGTCCTTCTACTTAGTGTTCTAACTTGAAACTGAGCAATGAAATGTGAAAGAAACTCATTATTCAACAGTATCCTATAATCACAGAAGTTCTTTCAATCACTGAAATAGCTTAAATAATCAGAAATTATAATTAATACCAGTTGAAGTCCTGCCAACTTAAAAGACAACTTTGGAGTGGGAAAAGAAAATTAGAAGGGTCAAATGAAAGAGAAATAAAAGAAATATTCTGATGGAGAACATGGATTAAATTTAGATCAGAATAATATTATTAATCATTTTAATCACAATTCCACAGTATCATTTGGCTTACTTGCTGTATGTCGTGGGGGCAGAAATAAGAAGGAGAGGCAATTTCCATAAAGAAAACCATGGTCCCATCCAAATATCTATCTTAGTATTAATTCCTTCTCATGCCCTTCCTTTCCCCTCCCTGGGAATATTGGGTTGGTAACATCCCCACTGGCCAAGCAAGTACACACATTTTTCTCTTCTGGAGATCAATGCCTCTATGAGAACTAATAACATGATCTTGTTGTACTTATACTTCCATTGAATTTGCAAATAAAATTTGCAGAGTAGGATGCTGAACTGTATTTCTTGGCTTGATTTAACCTCAGAGCTTCATCTCCAAAATGCTGACTGTAAATTTGCTGAAGCTCATCTGAATTTTCCTTTAAGCAAATTCTGTCTTAGCTGCCTCCTGCACACCTCACCCCACACAGACTTGATTTTTTTCTTTATATCAAAAATATAGGTCAAATACTGAGTTAGCCCTTATGATTATTACAATCCAATTTTCAACAAGAATGAAATCAAGAAAGATTAGGTACTGATACCTCTGTCCTCTTTAGCAGAGTGCCCTCTGTTAAAATATGTAGGAATAACTGAAATATATTTATTTTGTGACAATTCTGTGTCATGCTCTCTGCTAGATATAAAGGGTCAAAGTCAGATAAAAATAACTTTTTCCTTAAAAGGGCATCCTTTATTTAATAAGTTAATATGCCAAGCACTATTTTCTGTAGTAGAAATATAGATATGTACACTAGTAGCCCTTGAAACAAATTCTAATATCTATAGATAGGCAATTTAAAAATCAATTAAATATCACATAGAATTTTATATGGTGATAACATTGTATAAAATAAAATAAATAAAGCAGGAAGTAAATAAGATATTCCAGGAATGTTTCTTGGTATTTTAAATAAAATTATCGCAGAGGGGCCGGAGAGATAGCATGGAGGTAGAGCGTTTGCCTTGCATGCAAAAGAACGGTGATTCGAATCCCGGCATCCCATATGGTCCCCCGAGCCTGCCAGGAGCGATTTCTGAGCATAGAGCCGGAGTAACCCCTGAGCGCTGCTGGGTGTGACCCCCCCCCCCAAAAAAAAAAAGAAGAAGAAAAAGAAAAGAAAATTGACAGGTAAAGTTTTACCAAGCAGTGATATTTGAACAAAAATGTAAGTATGACAGAATGAACTGGAGAAGTTATCTGAAGAAAAAAATCAAGAAAGGAGGGTAAGTGAAAAATAGAAATGGAATATACATACTTGTAGAGTGATAGTAAAACTAATTGAATAGAGATTATCCAAACCTTCACCTAGATAAGGTCAAAAAGCTACTGACTCATGGCTCATGCTGACCTTAGGCAATATCAAGATTTCTGCCTTAACCTAGATTTTGAGCAGAAACTTTATTTGATTAGGACATTTTCCTGTATATCTGCTTTGATTTATGAGGGGGGTCACCAGAAACCACAGGCAAGAAAGGATAGACTGTCCCAGGACAGGTCCATTCTGCTTCACCATTTTTTGAAGTAGAGTCAGTGCTTGCACATACCCACTGGAGCTCTCTGATCATGCAATCAGAAACCAGTCTATCCAACAAAAAAAGAAAAGAAAAGTAAACAAAATTTTGGGGAACATCATCAAACTCCCAAGGTGCCTAAAAACTCGAATTTGGGAACAGGATAGGAACAAAGCCAAGAACTACATGAGAATTGTGACAATTCCTTTGGGATGCATAACTACAACTTCAGATATTATTTTTCAACAACCGACTAGAGTAGAATAATCAGAGTCCCACTTTCCAAGAGAACCAAGCCCACTTCCTAGCTTTCACCAAAAATAGAGTGAGAGCCAAAGGCTTCTCTAAGGGAAAACAGGAAGCAAATTTGCTTCAATTACTACTCCGCCACAAATCCCACCTTCCTATCCCCCTCCCACACTCATCATGATCTCTTAAAGTTTTCTATATATTTTGATTAGACATTTTGAAGGGCTATATTTGAGGAGTGATAGTACAATGGGTAGAGCAGCTACCTAGTTCACAATCAACCTTGGTTCTATCCAATATCCAATATGGTCCCCAGAGCCCACCAGAAGTAACAGTCTGAGTGTAAAACCAGAAATAATCCCTGAGCAATGCCAGGTGTAACCCCCCAAAAGTAATAATTTAAAAAAATTGATCTTTCTGAGCTTATATAATAGCTAATTTATAAACCTTCCCCCAAGAAGCATCAAGGTATGTTTAAATTTGAATTATTTATACAATCTTGTGAATCATGGGCTATAAATAGCTAAATAAAAAGTCCAATTGCATCATCTTTTCACAATGTCTCGATAATTCACTTCATTTGAATAGGAAATAGACAATGGAAAACATGATAAGAAAATGAGGGACTCTTTATCATGTTTTCCTATGACTATTTCCCTTTCAAAAGGAAAAGGTTTCTAGCCACAATGAAAAGAATGGCTTAAGATGATCTAATTGGACTTCTACTTCTAGTATAAAAACCCTGCTGATCCTCCAGGGTAAGCTGGAGATAGCCACTTTCAGAATGGCAACTGAACTCATTTTGCCACATAAAAACATACGTTCAAAACCACCAGATTTTCTAATATTTCTAAAGAAGCTGGGCTTTCATATTTTTATGAGCCCTCTATGAATTTTTCAGTGTTGATTTTTTGCTTTATTTTCATCATGCTGGAAACATCCTTTTTTTTTATTTTACAAGTTTGCACACCCTCGAGGTAAAGAACATGCCTATTTGACCTCTACTCTCCCTTCCATGCATTTTCATGGTGCGATGGCACCAGAGTATTGCCAATAACAACCAGTTCTGCCTTCCCCAGATAGTGTCCATGTCAAAAACATGTGATTAGTTGTAACTCCCTTTCTATCACAACATAACCCAAAATGATCACATCTTTCAGAGAATTTCAAAATGATGTTTTCTAGTGCAGGTGTGGAAGTGCTCTGATTTGTAGCTTCTTATATAATGTTCAGAGAGAGACGTTGAGGGTGGGGGAATAGCCATAGTGATTGGGCCCTTCCTAGGAAACAGGAGCTCTTTGAAAGGGAATTCAAACCATGAGCAACTGAACCTCAGAAACAAAGACAGGCTAAAACAAGAACTCAAGAAAAAGTCAAAACTACATATGAGGTCCTTCTTGCACCCTAGTTTCTCCCTCTTTACATCTACCCTGTGTTCTTAGATGCATACAAAGACTAGCTTCTTTAACTAAAACCAAGAGCTGTTAACAGTAAGTCTCATGTAAGACACAATGTAAAATTATACACCCATGTGAGCATAAAATTCCAAATGAAATACTCAGCAAAATCTGAATATTCTCAGAGAATATGGTTAGTGTGTAAAGATTTGTGTAAATATTTTAAAAGATGATTGTAAGTGTTCTTATCCAGAAAACTAGATTTCCTTTTACATTCCCTCCCTTAGAACAGTAGAAGCTTTATTCACGAGCTCCACGTAAAAGAATCATATTTTTCCATTGCATGTTTAAGGATCTGAAGAACCATTTTCCTTCTGCCATGCAACACTTGGCATGCAAATTATTCACTTACTTGAGGTG
Source organism: Suncus etruscus (assembly GCF_024139225.1). NCBI lineage: Eukaryota > Metazoa > Chordata > Mammalia > Eulipotyphla > Soricidae > Suncus > Suncus etruscus. The sequence goes on along the minus strand of NC_064849.1, from coordinate 152,452,301 downwards.
AGATACAAACCACCATAATGAGAAAGAACAATAGGTCATATCTTGGAAAATAAATGCTTTCTTGCTCTCTAAGCAGTCAACAAATATTAACCAATTAATTGGTGAGTGAATTCAGCTTTTTTAAAAAAAAAGTGAGAATTTTCCCTTACAAAGGGATTCAGTGTTTGAGTCTATATTAGAATTTGGACCTTCTTAACATTAGCAGTTCAGAGATTCAACTCATGTAAACATTTGAAAGGTCAGCTGTTCATCAAATACTTGTCCAACTACAGCAAATGTATCCTTATTAAGTTTCTTTTGCAGAAGTTCCAAGGTGCTGAACCTCATCCACTGCCACCAATAATTAACGATCCAAAACAACCTACATACAGAGAATTTTTTGTTGGCATTTTGCAACTTCAGACTATCTTAAGAACAGAGCATGTGAGGGTGGTTATGGGCAGACAGCAGGCTAGGAAAAAGGACATTAGGTTGAACATTTTTTCCTGGGATTGGTCCTTCCTGGTTTCAAACAGATTTGCAGCAATAAGAAGAGAAAGTGTTCACTTTAAATAAGAACTTTGGTGCTTCCTGAAAATGACAGTGAAGTAAAAACCAAGCAAACAAGTATCACTGTACTCAATTTTATGTGATTTAACAAAACAGAGTCATAGGTAAGTTATTGGGTCACACCTTATTTTACCTAAAACAAAGTTTATCCCTGGTTTCTTTGTATCTGTTTGTTTACAACTTGTTTTCATCCCAAATACAGATTGTCTTACTTGTAAAACTGGGTGGGTTTAATGTCTCACCCAGAGGTACCCAGGTATGATTTCTGTACTCAGTAAAAATGGTAGTTTTGGCAGGCAGTGGGTGCCATACTAGCTAGAAGACTGCCAGACTACACATGATTCACCCTCGGCCTGGTTTGGATTATTTCATGCTTGACCCTGATTCAGACACATTCACCTGGGCTTGGAAATACAGCACGTATGGTGATTTTTACAGTAAGTAATATGGCCATATGTTAAAGCCTGTTAACATCCACTTGGTTCTTTTTATCTTCCCAGAATTTAATGTCAACAAAATTACTGGGTTTTCCTATCTCAACTCTATTATTACCCGTTCATTCATTCTACACACCCCACCAAAAAAAAATCACAACCCTAATTTAAACAATAACATTTATTGTGGGACTAGAGAATTGAAGAGTTCCAGCTTTAAAAGATTTTCCTGAATTCCATACATATAGTCATATATACTAGTTTCTGCATGACCCTGTTTAATGTGACATTCTTACATGATGAGCTAAGTGGCACCTGAGTGAATATTAGACTCCAGTGAAGGCAAGATTTAAATCTTCATGTCAGGCTTGATATTAACTTGAAATAGATGAAAGTCCTAAAGATAAAAATTATCGAAATGACTAGAATAAAATGTGGTATTGAGGCAAGAAATGATTTTTCTTACTTTTCAAAAACTAAATGCAAGGCACAAAAAAAGACAAATAGACAAATAGACCTTAATAAATAATAATAAATAATATTTAATATATAAAACAGACAAATAGACCTTAATAAAAACAAATTAAGTATTTGCTCTTAAAAAAACACTATTAGGTTATAAAAACACAAACCACAGACTGTGAGAAAATATGTTCAAGCTACATATATGACAAAGGATTACTCCAGAGCATAATTAAATATATATATCATCATTTAATAATCATTAAATATGTTTTTAAATGCATATATTTTGCAAATAATTCTATATAGTCATGAAAAAAGATAACCAAATTTTTCATAAGAACAAATTATTTAAACAAATTATCACAGAATATATAAAAGTTATCAACATGTCTCAAAAAGGTGCTCAACATCATTAGTCACCGTCATTAGTCATCCAGAATGCAAATTTAAACCATAAGAATTACCACAAAACATTTACTAAAAAAACTAAAGGCAGACTATATTTATTGAATGTTGCCAAGGATAGACTATCCCTGGCATCCCATTTGGTCCACAGAGACTACCAGGCATCATTCCTGAGATCAGAATCAAGCAAAAGCCCTTATTCCTCCGGATGTGACCCAAAACTCACCCTCTAAACAAAATTCACAGAGATATACAGCTCTAAAAAAAACCCTTGAAAGAAGGTTCCACTTGCTTAATCTCTAGCAAAGACAGCCTGAAAGATAGGAAAGAGAAACAATGGTTGCCAAGGGTCAGAGCACAGTATCCAATTAAAAGGAATACAAAGGAATACAAGTGTATTGCTTAAGATGGAGCTTATATAGGTGCAAGTATCAAAATTCATCAAACTGTACACTTAAATGAGGTAACTTACTATATATAAAATATATTTCAATAAAGCCAAAAATGTGTCAAGAAGTCTTTTATCTACTCCCACTAGTCTAAAAAATTTTAACCTTCGAAATATATAAATATTCCATTTGTATATCTCATTGTATGTATTCATCAAAATATGCAATTTCATAACAGATGAGACTTCTCAGAAGAAAACCACTAAATAATGTATGTGTGATTTGCTTTAATATTATGTCAAATTAAAAATGTTAAATTGACAAACTGAATATTGATGCGATACATCAAGCTTACATCATTTTCTCAAGAAGGTGCATGTGCTCATGGTACAATGCTAGACACTATACAGGTATTAAAGTTGTTTTTAGTTTTGAATTCTGGAACCAGATAGAACTGTCAAGTAGCAGTGTGTCCATGAAAAAACTCCTTAACTGTACCTTTATTTTTCCATCTATAAAATGAATATAACAATAATATCTACCTATAAAGATCGTCCTAAAGAGTCAATGGATTAATCTATCAGAAGAGTTTAGAACATTGTGAAACACATAAACAGTATTTGTCTTCATCTATTATTCTGCACAAAGGGCTAAAGCTAAGACAGATATAAAAAAAAAACACAAATAGGATGCTTATTTTGTAATGTTGCTATTTTTTGTTGGTTTTTTTGTAAGCTCATAGTTTTCTGGAAGATGCAAAATTTAAATTAATAAAAATGCATATCCAACGAGGATGCTTAGGTTTTAGGGGTGGGTGTATTTATTGGAGCATGCACCCGTTTGATTTTTAATGAGGCATATCTGAAACTTTATTGCTACAATGCAGTATTCCTTCAATTATTTTTTTAAAGAGAATCAAGAGAAACGTTGAAGTACTATAAGGCTGTAGATGGATGAGCAATTCAAATGGGGTGGTAGGAAAGTTTGTCAAGGAATGTGTCAAACAGAAACTACTCCTTGAATGAAAAAAAGGCCTTCTTCAAACAAAGCACAAGCAGCATTTGAGATAAGGTACTAAATGCTGGGTAATAATTGCTACAATAACTGTGTTAGGCAGGTACCACTGTGCTCACTCTATGCGGGTCAGCTGAGCATCAGAGACTATGAATTTCTTCCCCAGACCACAAAACAAGAACTATATTTAAGATAGAATTCAAAGTCAGCCATTCATAAACCCCAAAGAAAGTACATGTGAGCTTCAAGAAAAGAGTGGAGAGTGGAGAGCTCCATGTGTGCAGCAGGAGTGAAATCATGAACTAAGTGTTTGGGGAATACTGTGACCAGTTAGTGCACCTCCCACCGAGAACTCATTACTCTATTCCTAAACATGAACTATGGCTGCCACTTTCATTGATTTTGCTCCAGAAAAGAAGCTTTGTCTTTGTCAGATCTTGTCATCAGTAATAGAGATGCTTTTTCTTTCTTCATTTTTTTAAATTTTTATTTTTTAGTAAGAGAGCAGGCCTTCTAAGAGAAGCTCAGTGTCCCCTCACTGCCATACTCTTGTCAACCAGGTGTGACACATTCCAAGCATAAACCCAAAACCCTGCACTGTCTTCTAGTCCTCAGAAGTGTCTTCAAGTATAGTCAAAAGACCACCCGTGCCAGGTTGGCAATTTTATTAAATTTTCCAATGACTCTACAGATCCTTTAAGACAGAATCTCTTTGGACAAGCCCCTGAGCTTGGTTTCTAAGAAATTCATCAAGGTTCATCATATTACATTTGCAGTTGTAAACCTAATGTCCTAAAACTGAGCTCTCAGACATCAATGTGTAAACAATGATTTGAATTCTTTAGAGATGGATCTTGCAGGCTGAGGGCACACATCACAATTTCAGCCCTCACAGATCCCTCCTCATTTTTATCTCCCTGCCTGCTCTAGACTATCTCCAGACTAGTCTCTGCCCAGATTTACTGCACCTTCAACTGGCCTTCTATTTATTTAATGTCTAAAATTGTTGTCCTTCTGCCGAGAAGTCATGGTCAAACTGTTTTTATTTTCATATGGTTTATTATTTAAAAGAAAAGTACTGAATATTTTTTTAAATGTGGATGTCTGGAAATGCTTGCTAAAATTCTGGCCCAGACCTAAGAAGTCTGACTAGTAGTCTGTATTTGGAATGTCTGATAATGACAAAAGTTGTGGATAAATCAACCTTTATATGTGCTACAATGCATTAGGGTTAGTCATGAAGCCCTATTAACATGTTCTTCCCTACGTGCTTTTAAATAACATGATGAAATCAAAAGGGCGACTGTCTATGGCATCATCTAGGACTGAATCAGAAGTCTGAGAATGAATCTTCTTATTTAGACCTTAAAAGACCTGATTTTCCTGGTCTCTCATGCCCTATGTGCTGGATGCCTCTTCATGCTGGCACTTCTGCAGTGAGGAGCTGTACCCAGCTGACTGCCAGCACTGCGGCTCCCTGGCATCAGGCAATGGCAAAAGTCACTCTCTTGGAAGTGTCTGCTGCAGTCTGGGCAAGAATGGCTGCTTTAGAAAATGGTCTGTTCAGTTCCTAATACTCTTTCCTAATACTCTTTTTATATGTGCTGTTTTATTGTCAATGCACTAATCCTTAATCTTTATGGAGAAGAGGCTTTGTCAGACCCCACTTTGTATTTTGTAGGGCATGTTCTAATGTGCTCTCTTAATCCTTGCCTAACGTGTGTCTGTTAACTTGGATTTATTCGTAGCTTTGCAGTTCAGACAGTTATTTTATCTCTATGATTCAAATTCTTTTCATTGCAGCTCCCATTTAATCCAGATTAATTAAATAGGCACTTTCATAAAGGGACTATATTATCTACTCTCTATACAATGGTTAAGCCATCATGCTGAGCATTCCCTAGACAGTCTTATTTAATTTGGTGCATTTTAGATAATAAAAAGTTTTATTTATCTGAAATACCACATTTTTGCCCTAAAGTCTTAGTTCAAAGACTTCAAAGAAACTACCAGGTTGCTAACACTCTTGTCAAATATGCTGTTGACAGAAAAAAATAATCTATAGCTTGAAAAATTGAAAATAAAATTTCCTTTGGTGTTTTTTTTTAAATTCTAAATAAGCACTTAGAAGCAACCATCTAGGGCTTTCAAGGGAAATAGCCATCAGGGGCCAAAGTGAGAGAGTACAGCAGGTAAGACAATTAATTCTTCAGTACAGAGAATTCTAAGCAAATTTAAAATGCTATCACATTATCTACCAATCTCTTCCGGGAACATACTCAAATAAAATGAAACACTCACTCAAAAAAAAATAAAATATATATATATATATATCTTTCTCCATGTTCATACTACAATACTAAAAACTCAAATATTTATAACAAATGAATGGAGAAAGAATTTGTATTATATATGTATATATAATACAATGTTATTCCTGCATTTCAAATTGAGAAAATACTGAGACTTACAACAATATAGCCTTGAGGTTATTTGAAGTGAAACAAAATCAGACAGAAGACAAATATTGTTTGATTTCACATATGTCTCAAAGCAAAGAAACCAGAAAAGCATCCTCATAGACACAGAAATCAAGTTTGTGATTACGAGAGGTAAGAGGTTGGGGATGGAGAGCCAAAAGGTACAAAATTTCAATTATAAATCAATACATTTTGAAGATATAATTTATAATATCATATCTATAGTAATTTATTATTTATGTGTATATGCATTGTTAAGAAGATATATCCTGACTTCACAAGAAAAATAATAATCTTTGCTCATATTTATCTTTTTATTTGTATATAACTAGATAAAACAATGTAAATATGTGTTGTGGTAATCACTTTGCAAGCTATACATTAAATATTATTTTGCAACTTAGAAAGTAATATATGGAAAATTTCTTATTTAGAAAGTTATATGTGTCCATTATATTTTAATAATAGGAAAAACAACATTTTTTTAAATTTTAGCAAGTTATACAATAAGATTGAAATAAATAAAAACAATTTAAAACATGGATGTCCTGTCAGAGGACTCTAACATCTGTAACAATTTGCTTCATGAGTAGAGTGCTACTCTTTTGGATTATAACAGAAGTTGCTCTCTGACTTGATTTTTAGAATTTTTAGAATTGAAAACACTTAGGCTGAGCTCACCAGATTGTACTTTGCTGTCACTGAAAGTTTTTCTCACCTATCAGGCATCTCAGTTATGTTTTTTTGTCTCAGTTCTTTTTTTTTTTGTTATTGTTTGTTTTTGTTTTGTTTTGGGTCACACCCGGTGACTCTCTGGGGTTACTCCTGGCTATGTGCTCAGAAATTGCTCCTGGTTCAGAGGACCATATGGAATGCCAGGGGATCAAATTGCAGTCCATCCTAGGTCAGCCACATGCAAGGCAAATGCCCTACTACTGCACTATTGCTCCAGCCCCTTAGTTCTTAACCAACTTCTTCCCCCATGACGAGAGAGGCCCCATTTCCAACCCATCATTTCCTAGAACTGCAATTTCACTAGATTCCATCTAGAGAATCTACTTTGTTCACTGTTGTACTTCCTTCCCAATCCTAGTGAATTTCTTTGTGCCTCAACTAGAATAAGAAAGAATGAAGACTGGTTTCCATCCAGGTACCCTATATATGCATGTGCACATACTTACTCATTCACCCTCTGTCTCTGTCTCTTTCTGTCTCTCTCTGTCTCTCGTCTCTCTCTCTCTCTCTCTCTCTCTCTCTCTGTCTCTCTCTCTCTCTCTCTCTCACACACACACACACACACACACACACACATACACACACACACAAGACCAGTGATCTCTTTGAATCAGGAAAAACCATGACCTTTGAAAGTTCCTCCAGCTAATTCACTAAGACTATTCCTGAATAACCCATTTGTTTGAGAGGTGTTTGTAATGGATTAAGTTTACTCTATGATTTTACAATCAAATTTTACTTTATCAGAGGATTATCATCATTGATTGATGATTAAAGGACATTTTCTACTCCTCAAAAGGATTTGAGGTGACTTGCCCCCAAAAGCCACAAATAATTAAATCATAATATCACACAAAAATCAGACATAAGCGTAAAATGAGAGAGAAAAGCTGATATCGAATTTCCCAGAACCTCCCCGCCTCTCCTTAGCTCTCACCCACCCACTGTGATTTGAGGAAATCTGTTCTAATAATCATTTACAGCAAAGAGCAGAATATACTTGGTATTTTGTGTGTCACCGTCACCTTTGTTCCTGGGGAAAGGCAAAGGAAGCCCTCCTAATCCTAGGTTCTTTGTCAAAGAAAGAATTGAGGACAGGACAGTGTAGTTGCAGGGAATCTGTTCAAGAGAAGAACTTAGAATAACTTAAGGGTATTGTGTACAGGAGAGTTTGTACTCAGCATATGGGAAGAGCTGTTTTGCTTTTTTCCCAAAAGATCTCATCAATTTTATTTAAATCATCCTGATAGATGACAATAAAAGTTAATGGCTTAGCTTCTTCTAATGAACAGTTTTCATGTTTTGATAACATTTACATATTATATTTTTCAGTATATTAGATGTACTTCTGTGTCCAAAAGTAAGAATTGCAACTTGATAACCTATTATTGTTTGATAATTACTTTTCAAACATAATAATATATCATTATATCATTTACCAATATTTTTTTACATTTTTAATAATTATTCACTAAAATGTCCTTGGAATTTTTCACTGGAGAAAACTATTTCTCTTTTTTTTTTTTGTTTTTGGTTTTTTTTTTTGTTTTGTTTTGTTTTGTTTTCAGGCCACACCCGTTTGATGCTCAGGGGTTACTCCTGGCTAAGCGCTCAGAAATTGCCCCTGGCTTGGGGGGACCATATGGAATGCTGGGGGATCCAACTGAGGTCCTTCCTTGGCTAGCGCTTGCAAGGCAGACACCTTACCTCTAGCGCCACCTCGCCGGCCCTCGAAAACTATTTCTCATGATATAATCCTAATTAAAATAGTTACATTATTGTGGTCTGAGTGATAGCACAGAAGTACGCTGTTTGCCTTGCACGCAGATGACCCGGATGGACCTGAGTTCTATCCCGAGCATCCCATATGGTCCCCTGAGCCTCCAGAAAATTCTGAGTGCCGAGCCAGGAGTTAATCCCTGAATGCTGTTAAGTGTGGTCCAAAAAACAAAAAACAAATACAAAAACAAAAGTTACATTATTGAGTTGGCCTTAAACTATTACATTTTGCTAAATCTTAATCAATTTTGGGGATTGCCTTTTAAGAGGTGCTCAGGAGACCTAATGCCCCTTCCAGCAATTCTCAGGCAATCAGGCTGGTGATTCAATATGATCACCCAAGGTTGAAGTACTACTACCCCAGCAGTACTTGGAACCCAGCTATGCTCAAGGAAAAATGAGTGCCAGGAACTAAGCCAGATTAAGTCTTAAGCCAAGCACTCTCCTCAACAACTGTATTATCTTTTCAGGTGAGCTGGTTTTTGAAGGGGTTCTGGGATTTCTCCCTTTCTATAGACTATGAAGTTATGTCCCCTTCATGTAGGCCTCAGACTTCAGATTTGTAATGCTGCTCATATATAAACAAACTCCAACTTTTTCTTACCATTTTAGCACCTCAATTATTAGAAATTCTTCACAGCATTCTTACTGCATATGTGGCCACAGAAGAACTGCTAAACTACAAAATCAAGTATTTTTGTTTCTTCTTCTTTGGCGGGTGGAGGTTAGACTGGAGAATCAGTCACATTCAATAATACTCAGGACCTATTCAGGGCTTTGTGCTCAGAAATTATTCTTGGTGGGACTCAGTGTACCATATATGTGCTGAAAATGAAACTTGGGCCAGCTATGCACAAGACATATATATACACAAGACATATATCCACACATATATCCAGATATATCCACTGTAATATCTGTCCAACCCTAAGGCTATAATTTTTAACTCAAATATTGTTAGTCATTCTTACAGGATAACTGGACTTCACTGTTGACTAACAATGGGAAGTTTTACCATACAATTTACCTCACCGACATTTTCTAAATTATTTTCGCATCTTTTATTCCTCAGTTTATAAATAAACAATAATAGTTATTTATAACTGTATTTTTCCAAGCATGGGATAAAATATAATTTCTCATCTTTGGTGACATACTTTTACCTATAAATCTTAACAAAAAGTAATGTTTGATTAAAAAAAGTATTGATTTTATGTCAATCTTTAATGTAGAATTTTCATGACATAGATCTTTATTTGACTTACCCATATGTTTCTAGGTACCTAAGACAGTGGTTTCCAAAGTGGGTGACACAGGTGGGGGGAGAGAGGACTATTTCTAAGGGGGTTAAGTAGTAGCCTTGGGGACATTTGAAAATGTTTTGACTTTTCTACTGAAAGACAGATTTCAAGGTGGACTATGATTAATTTTAAAAAATTTTTTAAAGGAACAGAGGGGCCATATAAGTTTGGGTACCTCTTATCTAGATCATTATCTAGGCACAGCATAGAAGCTAATTTACTTAATATAAAATAGTATTCTTTCTTCTGTTGCCTTGCCATTATTCTGACCTTTATCATTGAGGGATAAACAGTAACCTACATTACATCTCCCATAAAAGATTAGCATTTAATCTTAGAGTTCTTCATTATTCTAATACAATAATGTTGAAAAACAGAAAAATATCAGCTATAAATGAGAGGTGTGAGCAACAGAATAGTTGCATTCTGAGGTCATGATATTCAATGACCCTACATGAATAATTGGAGAGCACATCTAGAAAAGCCAAATAAACTTTTCACTAGTGCCAGCCCATTCGGTAGCCTTTAAAAACTGCATCCAGGGGCCTGGTGAGAGCCCAAGGTTTAAAGTCTTACATGTGACTAACCCAGGTTCAAACCCCAGCATTGCATCTGATCCCCTGAACACTGCCCAGAGTCTTATGTGAGCACAGAGCCAAGAGTAAACCCGGAACACTACAAGGTGTAGACCTAAAACAAAGCAAAACAATTTAAAATAATGAAAAAGAAAAATAAAATTGCACTTAGGGTGCGGGAGCTAGCCCAACAGTTAGACAAGTTGGCATTAGCCCAAGTGGAATTAGATTCCAGGCAATTCATGATCCCCAGAGAACTGCTGGATGTCGTCCCAAGCAATACCACTTCCTCTTCCCTCATTCTGAATTGCTGGCTTGGATGGCCAAGAGTCACCAGTGGGTTCCTGAACCTCCTGAGCACCGCTTGGAAGACACTGAAAAACAATTAAAAAAAAAAAACAACTAAAAATAAATAACTGCATCTGGTTAAGCAAGTAGAAAAGAGAAGAATCTGAAACACTGAAGATAGAAAGATGCTTAAGTGATTAGACATGAAAGCCTATGAAGATTAAAAAGAACCCAAGACAAAAGCAATCAGAAGGGGAAAAAAAGAGTCATTTCAGAACATTGCCCTAAAAGGCTTGTTGGCAAGAACTTCACAGGGTCCCCAGAAACACAGCTGATACTGCAGGAGGAGTGGCGGGGAAGGATAAGCTTTTGCACTAAACTACACAGAGGGCAAAGTCCAGAGGATGTGGTGAGTTTAATTACACGTGGCAGATCGAATTCATAATCCAGAGGCAATAATAGCTGCTAGAGTAAGCCGGTGATAATCAAGTACAGCTTACATTTACTAAACACTCACTAAGTATGCTACATTTTTGTCTTTCCATTCTTACGGTTCTGTATAAATTATTGTTTCTCTGGTTACAAATAGAAAAACTAAGGTCAGATGAGTGGGGGTAGGGGTGGGCCACACCCGATGACGTTCAGGGGTTACTCATGGCTATGTGCTCAGAAATCGCTCCTGGCTTGGGGAACCATATGGGACGCCAGGTTCGTCCTAGGTCAGCCGCTTTCAAGTCAAGCGCCTTACCCCTGCTCCACCACTTGGGCCCCAGGTCAGAAAAAAAAATTTTTTTAATTTTACTTAAACACCTTGATTACATACATGATTGTGTTTGGGTTTCAGTCATGTGAAGAACACCACCCATCACCAGTTCAACGTTCCCATCACCAATGTCAGAAAGATTTTAAGAAGGAAGATAATGAAGTATAAGAGTATAAGGTTTAGTTACTTGCCTAAATTTGCCAACAAGACACTTTGCTTCATGCACTACTATAGGATCAGTTAGTAGAGTCCAAAGAGCAGGGGACAGAGTGATAATATTGCAGTTGGTATTTGCCTTATATGTGCTGATCCAAGTTCTATCCCCAGCACCCCGTGTAATGTTCTGAGCCCACCAGGAGGGATTAATGAGTGAAGAGCCAAGAATAATTCCTAAACATTGCAGGGTGTGGCTACCAAAACAAATATAAGAATCCACAGAGCAGACCCTAGGAGAAATGAAATTCAGGCCCAAGAGAATAAGATTTAGGTCAGTAATCTACTTACTTTCAAGCCTGGGCAGAACTATGTCAAGAGAGAGCCAGTGTCTGCAACAGACACTTAGTGAGAAGAACTGATCAGCCTCATGCTCATAAAGCCCACCAAGTCACATCACAGAATTTACCCACATCCCCGAGACCAACCCATATCTCAGAGTCTAATCCCACATTTTAGAGACCAACCCACATACCAGAGATTTTTCTTACCTGTATCCAATGAAGAACTGGGTGACTCCCAGTAGCTTCACAGCAGATGCATCTAATTCAGTGGAGTTAAACAGAGAACTAAATTAGAACCACCCAAAGGCCCTCACAGCATACAGTTGTTTTTAATATGTAAGCAAATTCTTAGAGTTCATAGCCATTCAGATTAAATCATTCCTTAGGCAGGGGTCTTCAAACTACGGCCCGCGGGCCACATATTGTATTTATTCCCATTTTGTTTCTTCACTTCTAAATAAGATATATGCAGTGTACATAGAAATTTGTTCATAATTTTTGTTTTTACTATAACCTGGCCTTCCAACAGTCTGAAGGACAGTGAACTGGCCCCCTGTTTAAAAAGTTTGAGGAACCCTGATAGAGAAAAATCAATTGCTAGATCAAAGATTCCTAGAATTATATATGAATATTTTAATTAATTTTCCTGCACTCCAACTCAAGCTTATAGGATTAGCATGCAAGGTGGTAGAGCACCGGACATAGTTTGTTAGGGTTTTTTTAAGTGTCTTGGATAGTCTAGAAGATGATCTATTTGACTGCATAGATACTCATTAGACTGTGAGCAGGAGCCTGTTCATTGGTAGGAATATTCCCCAACAATGACATCTTTATACCATCTTTGATAGAGATAATGTCAATAAACTGCCCAGAGCACTAGCTGTGATTTTTCACCTTATTTCTTAAGATTGAGTACTTTGGGGATCAGCTGAACACAGCAAGGCATAGCCCTTCAGTTAGATGTCAGAGACCTCCTGAATTTAGAAACTTCTACTACAGGGAGTTTCAGAGTAAGGTCTTAAGTCAAGGCTGCAACAAAAGGAGCCGAGAACGACAAGGTAAACTGTGGATGAGAAGCAGAGAAATTAGCAAGGGGTTAGATAAAATGGAAACCCATCAGTTCTACATGGAGAGAGGTTTGAGGAGTGACAGGTTAGGACATATATTTCAAGGAATAATTATTCAGTAGGTCCTGGTGCCATTAGCTCTATCAAACTCTATATATTCTTCCTTCATCCTCCTTGTGTTGTGGACTCACTTTAAGCCCTGGAACTAGTTTCTGTAGACGAGCATCATTACTTTTAACAAATCCTTAGGCCTACTTTCCCTAAATTGTATAAGTAATTTCATTTATTTACCGAAAACTTAGAATAATTTGTTTGTTTTTTTGATTTGGGGTCACACCCAGCAGTGCTCAATGGTTACTCCTGGCTCTACACTCAGAAATCGCTCCTGACAGGCTCGGGGACCATGTGGGACGCCGGGATTCGAACCACCGTCCTTCTGCATGCAAGGCAAACGCCTTACGTCCATGATATCTCTCTGGCCCAAAAACTTAGAATAATTTCACATTTCTGAATGTTTAAAAGTAGTTTAATCCTTTTATATATTTATTATCATTGTTTGGGGTGTTTTTGTTTTTTCTTTGAGCTACACCAGACTTTATCCAGGGCTTATTCCTGGCTCTACCTCAGGGATTACTTCTGGCAGACTCAGGGAACCTATGAGTTGCTTGGGATTGAATCCCAAGTGCCTACTTGCTATATTATCTCTCTGCTATATTATTAAACCATGTTCATGAAAGTTAAATTCTCTTTAATAGAAATACTTCTGAAAGGTATTTTTAATATCATCTGATAGGTATTTTAATTCTTTCCTTCATTGTTGTCTCTGTTGCTGTTGCAGTGATTAGGGATTACACGCACATCTTCTGTGGTGCTTATGCATTTTGGTTGTGCTTGCCACATCAAGTTGCAGTGCTTGCATACATGGCATGGGAGCTCACACACCCTTGTCTAACATGCTGCCAGGAATCACCTCTGGTGCTGGGGATCACAGACAGCAAACAAAACTGACAAGATCACTCTTGGCACATGTCTTAGCACTGGGATCACACTCATGATTGTGTGCTTGAAAGTTCAGTGCATTCAACACCACGGCACTGTTCTCTGGGCCCATAAGTAAATTCATCTATGAATGATTTTAGGTCTTAGTATTACTTGAGCAGAAAATTGTTGTTGATCATCTCTTTTTTGAAGATAAAGGCAAGGTCTAAAATTTCTCCACCTTATTTTTCAGGACTATGGAAGATTCATTACACAATAAATGACAAGAAGGTATTTGCACTTCTTCAGCATAGAACAGCTTCAGCAGAGATTTATTTGAATTATACCCTCAGGGATTAAGATTTGGTGAAGGATGAATTTGGTGATATTGAGGTTAGTGTGCCTATAAGATGAGTGCCACATAATCCAGCCCAGTGTCTTTTTCCTTATGAATAGTTGATGTTTAGCTAATCAATTAATCTGGCAGTATAATAGGCCAAAATAAACAGGAAGATGGCTACAGTCAAATTTGTATCTGCTTTTTTTCTTCTATGATTTAAACATAATCTAAGTTGTTTGGCACTGGAGTTAATAATAAAGCAAGATGGATTTCTCCTGAAGGGTTTAATGTCTTCTGACGCCTTTTCTGAGGATTGTTTCATGATTCTATGTCAAGAAGACCAGGACAAGCCATAAAGAACAGATAATCTCTCAAGACTTCTTTTGGCCAAGAAAAGTGATGACTGGCAGAAGAAATGACAGTCTCTTTGTGCTTCAAAAATCTTGGTAGAATTTAAAAGAAGAAATGATTAAGGTTTGTTAACAGGTTTAAGCAAAGAACTCACCACCTTTCCTAGGCCTCTATTTTAGAGAGGCAAATGGTCAAAAGGCTAAATTGATCTGGAAAGTTTAAAAGGCTATAATTGAGCTAACTGAGCAGGAGAGATAGTGCAGTTGGTAAGGCACTTGCCTTGCATGCAGCCAACCCCAGTAGGATCACACTTGTTTTGGCACCTCATATAATTCTCCTAGCACCATCTCAGGAGTGATCCCTGAGCCAAGAAAGCCCTGAGCACTGCTAAATGTGGCTTCTTAAACAAAAACAAAAAGGGAGAACAGACTATTAGGACTATTATTAAAAAAAAATACAAACAACTGCAATACTACTGTAAATGCAGAGAAAAGTACCTCTCTGTATGATTGCTAAGACTGGAAATTGCTGCAGCTCTTATGACATTAAACTGTGGGAAAAATGTTTAAATATAAATTATATGATCCTGCAATGTCATTTCTGGATATTTATCTAAAGAAAACAAACTCTAACTTCAAAAGATATATGCAACCTCATATTCACTACATCATTCTTTACAATAGTCAAGGTTTGGAAACAGCCTAAGTTTCATTGGTAAATTAAAAGTAAAGAAAACATAGTATATACTTTAAGAAATACCACTCAGTTAAAAAAAAGTCATTTATAAGAAATGGATGGGACTTGAGCTTATTATGCTAAATGAAGTATGTCAGACAGAGAAAGATAACATAAAAACCTATCTTCTGTGTTTGCAAAAAAACAAACCTCAATTCATAAAAAAAAAAATAATGAAGAGCAAACAGATTAAGAGTTGCCAGAGGCAAGCAGAAGGAGTGGACAAAATAATCATTTGCCAATGATCAAAAGGAACCATTTTTGAATTACATAATACATGACATGAAGATCTAATATAAAGCAGGAAGTGAACAGACCTCCACTGCATATTTGAATGTTATGAAGAACAAATTTTGAAAGGGATCACCTGGTGAAAAATTTCAAACTACATATGATGATGAATGCTAACAAGATTTATGGAAGATGGTGGACCAAACATAACCAGCCATGTCCAGGGGCTACATTTTTCTGTGTGGTCAGTAATGACCCTTTGTGGTGCTCAGGAAACCATATGGGGAGCTGGAAATAGAACTGGATAAGTGGAAAGCAAGGCAAATACCTTCATTCTTATAGGATCACTCTAGTCCTTATTATTTGTGGTAATCAGTTTCCTATATACAAATATCAAATTATTACATCTAAATTATGTCTAAAACAGTCACAACATGTTATAAGGCAAATATATTATGCCTTAATTTTTTTAATTATTAAAATTTTGTTTTAATTAAGTTCTAATTCTGTTTTCTTTCTAGAAGTTTCACAATATTTATGTTTTCTTCACTCGCTCCCTCTCTCTATCTCCCCCTCCTCTTCCCACCCCTTGCCTTTCATTTTCTTCCCCTTCCACCAGCATATTTGAGAAAACCCTGTTTTTACTACTTTGACCATGATTTTTTTCTTAACAAGTCATGCAAGGCCAGGTTTCAGTCTGGACTACTTGGAGATAAGAAGTAAACAAGCTTATTTATTTAAAGAGTGGCATCTAAAATCCTCCAAACATGCAAAAGAAAACTTCTTTATTGAGTTTTCTGATTAAACCTATATATATAATATATACATATATATTATATATAGCATATACATATATGTTTATGTACACACATATAAGATAAAAAAATCCAAAAAAGTAAATTTTAGCAAATCATATCATATGTATTTATAAATTGGCATTTTCAAAACCAAAAGGCAACATTTTTCTCAAAATAAAGTCCTGATAAAAATGGCTGACAAGAGACAAAGCCAAATTAGTCACTTCAACTTCATGCAGTCAACTTGGTTTTGGGTCCAAGTCCCAAAGAGCAGGTAGAGATAACCATCTCTGGCATTTAAATAGAGTTAGAGTTAGTTTCTCCCTCCCTCCCTCCCTCCCTTCCTTCCTCCCTCCCTTCCTTCCTCCCTCCCTTCCTTCCTCCCTCCCTTCCTCCTCTCCCTCCTTCCTTCCTTCCCTCCCTTCCTTCCTTCCTTCCTTCCTTCCTTCTTCCTTCCTCCTTCCTTCCTTCCTTCCTTCCTTCCTTCCTTCCTTCCTTCCTTCCTTCCTTCCTTCCTTCCTTCCTTCCTTCTTTCCTTCCTTATTTTTTTTTGGTAAGACAAGCAGAACTTATATGATCCAAAGAAAAGTTTGAATTCACTAAATGAGTTAAACAGTTATAAATATGACTTTAGTAGGATAATTAGTTCTAAGGAACTAATAGACACTGGAAAGAAGTACACAATTCTCTGAATGGCTTATTGTAATGGACAAGTCCAAATGATCCATAAGAAACCAATATCACATTTCTGAAAAAAAAATGTAAATAATTGGCAGGTTGTCTGAGTGAATTTTTGCCTTGTTTTCCCACAGTAGAGTGGAGAAAATTCAGTATTAGCACATTACTCTCTTAGCCTTTATCATTATTTCTCAAATGAGAATGATAATTTTATCTACCTCACAAGGTTTTTTTTTATCAGCATTGAACAATAATAGTGACAGCAATATACTATTTTTATTGCATAAATATGTAGCTGTATTAGGGAGATCTAAAGCAAAGTCATTTACTAATTTCCTTCTTTGCAGCCTCTCTCAGAATGAGAGGATAACAGAATGGCACTTTCCTTATAAAAGGGAAAAACATTACTGGGAATTAAATCTAGGCATCTGTGGCCTATAATCATTTAAAGCATTGGGGCTGTAGAGACAGAACAATGAATTAGGGCATTGCCTTAATTATGTTCAATCCAGGTTCTTTTACCAGCATCATGTACGTCCCTTGAGCCCCACCAAGAGTGACCCCTGATCACAGAGCCAAGAGTAAGTCCTGATCACCACCAGATGCCACCCCCAAACAACCAAAACATTTTTGTAAATGTCATCAGTGTCCCAGTGAGGTTCCTAATCAATTTTGCGTATACATTAAACCCGTTTATTGTCCTAGAGGGTGGATCAATGTGATCATATCATTCATCAGAGAACAAACACTCAGGTAGCTAATTTTGTTTTCTTCCCAAGATTAAATACATTCTCACCTGCAGAGATTAATGGCTCCAGGGATCTAACAGAGATAACTAAGTAGCAAAGTCAACAGTAATCAGAAGGCAGGTGCAAGGAGCCAGGCAACTTTTTTACAAATATTGTTTTTCCTTAAGGGAAATAAGACACACCTTGAACACAACAGTGCTGTAACCTGAAACAAGAAGAAAAGAGATTTGGAGAGAGGAAAATTGCCAACCAAAAAAATAGGTTCTGTTAGTGCAATTAGCTCAACTCTTGTCTGGGCAAAAAACGAATTCCAGGGCACTTGCAAATATACATATACATATATATATATACATATATATATATATATATATTTGGTTTTGGGGTCACACCGGGAACGTTCAGGGGTTCAGGGGTTACTCCTGGCTCTAAGCTCAGAAATCGCTCCTGGCAGGCTCAGGGGACCATATGGGATGCTGGGATTCGAACCACCTTCCTTCTGCATGCAAGGCAAATACCCTACCTCCATGCTATCTCTCTGGCCCCACTTGCAAATATTTTGACTCAGATTAAAGTCTTTGAATGTGGGACCAGAGAGATAGAACAATGGCTAAGAAGCTTACCTTGTAGGTGGCCTGGTGTAACACCCTCCTGAACCCTGTCAGGAGAAATCCTTGAGTATGGCTGGGTGTGGCCTTGGAAGTGTCCAGCCCGTGAGGAGGTCCAGGTAATTTCTGACATTGTAGGGCCTGAGCAACAGCACATGATCAGGCCCTTGCACTGAATTTCCAGCTGGAATAGGCCAATGTGCCTTATGGGACACTGGGCCTCTAAGGGCCACTTGGGGGGGTCTTTCCTGTTCCCCAAAATGCTAGTAATCATGCCGGATATTGTCCCAAACACATTTTATTAGATACCACACTCTTTCCTTTTATTGAAATAATTTGGCATCCCCTTATCAGTCCCTATAAAATTTGCCAATGAAGTCAAACTTTCGCCAATAATCCCAAATTATATTAACAGGCCAACAATATCAGAATGTTTAAATAAAACCTCTCCGTGTTAAGGGTTTTTTGTGGGGAGGGGGGGCGTTTAATCACACTTAGGTTATTCTTAGCTCTGTGCTGAGTAATCTCCTGGCAGTGCTCTCATGGACTGGCTGCATACTACTCACTGTACTGTCACTCCAGCCCGATGTTAAGTATTTTTTAAAAATAAAAGACACCAGTGATTTAGTAAAATCACTGAACAATGAATTAGGAGATACCTCTTTTAGGCAATTAACTAGTCTGGGAGCAGTAAGCCATCTGGTGTCTCTTTAAAATCAACAGCTTGATTGGGTGACTGTGGTCCCCTCCAGATCTTTCTTTTTACAATTCTAAAGCTTCTCCAGGGGCATGTCTGCCTTGCACGAACTACCCTAGGACGAGCCAAAGTTCGATCCCCTGGCGTTCCATACGGTCTCCTAAGCAAGGAGTGATTTCTGAATGCAGAGTCAGGAGTAACGTTTGAGCATCACCGGGTGTGGCCCAAAAACCAAACAAATAAAAAATAAAAAATAAATAAATAAAACCTAGGGGAGGACAAGCTAAGAAAGGTAAGGGGGCATTCCCCAAGGAACTCTTGCTGGTCAAGAATGATAAAAAAAAAAAGCCACAAAAGCAACTGCAGTAAGCCACTGACTTAGCTCTTGTTCAAGTACTTGTGGATTGTATCACATGCTGGGCCTAAAGGGGAAAAACAGAATGTTCCCTGCAAAGGCTCAAAGCCAGGGTCTCAATGAACACAGTGCTGTGTCACTCACACACACTGCCTTTGGGACACACACAGTCACCCTCGTTGACTAGGAGGCATGAAGGTGTTTAGAAACTCACTGGCTTAACCAAGCTCTCTCTGTCTGCACCTCACTGATGTGATTGGAAAATATAACCTATACCCACTGGGAAGGGTAGGTGGGAGTCTGACCTCTCATTGGAGAGCCAAAAAACTCGTCTGTGGACATAGACCTGGCCTTATGTTTTTTAGCATCTTCTGAGGCTGGGGTCCTCAAACTTTTTAAACAGGGAGCCAGTTCACTGTCCTTTAAACTGTTGGAGGGCCAGATTATAGTAAAAACAAAAATCATGAACAAATTTCTATGCACGCTGCATATATCTTATTTAGAAATGAAGAAACAAAATGGGAATAAATACAATATGTGGCTCGCGGGCCGTAGTTTGAGGACCATTGTCTGAGGCTTCTGTGAGAAGCTCCACAAGCTGTGGCCCATAGCAATTAGATCAAGGCCTTGGGGATCTAAAGCTGCTTCAGGTTCTCTGTTTATCTACAGGTACACACACATTACACACATGCCATACACACACACACACACACACACACACACACCATTGTTACCACAGTTTCCTCAGAGATTAGTTTATTCAGAAATACTTCTCTCCACAAGATAAGCAAGTTTTCATCCATGTCTGAAAAGTAAGAATGATAAAAAGAAAAAAAAAAAACTTCCTCAAAGCAATGCCCTTGAGACTCTAAAAAGAAGGGTCTGAACAGTTCTGAGACTGTTTAGTTTTTCTAAACTAAGCAGCTGCCAGCACTAAGGGGACCCAGAGGAACACAAAGAACCACTCAGCTCCCTGGGCCCAGGGGAGAATACTGGGAGTTCACTGGCAAGACCCCACCTGCACCAACCCAACTAGGGGCACTCCTCAGAGGCCTGCTTTAAGCTCCGACATTAAGCAGAAAAATAGAGATTATACCTGTTTGCTTTACAGCACCTTCTTGCCTCTCTTGTTTCTCATTTTATCCTGCTAAGGCATAACATGCTCAAGAGACTGTGACAGGATAAGTGGCCTTGGAAGGTGGCACAGGAAAGAAGTTGGAGCCAGAGCAAGGGAAGGAGATGCCTTTTCTCCAACCTTTCTTTCAGAGAAAAGCTAGGAGGAGACTAACTTCTCTCAAGGACCCGGGGCTGACTAGACTGTAGGCTTTATGCTTACTTAAGACTCACAGTAAGTCTTAAGATTATTATTATTGTTGTTGTTGTTGTTGTTGTTGTTATTCTCTTTTATAAAAGAAAAAAAGGTGGCACTTTTGGCAATACTAAATCATTTGCCTAGTATCACACAGTTTGTTAGGCATGTTGAAATTAAAGGTTTATCTCACTTCCAAATCATTTTTGTGTCCCAGAATTCTTTTTATGGAAAGCATGCAGCAAGAAGAAATCCTACAGGGAATATGAAAAATGAATCTTTGATACACTCTTTGTTTAATTACTTATTTGAATGGGAATTAGATGCATAATAAAAATACTTTGAACTTTCAAAAATGACAGAATGAAAAGTCTTCTCTCTCTATCTCTCTGACTCAATTCTCTTTAGCCAAGATAACTGCTGGTAATAGTGTGTCAAGATCAGCTATACAAATCCAGTGTACACTTATGTATGCATAACCCCACCTTTTAAAAAATTTTTACAAAAATGGTGGCATTGTCTGTCCTTTTTTAGATATCTATCATACCCTGGCTTTTTTCCATATTGGTACATGTGGACCTGCCTCTTCCTTGTGACAATTATTAAAATAATCTATTGTGTGGACAGGAGATAATTTACTTACTCAATTCCCTAACAAATGCACATTTAGATTTTTCCAATCTTGTACTGATATATTAAGTAATGCTATATAAATGCATTCTTCTACATTCTTTTTGAATGTATATGCTCATTCACTTCAGTAATATATGTTTAGAAATACCACAGTCAAGAATAAATGCATTTTAAATCTTGATAGATAGAACAAAATTGATTCCAGAAAAGTGTGCAACAATTTACAATCCTTGGAATATGTAGTCATTCTTGCTTCTCCAAGAATATTTCATTCTTTGTTTAAAAGAAAAGAACTCTGTTAAAAGCCATATATATATTTTTAAAGAGCGAGTAGGGGGAATCTTTATTCAGACCAGGGCATTAGATTTTAGAACAAATAAAGATTTTTGGAACTCTTTGCACTGCAATATATGTTGGCTTAAAGGCATCTATTTAGTTAGTTCTTATTTCAATAATTTTAAATAAGTAGGAAATATAAGAAATGCCTTAAAATAAGCAGTTGACTGTAACTAATGAGCTAAATTCACTGAGGTAACAATGGTTAGAGTTACAAAGTCACCCCTGTATCCCAGTAACCCCACCACCTGCTTCCCTCCCAAGGTCAGGGCAGCCTCTATACCAGGAAGGAGCTGCCTGTCACAGGAAATGTCACTGATTACTTGTTAGGGGAAATCGTAGAAAGAGACAATTAATCAGAAACATAAGACTAAAGAGAGACTGCCAAGGATTGTACAATGTTTCTTAACTGCATTGAAAGACAGGGAAATGAATAGAAAAGAAAACACCCAATAGTTATATTTTCCAGGATATTGTAGAACAAATAAACCCTTAAAACAGTGTTTCTTAATTCTTTTTCAACCTTGGCCCCTTCTGGCCTCATTTCTTTTCAGGGGTTCTCTGTCCTACTAGTTGGTCTCCTAATCATATGCTCTGGCCCCCATTAGCATCATTTTCATCTGTAACCCTTCTGGAATATACTTGGAGCCCCAACTGAGAATTGTTGCCTTGAAGGATCTGTGACCTCGTTACTCTGTCCAGTGGGATCACTCAATCAAAATAATCTGGGCAGGAACACAGACCTCTCTTGGTCTTTGCATTATCTCTGTTTATGTGCACTTGTAAGAGTTTGCACTTGACGTCCTCTCAAGACACAGAACTAGATGTTCCTCTCCTATTCATCAACACCTGGGGGAAGCTCCTGCTGGCTGCATAGAGAGGTCAGAGAGGAAGGACAATGGGTAAGTACTGATGGTCAATTGATGAGAGAGAAATTTTGCTTCTAAAAGAAAGGATAAGGCCCCAGCAGTGATCATATTAATGACTCTTTGTGAGCTGGCTTGATTTTTGAGTTTATGCACAAATAGTATGTGATAAAAAGAACAAATAAATAAATATTCCTAATAAAACCTATTGAAGGTTTGTAAACCAGGTGGTTGACCCTACAGAGCTGAATCTTTTTATCCATTCCACAAGGAACCACCCAGCAGGTGACAGAATAACATATGATTACTTGTGTTTTTTTTCCCAATTAGCAACCAGCAGAAACCTATTGTCAGGCCACCATTATTGGGAGATTTCTAACTCTGTGCAGATGTATTCAGATACTTAACTGTAGGTTTCTTGACTTGATACATATTATTATACAAATTACAGGGCTGAAGAAATGGTTTCAGATGGATGTCCTTCGATCTATCAGATCTGAAGCAGCTTCATAGGCAGTTGGAAGCTGAGGTTTAGAATTCGCTGCTGCCCAGCCCACTTCCTGTCAGCAATATGTACCAGTTAACCTGATTTGCCATTGTTATTTCTGCTCCTCTGAAGTCTCTCCAAATCAATCACTAATTCACTTTTAAGTACCATTCATCACCACTAAAATGAGCTTCACTAGGTTTCATTGATTGAGTTTGATTGACTGATTGATTCATTCCCTTATTAGTCTGTCATCTGGACAGAGAAAAAATAATTTGGAACACTCATTTTCAAATTTCATTCCAAAAGTCATTTAGCTCAATGTGGATTTCTTTGACTATCTGAGATCTTTCTCTATTATGTTCTCTGGATAGAGAAAGATTTCAAGAGCAAGAAGAAATAAGAATCTATGAAAAACAAAAGCTATTTTTACAATGAGAATTTTACAAAATGAAGAAACAAGCTCAAAATGTATATAAAAATATTGGTCTCCAAAATTTTAGATGGAATATGAAAAAGCTAACAATAATTAAAAAAATGCACCTATACTCATAACTCTTTTATTATAGGTACTAACCTTAAGACTACTAGGAAAAATATAAATGAAACCTCTTATGATAAAATAATATACCTATAATGAATCAACAAAATATTATGCTTATGGACTGATAGAAAAAAGTTTCGAGAATGCTATCTTAAATAAAAGGGCAGTTATGTAACTATTTAATAAAAGTAGTTAAATAAAAGTCCATTATATAGCTGTGAAACAGATGGTTCAAAGTTCCTTCTAAAGAGAACATATAGACAGCTCAACTTAGAGCTGATTCCTGGCCCTAAACAAGCTTTTGAGGTACTGATTTTGTCTGCATAACCTTTAATTTTGGTATTAAGATAATTTAATTAAAACAGTATATGAATAGTTACTAAAATGAAAGGTTGACCTAAATCAAATGTAGTAGCACTTTTCTACCACAATATTCCCAAATCATGTATTAGGGTTGATTTAATTTCAATTGTTAAAATGGTGAGAGACCTGAAGAGAGTTTTGAAGTGTCAGAATGAGCATTCCATGAGAAATTTTATCAGATGTCATTTAGTCCATTAGTATTGTTCTAGTATTTTACTTAGATTCACATCAATAGGCAAAAGCAGAGCCAAAACAAAGTTGAGGTTTTCTAAATCTAGTCTGTCTGTGGCAAATAAATGAAATAATAGGAACCAATTATAGAATTCTATGCATTTTTATTAGCTAAGTTATTAATTAATTCAATGCTTATTAAACTTGATTTTAAGAGATTATTTATTCAATAATTTATCCACCACTTATTTGATCTTTTTTGTTTATTTGATCTTTTTTACAACCATGGTGTAAAAAGTGATTTGAGGTAGTTTATGGAGATATATGTATGCTCTGCAACAAGCTAGCGTGCATAGCCGCATAAAAGAAAAATATAAAATATTTTCCAACATAAGCATTTTATAAACAAGCGTGTTCATTTCTCATATGAAAATATATCTTCATTATAAAAATGATGATATGATATAGAAAATAATCCACTAATGATGAGACTATCATCTTATGTAAAGAGATTCCTAATACCCACATTAATTTTAGTTCTGTATTACAACTCTCACCATTTCTAAAGAAGATTGATAGCTAGAGAAATTACTCCCCAAAGGATACTATAAATAAGTTTTAGGCAGGTTATGAGTGCTAAATGCATAAGGAACTTCCTGTACCAAAAAAAGTGTCTTAGCCAAACTTCCTGCCTACTCTGGGAAGTGCTCTGACCTTTCAGCTGCTCAGTCAAATGAGCAACAGCTGCTGAGAGATTCCTAGAAATTCTGGGAGGACTTAATATAGTTCACATATACTTCAGTTGAGGCAACCATAGTTATGAGGAATGAGACCTCATTTACAAATTGTTGTAATTTGGGTATGTGACAGTTAATTTGTTCCACACTTTTTCTCTTTCAAAGTATTATTTATGAGCTTACTTCTTAGCTTTAGAAGAACCTCACAATATAGATGCTGCCTGTAAAAATCACAGCCACAGCAGCACAATGAATAAGCATTGAAGTCAGCATTTTATTCAGATATCAAATGACTAAATTTAAAATTATAAGTGCTTGTTCAATTTTCAAGATCCAGTTCAAATATCATATCCACTAGGCAATTGCATCTGCACAATTTTTTCTCTGTATTGTAGTCATGGAATATATATATATATGTTTATTATCCTATTGCTTCCCTGACTATAAATTTCTGAAGAGCAAGGAACAAGGCTAGCTGCTTTATATGGTTAGATTTTGGACATCCAAAAGGTCTCAAATAAAGAATAACTACCATAATGTTTTGTTTTGTCTATTAGGGTCACACCTGGCAGTACGCAGAGCTTACTGATTCTCTACTCAGGGATCACTCCTGGCTGGCTCAGGGAATCATAGTTCTCCTGCAATGCAAATGTTCTGCTCACTGTATTATCGATTTGGCCCAAATGCTACCATCATTTTGATAAAAAATCCATTTTGGGGCCAGAACAATAGCACAGCTTGGAGGGTGACCCAGGTTCGATCTCCAGCATCGATCCCTGGCATCCTATGTGGTCCCTGAGCACCACCAGTGTGGTCCAAATACAAAAAAAAAAAAAAAAAAATCCATACCATTTTTTCCTTTATATTGGACTGTGATAGAATAACAAGAAGATTCTACCAAAATCTTAGAATTTCTTTAGGCATAGGTCAGAACTTGGAGTTACTTCAAGGTCAAAAAGGAAAGCACCTGGAAAAAGAAGAAAACTTGAAAAGAAAAAAAAAACACAAATATCAGACATGGAGAGATAAAATTGGAGGTTAGGCACTTGCTTTTTGTTCCAACAACCAGATTTGAGCCCCAGAACTGCATATGTGCCTCCGAGAACAGAGACAGGAATGGCCTTCTAGAACCACATACTGAGGATGTGACCCAAGCACCCATCCATTAGCCCCCAAATAAAAAGAAAAATCAAAATCAAATTTGGGTATAACTCATTCTTTCTGTCTTTTGTCATCCACGTTTATAGCTTAAAGCCATGTAGATATTTATTGCTTTTGTCCAGTTTGCTTTCTTTTTTCAGTAACAACACCCTGATTTTACTGCCGAGAGTCGTCCAGCAGAACACAGACAGAGGTGTGCCTTTCAATTTAGATGCCCTACCCTCTGATAGCTAAGGTGTGGATGCATAGCCCAAGCAGGACCAACTTGAGTGCTTCCTTGGACTTATAACAAAAGCCTAAGAAATAAATGATGGCTCAAGACCAACACTGATGTTAGGCAGCCCTTGATGTGATGTCAGGCAGGCTCTGCTTCCTATTCCAAAAAGGCCTAACTTCCCAATCCTTCTAAAAAAAACCTTTGGCTTTCTCTCTTGATTGCTTACCTTCATGCACTTTCAATAAATTACTTCTGTGATTGAATTATGTATACACAATAAAAAAATTACAACTAAAGATTCAAATTCTCTGTTCTCTCAAAAAGTCTAGAAAGAAGGAATACTCTGAACATCACTAATATGAATTTACCTACTGTCCAAATTAGTATCTGATTAGTTTCCATGGGCCCTTCAATTTCTCTATTCAGAATAAGCCTGTTTTCACATTTATGCCCCTGAACCCTACCATTGTACTTTGTTTAACAAAGCAAACTAGTGAATTTACTAGTGAAGTAATAACCTGCCACATAAATATTGTCATATTTTTTATTATTATGCATTCATATACCTTTCCTACATCAGTCATTCCTACACCACCTTTAGGCTACTCAGTTATTTGACCCCTGGCTCATCCACAGTCAGAAAGGGGAGGTGGGGTTCTCATTATACTCTTTTATTGGGCACTAAAATTTTTCCTATGTTCTAGGCATTAGTGAGAGTACTTTGCACATTTTAACTCACAACATCCTTATTTGAAAAATAAATAAGAACAAATGATTAAACCGAGGCCTGTGGATCTTTCTTTAGTAGTTTACCATAAATCTCAAAGTTCATAAAGCAGAATCAAAACTCAAATGCAGGCAGTCTGGCTCCATGCCTGCCCTGAACCACCAAGCCAGGGTTTTGAGATGATGGGTTTATTACATGGCCAATTATGGGGAAGGACTAATCATATTTTAATCTGCAGCAGCTGACAGGGTACATTGACATGGAAATAAGATTAGTCCCCACATGTCAAAACCTAAAAACATCAAGTCAATTTCATGTGCCCTCCAGGCCTTTTTCATTCTCAAACACCATGGAAACAAGCCCTAACAATTCCACAGTGTTTTCTATTCAGGGTGAGAAAATTCTAATGCTTTAGGTGGAAGGTGCCTTTCTTCTTTAATTGGTACAGAAAAGTTAATTCTTTTGAACAGTTTGAAGTGTAAATCTAGTGCTAAATTTTAACTGTCTATTAAAACCCCATGCTTCTGGGCCCGGAGAGATAGCACAGCGGCGTTTGCCTTGCAAGCAGCCGATCCAGGACCAAAGGTGGTTGGTTCAAATCCCAGTGTCCCATATGGTCCCCCGTGCCTGCCAGGAGCTATTTCTGAGCAGACAGCCAGGATTAACCCCTGAGCATTGCCGGGTGTGGCCAAAAATAAAACAAACAAACAAAAATAAACAAAATAAATATATTTTAAAAAAAAACAACAAACCCATGCTTCACCTTTTCTAGAGAAGGGAGAGAAAATGTCCAACACCCATATGTAATAAATAACTACTGGAACCCTTGGCTGATATTCTTTATTTTTAATTAATTAATTTATTTTTAATTTTTTTCTTTTTTCACTCATTTTACAAGACTATCATTAGTTAGCACTTCAACATGACCTCTTTACCTGAGTGTCTGCTTCCCTCTCTCATTATCTCAGGTTCCCACCAACATGGTAAACTCAATTTTGTAGGCCAGAAATTTTAATTCTTGCTCTTTTAATTAAAGAAAACAGAAATTAAAAATCTGCTCATGTGCATGATTTGTACACTGCATTCATTCATAAATAAGATTAATTTTATATGTATTATATTTGGGTAGGTGTTTCAAATTGTAGTAAAGTTTATTATGTATGTATGTACTTGGGCTCTCCTTAAAATTTTTGCTAAAATCTTTTAAGGTTTTTAATATATATTTATACGTGAAACTCTAAGTCTAATAACTTATCCTTCTAAACTCTATAATCAATATATTTAATTGTATGCAAACTAAACACCCCAAATATATAACACAAATGATATAGGGACAGGTAAACAAAACATTAATGTTACTTTTCTAACAGAAGGGTAAAATATAACTACAGTGAATATCTATAGGAAGAAGAATTATAAGTGAACTTCAAAACTTTATGTTTTTCAATTATTAAATTTACAAAGAACATATAATCAATTACAAACAAGACACTTCACAAGAATTCATACTTTACTTACACTCGAGGTATCATGTTCATGTTATTCTAAATAACAATTAATAGTAAAAATTAAAAAAAATAAAAAATAAAAATAAAAGGGCCAGAGCAGTGGTGCAAGAGGTAAGGCATCTGCCTTGCCCGTGCTAGCCTAGGATGGACCATGGCTCAATCCCCTGGCATCCTTTATGGTCCCCCAAGCCAGGAGCAATTTCTGAGTGCATAGGCAGGAGTAACCCCTGAGCGTCACCAGGTGTGATCCCAAAACAACAAAAAATAAAAATTTTAAAAAAAATTAAAAAGTAGATCATGTTGATCAATAAATCAAAAGTCTATGTATATAATAGAAACAGAAAAAAAATTTAGCAAAGTGGAAAGCTGCTTTTCTTTTTTTCTCTATAGTTCCATGGAAGCAGCTAGAGAAAAGCATCCTTTTTCACCAAGGAAGGCCATCTCATGTCAGAGACCCTAGGGTGAATGATAAATCTGCCTATAACCCCTCATGAAATGGGAGGCTTATATCACTTCCTGAAGCTTGTCATTCTCAACTACAAAAAGAAGATGCTAGTATTATGCTGAGTGAAATAAGTCAGGGAGAAAGAGAGAGAGATTTATGGGATTTAAGAAATATAAAATATAGGGCCAGAGTGATAGCACAGTGGTAGGGCATTTGCCTTGCATGCAGCTGATCCAGGATGGAGAGTGGTTCAAATCCCAGTGCCCCATATGATCCCCCAAGTCTGGAGCAATTTCTGAGTGCATAGCCAGGAGTAACCCTTGAGCATCACCAGGTGTGGTCCAAAATCCTCCCCCAAAAAAGATTATAAATACATTATTATAATAATACACAGAGACAACAGAGATGAGGGCTGGAATGACTGAAGCTTACCACAAATAGTGGTGAGTGCTGTTAGAAAAATAACTACACTAACAATTATTATGACAATGATAATGAGTGAGGGAAATAGAACGCCTATCTCAAATACAGGTGGTGGGAAGGAGGAAGATGGGGGGCCTCCAGGGTGAGAATGCTGCACTGGTGAAGGGATTGTTTTTCTATAACTGAAACCCAACTATAAATATGTTTGTAATTAAGGTGCTTAAATAAATATATTATGAAAAGTCAAAAAAGAAAAAAAGAAGAAGAAGCTACAAAAAAAAAGTGCAAAAAAAGCTAGCATAGGTGTGTCAAGGAATAGCCCCTCAATACTGACCCCTTTACTCTTTTCTTTTAGAAATAGGACTGTAGGGCTTGGCATAGGCTGCTTCCTCTTCATCCCCAGCACTACATCTCCAGGGCAGATGATTCAGGTAGGTCTGCTAGATTCTAGCACTTTTAACATTCTCCAACAAAAGGAGCTCACAGAGCCCTAATTTTTGAACTCCTTGGAGCTTTTCAAGTAGAAGGGCATTCTGTAGTTTCCATGCCATACTACATATTCCCAGGAATACAGCAAATTATTCTCATCCTTTTTAGTGCTTTTAGTGCACAGGAAACTATCCTCTGCCCCCATGCCCTGCTAGATCTGAGAAACATGCAAATACTCTCAGACCCATTCACAGAAATGTGAAACCATTTCTGTTCTGGATTCTTCTTTTTTTTTTTTTCCACTTCATTCAGTTAAATCCAGAAAAGGAAACTGGCTTTTCTCTGCACTTACCTTCTGCATACCTCTCAGGGACTTGTCACTCTACCCCTGTGTGAAGCCAGGGGAAGTTTAGATAAAAAGTTTCACTCCTTCATCAGACTCACTCAGAGGGTAAATGCTTTTTTCTATCTGCAGCACTGACTTCAGAACATGCAAGCTTTATTCACTTATCATGTCTACTAGTGTTTGCTTTATCTATGCGTATGTCCCTTCTCAGTTTCTGAAGGAATGGACTTCTAAATCTTCAAATCAAAGAAGAGAGAGTTTCCTTGATCTCTTCCTTGATGCAGCAAAACTGCAAAGTAAAAACCAAGTCTTGAGTGAAAAATAAAAATAGCAGTTAAAGGGCTAGAGTGATAGCACAGTGGGAAGGGCATTTGCCTTGCACACAGTGGACGCAGAATCTCATATGGTTCACCAAGCCTGCCAGGAGTGATTTTTGAGCACAGAGTCAGGAGTAAGCACAAAGTGCTAATGGGTGTAGCTCAAAACCAACAACAAAAAATAGCAGTTAATATTTGCAAACTCATATCCTACCATGTAAGGTGTAGAAGTTGATATAGCACCAAAGAAGGAAGTTCCTCATTTAGCTAGCCACACAGAGAGGGCTACAAGGTGAAAGTCTAGCCAGCATCAAATCTGTGAAGATGACCCAGTTACATGAGTCAGGATTTAAATTTAGTTTTCCAACTGTTCAAGACACATAAATCGCATCTCATTTTGAGAATGGAGTATGCACAAATTAATTAAGTTAGCAGATACTTTTGGATCATCACATGTAATTTCTGCAAGTAAGACAAAGATCTTGGAGTCCCAAAATGATACTCTTTAATCCAATGTTCAAAAGCAAATGAGATTCAATTGAGCTGCCTCCTTCTACCTATTGCAGGAACTTTTATTTCCAGTCTTCACTCCTAGTCCTTTCCTTTGAGTCAAAATTAAGTATCTACTGTATCAACCCCAGAAATAAAATTAGCAATGATCTTTCTTTTTATCAAGGTTGGCAATAATAGCATCAATTATTATTTTCCAATAATAGCATCAATATTTCTAAAAGAGAAATACCTGGCTTCTAGTAAATCATCATCATGAGATAATTTATGGAAAATATATTATATACTTATATGGGACATTGTACGTTCATTAGCTCTCTGATATGACTATCTTCAAGGTATATGCCTATTTAAGAGATGAGGAAACAGGGGCCAGAGTAATAGCACAGCAGGTAGGATGTTTGCCTTACATGTGGCAGACCAGGGTTCAATCGCCAGCATCCCATATGGTCTTTGAGCCTGCCATGAAATTCTCCAACTACATCCACTGTGCTTTTGTTTTTTATTGTGTCCCATATTTAGAGATTAGAGTTCTTTAAAGTTCTGTCAGGTACTCATTAAATCTTACCTGTGTCTTAAACATACACCCAGATCCCACTTAATCAGAAGACCGAATACTTAAATAGAAGCTAAAATGACCAGAGAATAAAGGAGCATATTATAGAGGGGTATTTTAGACTGAATGTTTGTGACCCTCCCCGCTTTATAAAATGAAATCCTAGTCTCCAATTTGACACTATTTAGAAATGGGAATTTTGTAAAATGAGTAGGGTGAGTTGAGGACAGAATATGAAGGCTGCAACATGGAATCCAGGCCCTTTTCAAAACAGCTGCCTGAGACCCAGCATTCCAGATGGATAGGGAAAGAGTTCCTTCGTGGTTCAAGTAGGCTGAAATTTCAGCTAACGAAGATAGGAGTGTGATTGTTTCAGAAAATTACATCTAAGGGGAAATACATCTGGACTGAAGATCATTGTAGAATAGACAGTGAAGTATCTAAAAATTAAGGTATACTGTTTTTTTAGAAAACTATTACACTGGAAATAAGTAGGTAAGCTGTCATAAATAATATGCATCCAGGTAATACAAATGCTAAAAGCAATAAAATGCGAGCCACAAAAGGAAATGTTCAGTCCAGCAATAATACATAAAATGCAAATTCAAACAAACAATAATAATTAGTATTTGTAACACTTCAGAGTGTATCATATGAAATTTGGTCGCTCGTTTTAGCTTTGCTTTGTTTGGGGCCTTCCCAATGACCCTGAGAGTTGGGGCTAGTCAAGGCTCACTGGTAGTGCCAGGGATGAAATTTAGGGCCCTGGCCCTCTAGGCCAACACTTCAGTCTTTGGATATCTCCTTATCTGAACACTTTAGAAAACATTATGTTGACCTTCAGCAAGGAGCAGAAAGACATTCAGAATACACAACTTTATGTAATTTGGGGGAACATAATAATGATAAAAAATAATTTAGTGTGATAAGATGCTATTAAAATAAAACTCCATATCCATAGGAAATCTCCACAATATATATATATTTCTAAAATAGTTATTTAAGTTGAATACTCACTAGCTATGAATAATAGCTAGCTATAAACAATAGTAGAAGTTAGCAAATTTAGACAGATAATAAATATTATGCAATCACTTAAAATAAATATATGGCCTGGTTTTGATCCCTGGCATCCTAAGCCTGCCAGGAGCGACTCAGTACAGAGCCAGGAGTAATCCCTGAGCACTGCCAGGTGTGGCCCTAAAACTAAAAATAAATAAATAAATAAATAAACAAACAAACAAATAAACAAACATCATGGAATTGCTCTTCAAATTATATTTCCTCTTGAACCCATATCTCACTTCTCTGGGTTTTTTTTGCTTTTTTTTTTTTTACTCTGGTGAAGCCCAGGTTCTCTTATACACTTTCCACTAACTCTTTCAGTAAAAACTATTTTTCTTCACAAAAATAAATAATAAATAAATAAATGGGCCAGAGAGATAGTACAATTGGTAAGGCACTTGCCTTACATGCAACTAACCTTGGTTTAATCTCCAGTACCAATATTGTTTCCCAAGTGCCTCCAGAAGTGACCTATGAGCACAGAGCCAGGAATAATCTCCAAACACAGCCATATGTTGCCCCAAGACCAAAATATATATAATAAAAGAAAAGAAATATTAATACAATATAAAAAAATGTGTATTTAGTTGAAAGACATGAAAGACAGAAAATAGTATAGACAGAAATATTATGAAACATATATTCTATAAAAATATCAGGGCCAGAGTAGTGACGCATTAGTAAGGCATTTGTTTGCCTTGCATGTGTCTGACCTAGACAGACTGTGGTTCAATCCCCCGGCATCCCATCTGGTACACCAAGCCAGGAGCGATTCTGAGTACATAGCCAGGAGTAAGCTCTGAGCATCACAGGTTGTGGCCCAAAAACCAAAAAAAAAAAAGAATCTATAAAACTATCAGAAATTATTATGCAAAAACTTCATATGGGTAAACATAACTGCGAATGTTTAAATATTTGTTTATTCTATTCTGTTGACCATCAAAAATCACAAGAACTGAGAACTAAAAGATTTGTTTATATAATTAAAAAATAAAGAAATAGTCAACTTTACAAAATACAGTAAGTTTTAATCTGAGCTTGATATTACTTTCCTATTTCTTTTTTCACATAACACACTGAATATTCCTACCACACAGAAAATTCTTATGACATGGCAAATTCTTCTAACTGGCTTCCTTAAATCCTCCTCTAAATCTGGTAGCTACAAATTATTCAGCTTAGTAGCCCCATTGTGGTTGTTTGACTCCCAACTGTTTTCCTCACCAAAATATTTGCTTTGATCCTTGTCTCTTATTTACACACAGGGAAACTTGTAACCCAGATCTCCACCCCTTTTCTTATCAAGAAAAAAATTGTTCCTAGGTTCAGAAGGAAGATCAGACATTTCAACCATTGACTCCATTTTATGATTTTTTTTGTGTGGCCTAGAGAGAAGGGGACAGCAATGTACTCAATTAATATTAATGATTTGTCATAATATATTAATTAAGAGCATGTGTTTGGAACAAAGATACTGAAGAAAGGTAAAAAAAATAATAGACTTTCCTAGTTTCAAGCAGAAAAGAGATCATCAGATCAAATGTTATTTGACCTTTCTCTTTACATTTTTTACCCTAAATCTTTTGCTTCAGAATCCAAAAATGTGGTTTCCAGTCCTGGAAAATTCTGGAACTGGTCTGTCCTAAGATGAAAGCATCCTGGCTTTGAGTGTTTGTCCAGAGGAGACCACCAAGTAAATTCTAAATGTTTGCTCCATTGCTGAAGGAGAGGGTAAGCAGAAATATGCTCTTATTACAGGAGAGAAAGACACAGAGACTGACCAGAGAAATAATAATTAAGTCCCAGTTTTCCTTAGCCCGTGTTCAATAGAGAGTCTAGGATTCAGTATATTTAACATGACAATCTCCCAGGATGGAGGGCTGAAGGTAAAACTCTTGTTTTTAAGGAAACAAGACAGTCATATACCTTAAAAGATGAAGTGGAGGTGAGGGGCAGAGCAAAGTGATAGAACAGTGGCTAAGGCGCTTGCCTTGCACTGGAGTTCCGCCAAGAGTGATCCTTGAAACAGAGCCAGGCCTAAGCCCCGAACACTGTGGGTTTGGTCCAAAAACAAACAAATAAATGGAGGGAAGAGGATAGATTAGGCCATGAAATGAAAGGCACACACTCCTCAGAGAACAAAACAAACTGTCAGCACCCATAAAAACAGTCCTTCCAAAAGGCATCATCTCTCCACCTTTTTCCTTCAAATGATTCAAAAACTGTCCTCTTAAACTCAGTGAACTTCAATACTTTGTACATCTACCTCTTCTTTTTCTATATTTTTCTTTAATTTGGATTGAGTGGAATTTTTCTTTATTATTCTGGCTTTGAAAATTAGCTGGCTGCTTGTGGCAGTAAAAAGCAGGTAAAATTGAGCACAGAAAAGTCTATCAGTTCCCTGAGAAGCTCCTAATTATTGATAGCAAGAGACTTCTTTTCATCTCTAGCTTTTTGTCTATATGATAGGAAGGGAAAACTGTACAATTTCTATAATGTCAAACTCAAATACAGTGCAACTATAGAAAACAATAGAAATTGTACAAAGACCTAATGATGAGAAAATACACAGCTGAAAAAAGTAGATTTAAAGTATTTTAGAGGGGGTAAAACCTTAAATTTCACCTTAACCTAGCTTGATTTCTAAGAACTGAATCATCTCATAGAATCATTAATCAAAGCTAAAAGACACATAGATCAAAACAAGGTTCTAAAAATAAAAGATGAATCTATGTTAGGAAGAGGTGACTATAGGAATTTTTAAAGTTAAGACCAAAGCTAACAAAGGAAAATTGAGGTGCCTGTTTTGGTGCAAACTTTCTTCCTGGCAGGTCACTTCCTAAGAATTAACTTTCATTTCACTAATTCTACAGCTGAAGGAAAGGTTAATTTATTTTCTAACTCTACAATGATTTATCACTATGTAGAGCAAAATTATGATCAACTTAGAAATGCAGAATACAAAGGAGATAGGAAGAGAATAAAAATAAGTATAATCCTTAAATAAGTCCTAAGTTCTGCACAATGAAATCATTTTAACTTCCTCCTCATTGTCAAAACTTTTTTCTAAGACAAGATGTTTGACCTGTGCTTTCTTCTCCATGTCAGAACCATGGTACTAATAGCTAAAATGTCTTCTCACTAGTCTTTTTGTATTGTAGTCAATTATTTTGTCGCAAAAAATTAAAGACTTATCTGTGATAGTTGACTGAGTCTGTCAAAACAAAACAATATAGAGTGATCTGGAGTCTGGAAAATGTAAGATAGAGGAGGTACAAGACAATTAGATCTCATTCCTAAGCTGCAACTAATTTTTCTCTCTGGGGTAGAGAATGAGGAAGTAGAAGAGGAGAGTGATAGGAGGGGATGGAGGGGAGAGGAAAGAAAGAGATAAAAAATAAAAGGGATAGGAGAGAGAAAAGGAGGGGAGAAAATGAGAACAGAGGGGAGAGAAGAAAAGAGAAGGAAAGAAGAAGGGAGGGGAGGAGGAGGGAAGGTGTGAGAAGGGGCATGGGAAGAGGGAAGGGGAGAAGAATGTGAGGAGGGGAGGGAAGGGATATGAGGAATCAAAAAGTGAGGGGAAGAGAAGAAAGGAGAATGGAGGAGAGCCAAGGAAGAGAGAAGAGAGGAGGGGAGATGAGAGGTAAGGAAGAAAGAAGAGGACAGGAGAGGAGGGGAGAGGAGAGGAGAGCATAGGAGAAGAGGGCAAGGGAGAGGAGGAAGGAAGAGAAGAGTAGAATAGAAGAGAGGAAGGGAGAGGAGGAGAGGGGAGGAGAGATAGTGGGAAGAGAAATGTATTCCATACTCCTCTATCAAGTAAAGACTTAGAGAAACTGAGATTTAATACTCAGCCACCCATTAGCTGATCATGTGGGCTGATTCATTAGTGTTTCTGAGTCTCTGTCCAACAACTCTGTGTAAACAAATCACACATGAAGCATCAATTAAGTTCTGAATCAAAGTTTCTCAGCCTTTTTCTGATTGACTTTTCTTCCTTAGTTCCCTCTGTCCTACTGGTTGGCTCCCTAATCTTGTGTGATGACCCCTATTTATTTAGTTTTCACCTGTGATACCCTTTGAATATTCTGGGGGCTCATGAAGAGATCATATGGCCTCCAGTTGAGAAACTCTCTAAACAATGAATAAATGTTAGTTCTCTCTCTTCTCCTAAAAAATATGACACTATAGGGGTTCATTTGCTCAATATGTCTGTGCACAAATGAAGTTTATTTTAAAAATAACTTGTACTTTATAGACATGTTATACAAGTGTTTTATACATAAGGCAACTATCTTACACACATGAAAATCAGACAATGAGTCAGTTTTAAATGAATCACTCCTATAAGTCCTCCTGGACTGAGGTAAGAAGGTCAAATTTTGACTTAGAGGCTTGGTGATAATATCACTTGTCATTAAGAATCAGAAATGACTCTTATGTTTGCTAAATGCAAATGGACATGATCCTCAGTAAAGTCTCCAGCCATCAGGTATGGATTCAGGAATCAAACTGGGTTCTCTGATCTTTGAAGTCAAGTCAAAATTGTGTACTTGTGTGAACATGTGACTAAGAAAAAGAATATGGAGTTAGAGATGAAGAGGGCCAGAGAGAGCCAGGCTGGTTATGGTAGTAAAGATGACAAGTAATTGCCTATGAGGAGAATCTCTGAGAAGAACTACCACTTGCAAACTTCTCCCTCAGAGATGACTTGAAATTATTCTTCCCATAATACATCTCACTAACATCTACAGCAAAAATAGCCAACAGGACAGAACATATATGAAAGCAAAATTACAGCTCTAGCCAAGATAATGTTTATTTTATACCAATTTAGCAGCACTACTTTATCAAATAAAAATTATCTCTGAAAGCTAGTATGTAAAATAGAATTATTTAAATAAGTTTTAGGTGTAGTTTGATTTTCATTTGTTTACAGAAAATACTTACGCTTTGCTGAAAACCCAAAGCACCTATGAGGGTTCTTAGGATCCCTCAAACTTAATGGACAGATCTCCCTTTTCTTTTCACTGCCCACCAGACTTACATACCTCTGCATCAATCTTATAAATTCCCAGATCCAGATCTTTAGCAGTGCTCACCATCTTGAGCCTGGCACCCAACTTTCTAACTGTATGTCATACACCAATTCCCACAAAGATGTAATGCAGATCCCTTCAGTTCTATGTATTCAAAACACTCGTTTTCTGTCAGCCTCTCAAAGTGTCCCCCCCTCCTAGTTTCCTTATTTTAGTTGACGCTCATTTGCTACATAAGAGACCTTGGAATAAATTTTTATTCCTCCCTCTCCATCACTATGGAACATCTGTCAACTTGAGAACTGTATTCTACGTTGAAAAAAAAAATCCCCCCTTACCCACAAAAGCTGAAGTCAGAGCCACTCTTTCCCAGCCTCCCTTGCAGTCAGGGTGATAACTGTATTACTGGGTAACTCTTGATAATCATTTTTCTTTTTTCCATTTTCAAGAGCATGAAGGTGAAGGTATGGGTTTCGGAAAGCAATAGTGGAAATCTTGGCATACGTGCAAAGCTCAGTAGTCACTGTGCTGTGATATGGAGTACCAATAGAAACCAATAATGTGGTCAGTATAGGGGCCCCTGTGTGATGTGGGCATAGTTTCTGGTTTTGTGGATTCCAAATTCAACTTTCTGCATCTTCTTAATAATCCTTCTCTAATAAACTGAGGCTAATTTTGACTTGTAGGAAAGTAGCCTGAGACCTACATCACTACAATCTCTCAAAATCAATTACTAGCACTTGCCCTCTGGATGTACATAATAGTCTCACAGCACTAAGTCTCTCCTATTTATTTCTATTGCCTCTATCTGGGTCTTACCTTAAATGGGAGCATAGATTTTCATGCTTTGGTGTTTTACACTATAGCTTTGCACACCTCTCCTATGAAAACCATCACTTTATCATCTGTGCCATAAATATGTTACCCACACTGACCTCAGCCCTTTGTAGTCATTGTTTACCTCACTTAGTGTGTTGGTTATTATAAGAACAAAAACAGACCAGATAGTTTATAAACAAGAAAAATATATTTCTCACCAGAGTGTCAATATGGTTACCTGAGAATTCTTCTTTTTTTTTCTTTCCTTCTTTTATTTTTTTTTAATTTGGGTCAGATCTAGCACCATCCAGGGGTTACTTTTGACTTTTCTCTCAGAAATCACTCCTGGAAGGTTCAGGGGACCATATAGGATACCAGGGCTCAAACCCAGGTTGGCCGCCTGCAAGGTAAATGCCCTACAGTCTATTCTGTCACTCTGGCTCCTGAGGATTCTCTTATGAGTCACAGACTTCTTGTTGGATCCATATGTGGCAGGAAGATTGATGAAAGCTTGTGAAGTCTTTTGAATGACACCAATCCCTTTATAAGAAAGCTCCTTTTTCATCATTTCTAAGCAGTTTTCGAAGGCCACATCTCCAAATTACCATTCCACTGGGCATTAAGATTTTAGCATTTGAATTTGGGAGAACACAAATATCCAAACCTTAGCAATCACTGTTTTTGCCCACTAATTAGTTTGGGAGTCGAGGTTTGAGGAAAGAGCCTTGATATTAGGCAGCCACAGGACAACCTCAATTTATGAGCAGACTTTCTGAGGCATTCTCTTAACATCACTAAGACTCAGCTTCCTTGAGATAATGATAGTCATTACTTTAGTGAAGAATGGAAGTCAGTATTATCATAGATCCCATTGCTCTGAGTATTGTCCCACCAGTTTCCCTCACTACAAATCAACTGTGGAATGATTTGGACCATGGCTAAGACTGGGTGCATATACTAACTCCAGGTTCAACCCTGGGAAGATGCCAACCTCATTTTGTGCTGTAACCTCTAGTAGAAAATTTCTTTCTTGCCTTTACTCTGGAAAAGACTTCAGTATGCCTTCTGCACCCACCCCCTTACCCATTGGTAGCATTCTGCATGGGGACAAATCTTTCCCTCCTAGAATCTTTTCCACAAGTTTGGGAATCAGTGAGGGACTGTTCTTGCATGTGGCCACCCCAGGTTCAATCTCTGTTACCCCATATGGTCCATTGAGCTTGCCAGAAGTGATTTCTGAGCACAGAGCCTGGAATGATCCCTAAGTATCACTGCGTGTGGTCCAAAATCCTAAAAAGAAAATGAAAAGCAAAAAGAACATTTCCCACAAGCAATGGACAATAGCTGATGTGATGGCATTAACATCTGAGATAGGTTCTGACATACTGACAGCAGAACTCAACAAACAGTGACTATTATTCTTCTTTCTCAGCAGAGAGGCATCAACTCTGGATTCCACCAGCATTCGATAAATTCTAAAGAATATCTGAACTCCTGAACAAATTTTCTTTTAATTGAACCTCTTCACCCTCTCCCAACTTTACCTTTCTTCACTTAGCAAATACCACTTAATTTTCAGGGTCCACTCCAATGTGCTGCCCCATCATAAAGTCTTTCTTTCTACCAGCATTCAGTATATGTTATTTCTTCCTCTGAATTCTCAAAACTCTTTTACAGCTGCCACAGAACTCATCACTGACTGTGACTTAATACTTATTCATCCATTCAAGTCATTCATTCAATAATTCATTGCTTTATTTATGCCCCTTCCTAATCAAAATGTATTGAGGACAGGAGTGCATATCATACTGAAAGATTCATAGTACCTGTGATGGTTAATTTTATATAGCAACTTGGCTATGCTCTGACTCCCAGATATTTGGTTGAACTTTAATGTTATTGGATGTTATTGCAAAGATCATCTTCCAGATGAGATCAATATTTAAATTAGTAAATTAGCAAGCAGATTAGTCTTCATAGTGTGGATGGAATTTATAAAAGGTCAGAATAGATAAAATTGACCACTTCCAAGAAAGATAAAAGGCAACTGCCAAACTCTCCTCAGGGGTTGGTGATATCATACAGGGTTAAGATGATTGTTGTGCATGTGACCAAAACTACTGAGTTCCCTGGCACAGTATAGTCCCCTGAACATTATGGAAAGTGACTTCTGTCTGAGCACAGAGTAACCCTGAAGAAATACTGGTTGAGGTAAAGAAAAAAACCTTAAAAACTATTTTTTTAAGTTTTTGGGCCACATCCAGTGACACTCAGAGATTACTCCTGGCTATGAGCTCAGAAATTGCTCCTGGCTTGGGGGACCATATGGGATCCCTGGGATTAAACCGAGGTTTGTCCTGGATCAGCTGCCTGCAAGACAAACACCCTATCACTGCTCTATCGCTCCGACCCCTTAAAAACTAATTTTTAAAGTGTCTTAAGACTCTGGGGGGTTATAAAGATAGTACAGCATGTTGTATACATGTTTTGCATGTGACCAACCCAGTTTTAATGTCCTGCATTTCATATGGTTCTCCTTAGTCCCACCAAGAGTGATCCTTGAGTGCATAGACAGAAGTAATCCCTAATAATAGCTTGTATGCCCCCCCAAAATAATAGCAGTAAAGAAAAAAATAGTCTAGAGGATCAATATTCCCAGGGATCTCCAGTCAGCTGAACTACTTTGCATGGTTGCATTTACCATCCTCCACCCTCTGAAGCCTTAAATCTAGATGTATGATAAATGGATGAAAGGCAAGATGATAAATGGATGGAGACATGTATGGACAGATAGATGATGGATGATGAATAAAGGATAGATAATAGATAAATCATTGAAAGATGAAAGATAGAAAAATAGGTGATTAATATATAAATGATAGGGAGATAAATATATCATTATATGATTGATAATTGATAGAGATATATAAGATAAATGACAAAAGATAATGTAACTGAGTGATCTACAGCACTGAATAAGGTAGGATCGATGACATAGATTAGAGACTGGTAGAAGTATAAAAGATAGATTAGGGGCCAGTAGGGCGTTTGCCTTGCACGTAGCCAATCCAGGATGGATGGTGGTTTGAGTTCTGGCATTCTGTATGGTCCCCCGTGCCTGCTAGGAGCGATTTCTG
This sequence comes from Suncus etruscus, assembly GCF_024139225.1. Taxonomy (NCBI): domain Eukaryota; kingdom Metazoa; phylum Chordata; class Mammalia; order Eulipotyphla; family Soricidae; genus Suncus; species Suncus etruscus. The sequence continues at coordinate 152,410,902 of NC_064849.1, read as the reverse complement.
AGCACAGAGCCAGGAGTAACCCCTGAGTACTGCCAGGTGTGGCCTCAAAACAAACAAACAAAAAATAGACTAATTCTGTTTCCCTGATATGCAGTCTCTCTCCAGCCTGTGCCCCTTACTCACAATCCAGTAAATGCTAAAGATTGTGAGATAATCTCATGTGAGGACAAGGAGCACACTAGCCTGGTGGGATAGAGCAGCAGGAACTTGAAGAATCCCACCTTTCATTCAGCTTCCAAGATCTGGTGCTGGGCAGATACTGCCTAGTCAGGAACAAAGACAGTATCCAGGCCAGAGTTTCTTCCGGGTGCCTCTGAGACAATAGATCAGACAAGTTAAAGGTGAAGAAACTCTCCAGCGGTGAGTCAGCATGCTGTCTGCCTGAACCTGCGTCACCATTCTTAATACCAACGTGCATCTGAGCATGGCATAAGCCAACCATGACCCTCTGTCCTTGCCATCCTCTGCTTCCCTTCTGGCTTGTCAGACCTGTCCTGCTGCCCTCACTTTTCCTCACTCTCTCCCTGATACCTGTAATCCCAGCCCCTTTGACTCCTGCTTTGTGGCCTTGCACTAAGAGAGCAGCCAGTGAAGGGCTGTGGACTTCCCAGCATTTCACTGTAGAGTCTGTAAAATACAGGAAAAATTCAAGCAGGTTTTATTTAAGGGAAAACTATAGAAAGTGGACAGTAAATTACATCGCTGAAAACTGGCAGACTGTTAAGTGGTTTGGAGTTCAGTCCATGTTTCAGATTAAAGGGAGCTGAATCTAAACCTCACATTACTTTCAGTGAATGTAAAAGCAAGAACCTTAAAATAGTCCCTATAACTGACAGGGGAGGGCAGAGCATTCGTTATTATTGCTATTTCTGTGTTTGTAGATAGATGGAAGTCTCTGGAACTTTTTTTAGACTAAAGTTTGCCCCGTTATAAACAAGTCAATGTAAGAAAACCCAATCTAGCAAAACAGGTAAGTTAGCAAGTGGCTCTTCATATTACAAAAGATTTCTTCACTCCTAAAGCAATTAAGATAGCCTTTAAATAGTTATTGGTTTAAAAGTCTACCACAAATGTGCTTCTAATGATCCAGCAGAAGAGTATTTTCTTTATTGAAGGACCCCAGTAATCATTCAGAGATTATAATGAGCCCTATCCAGATTGCATTATTTAAAACTGTATTTACTGGAAGCCTATTTTGGGCAAAGGTTTTTCAACATCAATGTTCCTCACCCCTTGTCAGATTAAATTGAAAAAGTGAAATCATTTATATATTATACTATGTACAATATATATTATAATAATATATATTATGAATTATTTAAGAATTATATATAATATATTATATATAATATATATTACATATAATATATATTATTGAATTATTTAACAATTAGATTCCTGTGGGAGGAGTGTGGCCAAGATATGACTCACGTGGCCAAGGTCATGCCTTGCCTATGGAGACCCTGATTTCCATCCTGGCACCTCATTCTCCTGCCCACGCACCCAGCATCTACACCAACTATTGCTTAAAAGGGCTCCAAAGTATCACCAGCCCAGCACCGATCCCCACTAAGCCCACAGAGATAGCACGGAGGCTTGGGGGTGGTATAGCACTTGCCTTATAACATTCAATCCTACAAACCACATGATCCTCCACCAAGCACTGCCTGAAGTGATCCCTGAGCAATTTTCTGCCAGGTAGGACTCCAATACAAAGAGACATATTATCTGAGATTCCAAATGATATCCTATGTACTGTTTGACACAGCATTTGTTGGCAGCAAGAAGATTAAGTACCCAATATTATAGTAGCCTTGAATATCTCATTTGTTTATTCCATGGGTCTAGTTTGACTGTGAAATATCTCTAGAGCACTGGGCTATCCCCTAAAACAGATATAAAATGAAGAATACTTTCCTTGCCAGAAAAGTAAGGAAGTCAGCCAGTCAGGTGATTCATTGAAGAATGAGATCAGAAACCATATTGCACCACATTGAAAGTCACAGACTGCAAGATGACAGCAAAGGGGAGACCAATACAGGCCATAGTAACAAGAAATCTGAAACTTGAGCTGTGTTGAAAGAGATAGAAGACAGGAGGAAAGAGGAGAATTGATCCCAAACTGTCTTAAAACAAGGCTAGCAGAGAACTTTAGCACGGCAGGGAAAGGTGAAATACGCAACAGTATTAAAAAATAAAAGATATCAAAGTGCTCAGAAAGGGTTTATTTAAAGAGGCAAATGTGGGAGCAAACAGCAGTTTCAAATCAAGAAGGGAAACAGAATGAATATGAAATATGAGACCAAACTGCACAATAGCCAAAGGCAGCCTGGCTGGCGCTTGGGCCCTATTATTCAAGCTGACTTGGTCAGTTCAGTCACTCTACAAGGATATACTGTAACTTGATGGGGGTCCAAGTGACATTTAAGCTAGTTAGAACCCACAAAACAATTTTTCTCCTATTCATTTTCGTAATCTGCCAGCACTAGCAGTTCTGTCACAAAATGTTTAACATGGTGTAACAGAAGAGTAAGTGTTCAATCCAAGCCTGCTCTTACCCTCATTATACTCTTCCTGTGTCCTCTCTGCCATATTACATTCCTTTAACACAGTTCCTGAATCCACTTAATACCCCTTCAACAATTGGAAATTTCTGTGTTTATCTTAGAGCCAATTATGTACTTTCAGGCAGTTAGTAAAGAGAAAAACTTAAAAGAAAGGGCTGAGTTAATTGCTCCAGAATGAAACTCTTTTTTTTTTTTTTCAGGGGAGAGCATGAACGCAGTCCCCCACTACCACAAATTAGGCAGTTGAGTTTCCCACATTTGGGAAAATCGCAGGGGTCAGCACACCCGGAGTGCAATGGGTGAGCCTCGCCCTGAGGAAACCACCTTCGTGATCATGGTATCTCCCCTGTCAGGTATGTATAGATGAAAGTCTTAAGTCATATAGTAAAGGCAAAAATAAGAGTCATACATGAACAACAAGAATTCCATCTCTATCTCCTGACAAGGTCATAAAGATCCAGGCTGGATGATGGATACAATTGTCTTTGTATACCAAACATGCTAGTGCAATGTCTGGATCTTTCCATAGCACTTTACACTTTAAATTTTTCTTATCTTGTCTTAGCAACAATACAGAAACCACCTAAACAACAGACATATGAATAAAGAAGTCATGAAATATACACAATGGAAAACAGTGCAGTTCAAAGAAACTGAAACTCAAACTGATAGCACAGTCTGGATACTGGAATGCAAAATGAGAAACCAGAGTAAGAGTGAAGTAGGGAACTCAGAGTTATGGGGGCTTGTGGGAGGGAGGAGGTGAGTAGTAACTATGTATACCAAGACCGTAAATGTCAACACCACTGAAAACACAATACCTTTTATATAATAAAATGTGTTTTCAGGCAGTTACCATGTCTGTGCTCAGTCAGTTCCATAAACTCACTCTGTTCTCAAACAAGATGTAAACCAAGCCCAGCCACACAGCTGAAAGCTGGCAATAACAGGGGGAGAGGGTGGATCAAGTCTGCAACCTGCCAAACCTATGCTTGCACCTATTACCCACAGTTGCCACTTGGTCAATAGCTCTGCTTCACCACTCCTCTATGAGTCTCTGCAGAGACATGAATTTGACCAAAACTCCAGGCAAGTCAGTATTTGGGCTGATATCACCAGGACTTTTTTGGAGTGAGTGCAGGCCTCCCTCCATCCTCCTCATACCCTGCCTTTTTATAATTCCGGAAGACCTAAAAACATGTCTCATAAAGGCACCAATATCAGTAATAATGCCTTGAATTCCAAGTTAGATACCAATGTGTTGCTGTTGTCACTTAATGCTTAGAAACAAAGGAATGATCACCTTGATTTAGGGTTAGAATTACAGTAATTTTCACAAATTGGCTTGTTGCTGTACTTTTCTCTCTCTTCTCTTTTTTCCTTTTTCTTTTTTAAATAATTTTGCTCTCACTTATCTGAAAATAAATGTATTCACTCTACTTATTTTTCTCTTCTTTTTTATTAATAATTTTGTTCTCCCTTATCTGGAAACATATGTATTATGATCAACTGTTAACTGTGGCTTCGCCACAATAACCATCCCCATGGTCAGAATCTGAAGCATTCTATATTTAGCCAAGGTTGAGGTCTTTGATTTTTAATCATCATCAATTTATTCAAAGTAGAAAACTGAAATCTTTAGGAGAACTGCAATTACATATATTTTGCCCATGATACATGTTCTTTAAAGAAAGTGAACTTTAAAAAAATGTTTTCAATTCTTTTTTGTCTCATGTTCTACGTGCTTTAAAATAAAAGGTACTTTAAAACTGAAAAATATTCATTTGTATTATGGGAATATAATATAAACAGAAATTCTAAAATGTATGGTTAATGAATTTCTAAATATAAACAAATACATACATGCATAATAATATGCAAATACATTTTCAAGTAAAGATCTCTCTAGTTAAAGATAACAATTTGGCTTTTCCGGATCCCACAGAGTTCTTTTGTACCTCTCTCCTCAATAATTTTTCTACACAACATTGAAGCTTTCTAAAAATTTTTCTAGTTAAAAATAAAGACAATGACTCTTAGCTTTGTTCATTCCACTGATATTTTGGAGAACTGATGTGGTTCACTGATGTTTAGATAAATAGTAATGGAAAAAGAAGCAAAAGCAGTGTACATGGTTCATTTCCAAAGTGAGAAAAATGTGCTGTTGCTCTCAACTAAACACTTTTTAAATTTTCTCATGAGGAATTTCTTTTTAATATTTAAAAAAATCATATCTAGAAAATATTTTAATTAGAATAGCAAATACCCGAAGACACCACTAACCTTTAAAAATGTTAACATGTCATGGATAACCATTACTAATACATAAGTTTAGTGGAAAGAAGCTACAGGTTGTTGAGCAAGAGGATCATTTGACCTGAATATTTATTTGTGGAGTCTTTATCTTTCTCACTTAGCATGAAAATAAGACACCAGCATAGACGTAAACAAGGGCAATAATGAGAGCTAACAACACTTCCCAGAAAAGGGAATTTTATATCTTTCTGAGAAAGTAGACTGGGTCATTTCAGGAAACTATAGACATGACTATTTAAATAGCTCTGCAGGTAGCTTTTGCTCCTCCAGTAAGCCACATAACACAAACCACACACAATAAATATCACTTGTGAAAACTAGACAGAATAAAGAGGCTTCACAAATGCAATAAAGTGAAGAAAGACAGAACCAAGAGGCTTTGCCACAATAACCATCCTCATGGTCAGAATCTGAAGTATTCTATATTTAGCCAAGGTTGAGGTCTTTGATTTTAATCATCATCAATTTATTCAAAGTAGAAAACTGAAATCTTTAGGAGAACTGCAATTACATATATTTTGCCCATCATTCAACAGCTGTCTAAAGATCTCAAGGACCAACTTTCTTTGCAACAAAATATAACCAAGGTTAGCTTTCAGCAAAGCAATATAGATAAAGGCTGAGGAGTCTGGATTTATGAGCATCTCTAATTTTTTCTACCCTAACATAATTTCTATTCAATATTCACTGTTGTCTAAAACCACAGATGACAAGAGAACGAGGCCTTGCTTTCAACTACCACCTGTTCGATAGCATCAAGTAATCCTGGTATGAAAACAGAAAAATCTAATATTTTCTTTCTCATTCTCATGGCCAGTATGACACACACATTTGGATACTTAAAATTCTTCCACAGCTAATTCATTTTGCACAAATTACCAACTTAAATTACTCTGCTATCATCTAAAGCTATAATGAACACTAGACTAGTTTTCCCATAGGTAAACTTATGAATGTCTCATGCATTGTTTGAGGTATGCTTACTTTAGAAGCTATCAACAAACATATCACATCTGTGGTCTCAAAACATTTACAACAACACTGTATGCTCTGAAATCTTAAATCCCAGCTTTGGTGTTAGCTAAATCCAATGTGGGGAATCAGTAACACACCCAGCTCTCTGCCTCCAGTTTCTTAGCTGTAAACCGAGAACAAGTATCCCATTAACTACCATCCAAGGTTCTTTAATGGATTGAATATAATAAGACAAACCCAACTAACTAAATAAGAGCACATCAAGATTGCATATTGAAGTGTAATAAGAAATCTTTGTGGAATGGACCTGAATAAGGAAGGTCTCTGAAATGTAATACTGATCAAAATAAGGAATCATCTCATTTAGGTGAGTTTCCTGGGGAGTGGGATCTAAGATGGATGTCTCTATGTAGAAAGTTTCTCAAGCAATACTGTCAGAATGAACAGTAAGCAAGAAATAAAGGCAAATACTGTGGGGAAAATGGGGAGCTAAACTGCCCTGCAACTAACTGCAGCTAATACCAAAGTATTCTCTGGCACAGGGATTGTCCTTTTAAGATGTACCACTGGAGTTAGGGGACTGCATTTTGTATTACTACATGTAGACTGTATAAAAAGTATGACATTGGATGAGTTCTCTCACCTCAGCTAATGGTAATTTCCTAGTGGAAGACTTAATTAGAAATGATTAACCATTGCTCAGTGAAGTAACTCATGAGGCTGGAGTGTGTGCTTGACATGCAGTAGTTCCAGTTCAATTTCTAGCAATACATGGTCCCCCAAGCACTTGGCAGGTGCAAACCCTAAGCCTGAGCACCATCAAGTTCACAGGTTAGACCACCCTCCTCTCTAAAAAAACCAAATAAAGAAAACAATCTATGAGCAACTAAGTAATAATGTATCTCTGTGCTGAATGGAGGGGCTTTAGCAGCACCCCGGATTCACCTCAGCCCATCATTCTCCCTCTCTTTTTCTTTTCTCTCCTTACATTCTAATTCTTATCACTTATGGAAACCATTATTTTTAGTCTTATAATCCAAAAGGTTGTTTTGTTTGTGACTCTTCCTGTCTGCTGGTTTCTTGGCCTGAGGAAAATAACGTGATGGCATAATAGTAGAATAAAGTTGGGAAGAACTGTAATAATGTCCCTTGAAAACTATTGTCCTCTTCTTGGGTAAGATACTCTGAAGCAGCATTTCTCAACATGGGGGCACATAGCTTCTGAAGGTCCCCAGCTATTTCAAGGGGCCACAGGTGAACATAACATTAAGTGGGTTAGGGAATAAGTCAAAGACAAGGGGCCACTAGTAGGAAAGGGGCCTCAAGAAGGAAACAAGGTCAGAAAGATCCATGTTCAGAAAAGGGTTGAGAAACACTAATTTAAACTCACAGGTCTGAGATTCGTGGGGAAAGAAGGTTCAGATTCTTTGAATAGGCTTGATGAAATGAATGGTTTGTACTCCCAACCTTTGATGCTTAAAGCCATGACTTGGATAGACATGGTCCTTCCAATTAGTGCCTGTTTCTCTCCAAGTCTGAAACTCAAAGCCAACCAGTTTCTGATATTCTGTTACTTCCTACCCCAGCTGACTACCAGTTAAATTATTACAACAGAATGACAATAGGATAGGGATTATCCACTATTGCCTGGCAGTGACAGCAAGCAAGCTCTGAGGTCACACTTAAGACAGCTTTCTTGGAACACTTCTGTTATCAAGTCCTTTAAGCGAGTCTCCCTAGAAAACAGGTTCCGAATGAAAAATTGTGTAAAGAAAGGTTATAGGGGAAGTTTTGAGATGGACACTTGGCATCACAGGGGAAGAAGGAGTCAGGTGTGGTGGAGAGATGAATTGTAATTTTCAAGTTTTTTTGTTTTGTTTTGTTGTTTTTGTTTTTGTTTTTGGGCCACACCTGGTAGTGCTCAGAGGTCACTCCTGGCTGTCTGCTCAGAAATAGCTCCTGGCAGGCACCAGGGACCATATGGAACACTGGGATTCAAACCAACCACCTTTGGTCCTGGATCGGCTGCTTGCAAGGCAAACACCACTGTGCTATCTCTCTGGGTCAAGTTTTAACCAAGGATTCAACATCACAAGTCATTTCTGAATTTGGTATGGGTCTTCCTGTTAATAATGGTATGGAGCCTTTATTCTCATGTGTATTGACTGCCCCTATGAGAATACATGATCTAGCGGTAGAAAAATTTTTGGTTGAAAGCAGATCCCATAAAGGAACTTAGCTTAACACCATCAGACTCCATATTTCCCATCAACTGGGAGAAATCACTTGATTATAATAAAAGATCTGAGCAGTACCCATAGTAACTATCTATTCTGTATTATAAACACACACATTTTCTTCTCTGTATGTGTATGGATCTGTTTACCTCTATCTTTAAGAAGCAATGCTTCTTTTACTGCATATTTCTAAGAAAATAAGGCATCCCATTTTGAAGAAAATGTTGAAAACATCTACCACAAAAGAAAAGTACATAAATTATTTCAGTTAAGGACAGGGTCAAGAATGTAAATGTTTTTGCCATATAAATCCCCAATATAGTATCTAACAGAGATAACTGTAGGTTCAAAATATTTAACTGCACAAACATAGACAAGGAGCCTACTATGATAACATTTCCTGCAGAAAATGCCCAGGGTTGGAGAAAAGGATTACAAGTTAGTATATGTCAAAACTATAAGACAACTACTAATAAAGCAAATGAGGTTAGCCTCTATTAATAGACTTTTGCTAGCAGATGTAACATTTCCACCATATATACCAAATGGACAAACATATCTGGAGAGATATACAACTTCAGTGTAAATTTTTTTCAATGTTTTGCTTTTCTTTATTTTAAACTTTAAATAATTTTCTTTATTAAATAACCATGATTTAAAAAGTTATTGATAGTTGACTTTTAGACATACAATATTTTAACACCAATTCCAACACCATTGTCCTTGTTCCTCCACCAGTATTTCTATGCTCCCTTCAGCTCCCTGCCCCCAGCCTCAAAATTTTAAAACACAATTAAAATGAAAAACCAGACCAAGTCCTAAGAACAGCTATCACAAGACTCAAAAACTGCCTCATAAATGAAAAAGTGCAGCAGTTGGATCTCTCCAGAAGGAGAGACCCTCAGAAAGAAGAACTGAGTAGACAGGACTAGGACAGAGGAGTAAAAAATATAGGATATTGAGTTTAGCTAAATATGTTGAAGAACTTTCCAGCAGTTTTACCTGACTAACAAGGTGGTCAGCATTCCTGACTTCCCAAGGAGTGTCCAAATCAAGAATCACCTCAAGGATTGCAGGAATGCTCCCTCCCACCTGGAGTACACAACTTTAAATCTCATATCAAAAAGATAGTACAGGTTCAGGGCACTTACTTAACACCAGCTGACCCCTATTTGATTCTCAGCACCACAAGGAGTTCTGACTACTCTGGGGAGTGATCCCTGAGTCAGAAGTAAGCTTCGAATAGTAAAATCTTGTTTTTCTAAGGCCAGGTACTAAGAACATTCCAGTTATGGCGTTAGAGATAGTACAGGGAGGGGAAATGCTAGTGGGGTGGTGGTAAGGTGCTTGTCTTGCATTCAGTCAACCCTAGTTTGATCCCTCCACTACATATGCTCCCCGTACCATCTCAGCACTGCTAGATATAGCCCAATGCTCCCCTAAAATAGAAAATAAAACCAAATAAAAAGAGTACTTTTATTATTGCATTAAGGGAAGGAGCGGTTATCAAAAACAAAAAAGACAAAAAAAAAAAAAAAACAGGCTACTTGGTCCTATTTTTTTTTTCCTTAAACATCTCTATTATGTATGAAACTTTTCCATGCTTAGCAATAGGGCAGGAATCTTGCCTCTATTATTCCACCTTGACAAGAAAACAAAAGCATTGATAAACAACATCTAAGAGATAAATTGGTATGGAGCTCATTAACAAACCAACACAAAGCAGGTAATTCTTATCTCTTACATAGGTGTGTGCATCCAGTCTTTCCCAAGAGCTCACCAGCATCTCTGTGAGCTCATGTAAATAGTCTCTACCTTGGGACCCAGTTCCCAGGTCTGGGGATAAATACAGGAACTGGAACAAAATAAGTTTTCTATCTCCTTCAGCCTAAATATTCTCATAGCTGAAGGGAGGAGGTATTGCTTTCATTAAAAACATCTTAAAAATCATTTGTTACTCAAAAGCAGCTGTTTGTTTTTTCCTATATGAAATACTTGGGGGCAGATCTGTATACTGTTAAAATTTATGAATTAGTAAAATACCTGAAAGACAAGAAAAGATAAAGAACTTCCAGGAAGAAATATCTTCTAAAATAGTAAGAGTTTTGTGTTCGGTTTAGTTTTATTCTCTTTTATTGCCTGTAAGTTTATAAATAATCCAATACTCAGTGTTAAATCTATGTAACAAAAAGGAAATCAGCTGATATTGTTGAAAGCAATATTCTATTTTAAAGTAATTCTTCTTAAAAGTGAGGTTTATAAGGAAACATTTTGGTAGAAGAAGTAAGAGTTAGGACTAGAAAGATAGTACAGATATAGGGTACTTGCCTTACATGTAAATTAATGCAAATGAATAGGAAATGACATCCATTAATATCCTCATCTGATCTGCCATATACCTGTGTCTAGTTTTTATTTAAAAAGCTGTTTTCAGATAGAGAGAGGCATCTGGGTATCATAGGTGTGGGAAATGCTTTTTATCAGCTAAGGTCATTTTATGCAGATGGTAGAAAATGAGAAAGTAATTTATTCCCATAGGGCAGCGATCAGTACTGCCATAAAGACTGAGCAACATTTGGACAAGATTTCATTTATTACAGCTGACATATTTATTTTCTGGGACTCCTGGTCCTGCTGTTTTGATTTTCAGTAAAAGATAAAAATGTATTTGTGAAAAGTCATCAGATACCAATATTTTGCTGATAACGTTTTTCGAGAAGATTGCATAGGTCATGCTGCACTTGGCTTACTGATTTTAATTGCAAAATAAAGATCTAAGAAATAATTAGCTCAGCAATTTCTGGCCTCAATTCAGTAATGCAGTCTTTCTGCTTCTATTGCACCACAGGATCTGCAATTCTACAAACATTTATGAGGGAGTTTTTCCAATTTAAGTTTAAAAAAAAGTCCTAAATCCTCAACCTAAACATAACCTTAACAAATACTAACCCTTGTTGCTAAGTCTAATATAGCACCTTAAACCAAACAGTAACCTGTAATCTTAATTTTATCACTTAACCCTAACACTGCACCATAATCTAACTCCTAACCCTAACCATAAACACTGACCCTATCTCTAATTCTTCCTTAAACCTATCCCTTTCTAGTCTGAATTCAAATCCAGCCCTACTCAAAAAAAAAGAAGAAAGAAAAAGAAAGAAAAAATGTAGTCCAAAAGAGTTTAGATAAGGTGACAAAAGAGTGTCACAAAATCAAATTATAAGTCATATTGTCTAAAAAGAAATCTAGTGATTTTTAAATTAGAGCAGCAACTCTTGTTCTTGACAGAACCCTGGAACCCCCTGGAAGTTGTTTAAAGTTCTGCTGTCCAGGCTGAGAAATGGGCTCTACAGCGGAGCACAAGCTCACAAGAGTGAGGATTTGAGTTTGATCCTGGCTCTGCCCAAGATAATTATAATTAGTTCATCTAGTTCATCTCACGTGCCATTCTGGGGTTGCTGTACATCCCAACTTGAAAATGTTATTTCATTTTACTCTTTCACTGTTCTTCCTTTGTATCTGGAGAAGCCCATGGTCTCCTTAGCATTAATAACTTCTCTCAAGAAAACTATTTTGGGGGTGGTTAGTTTGTTGAATGAGGGGTATCTCCAATAGTGCACAGGATTAACTCCTGACTCTGCTCAGAAATCATTCCTGGTAGGACTTAGGGAACTATATGTTGTGCCAGAAATAGAATCCAGATTGGCTTTTTTTTTTTTTTTTGGTTTTTGGTTCACACCTGGAAGCGCTCAGGGGTACTCCTGGCTCCACACTCAGAAATCGCTCATGGCATGCTCAGGGGACCATATGGGATGCCAGGATTTGAATCATCAACCTTCTGCATGAAAGGCAAACGTCTTACCTCCATGCTATCTCTCTGGCCCCCAAGATTGGCCATTTTAAGGGATGTGCCCTACCATCTATACTATCTCTTCAGCCTCTCAATAAAACTATTTACTTCAAAAATTCACATGTTCAGAGGACAGAGTGATAGCACACAATGGGTAGGATGTTTGCCTTGTATACAGCCATCCCAGGTTTAATTCCCCAGCATCCCATATGGTGTCCAGAATTTGCCAGGAGTCATTTCTGAGCACAGAGCCAGGAGTAACCCCTGATCATTTCCAGGTCTGGCCCCTAAACAAAAACAAAAAAAAATTGTATGTCCAGGATCTAGGAGATAATTCAGAAGATATAACATAGGGTTACACATTCTTAGCATATATGAAGTTCAAGGTTTAGCCCCAACACCACATGGTCCTATGTAGTTCTGATGGTTCCTCAGTATGTAATCTCTGATCCAAGAAGCTCTACATTGCCTGAAAATCAGACCTTCACTCTGAGCTTTACATCCCAGGGAACAGCCCAGCAGATGTGGTCCCTACCACATTTGTTGGGTTAACCCTATGAGAATGAATAAAAATCCCCATGAGAAGGCCATAGGTATGGCTCCTCCAAAAAAATTCCAAGAAACAGCCAAAACTGGGCATCATTGCTATAGATTCTTTTTTTTTTTTTGGGCCACACCCATTTGACGCTCAGGGGTTACTCCTGGCTATGAGCTCAGAAATCGCCCCTGGCTTGGGGGGACCATATGGGATGCCGTGGGATCGAACTGCTGTTCGTCCTACGCTAGCGCTTGCAAGGCAGACACCTTACCTCTAGCGCCACCTTCCCGGCCCCACAAATAGATTCTTAAAATGACCAAATACTTAATTGTGTTACCTTCACCTAAGCTCAGTGGAGAAAAGAAGAATGAGAAATAAAACCAAAGATAACTGAATCACTTCCTAACTGGATGACTAAGGCAAAGTCATCAGTTTCACCACTACCTGAAGAAGATTTGAGATGAGTGAACCAAGGAAAGCCTTGAACTCATTTCTTAACACATCAAAGCACCAGAAAATAAATCTTCTGTCTTGACTAGCCCCCATCAAATGTTTTAGGGAAGTGTTGTTTCAGACCATATGGGTCAGAAGTAATTAGATCAAATCATGGGGTCTACTAGTTCCCAAACTACATGTGTGTCCAATCTTTCCCCCCACAACAGACAATAAATGGCCCAGGCTCTTCAGCTCACTAGTGAATCTCACCTAAGCTCATCTAAAAATCGGGCATTTGAGAACACAAACAGATGGGAAACAGGCATATGGAAAAAGCATTTGTCAACACTTACTCTCAGGGAAATGAGAATCCAGACAGCAGTGAAATGACACCACACACCAATGTGAATGCTGTTGTGTGTATCTGTATTTTCATTCATTTCCAGTAAATACTCCTCTGTGATCATTAGCCACAATGTGTTCATCCATTTCCGAAAGCTGACATTTCTGTGCTTCTGTTTGTGGCTACTTGACAATAGTAGCACTAAAATCCTCTATCTGATATTCTAAAAGGTGTTTGGTTAACATTTGGTGAGAGCTCTGGATACCATATCTCATTGATGGATTCCCTAAAAGACTTAAGTTTTCTCCCCACATTCTCCCCGAATCAAGCGAGTCCAAGGCAATTTTCGAAGAGAAGGGGCAAGTAATTTTTTACTGAAGTGTGGCACTTTGAGGTAACATCATTGGCTCTGACTGCCGCCTTTCAGAATCTTCATGTTACCTCTGTCTCCTGACCTGCCTGCTATCTCATCCACCTGCTCTCAGAATTTGAAAGACAGAATCCTAATTAGTTTAAACCCAGTAATTTATTACTAGACTTAAGTCATCTTTAACTGAAGAGAATTTTAGCCACTGAGATAAATTATGTAAATTCCTACAGATATTCTTATTTAGCATTTATGTTTGACATATATATTGCTGCCTTGTGCATATAGGGAGACACAATGACACATACACATATATGCACAACTCTCTCAATTAAAATTATGGTGTCAGATTGGAGAGATAGTAAGAGGTTAAGTCACTTGCCTAGAATGGAGCAGTGGTAGCAACCACCAAATGAATCTTCGCACCACATATAGTCCTCCAAAGCTTTGATAACAGTGATCATTGCTCACCAATTTAGGATTAATCCCTAAGCACAGAGCCAAGTGTGGTTCCTAAACTCTGCTGGTGTGCGTTCTCCTTCCAAAAGAAACTAGCAACAAAAATAAAAATTTCTCTGTCAACTAACATGAACAAAGTTAAAGAATGAGAGAAGTAGAATGCCTGTTATGAATACAAGCAGAGGAGGAAGAAGAGGGGGGCATTGGTGGTGGGAATGTTGCCTTGGTGAAAGGGGTATTCTGTTTATGACTGAAACCCAACTACAAACATGTTTGTAATCATGGTGCTTAAATAAAGATTTATATATAAAAAAAATTCCTGTGTCAACAGCTACCCAGTTTGTTTTCTCTCACTATATCAGACATAAAAATGTTTTATTTAGAAAAAAAAAGAAAGAAAACTCCATGCATTGTCCTTGTAATGATCGTTTAAAGTTATTTTAGAAGAGAGTCCAAGGTTTTTGCCTATAATTATAACACTGTAGTCTCACCAACATTTAAAGATTATTTCAGCCCTCACATTGTTCAATGACCCCAAACAAATAAATTCTTTTGAATTAGGTGCAGCCTTATTCCAGGAAAGTAAAAATACAACGTGTATGGGGAATCTGAGAGAAATATCAGCCTATCAAAAAACTCCATACCCATATGTGTTTTTCTGAGTATTTTGACACATTGACTCTAGCGCATACCACTGGTGCTCACACCTAAATATAGATTAATAGGGCTGGAGAGATACCACAGCGGTAGAGCATTTGCCTTGGAAGGACCAATGGTGGTTCGAATCCCAACATCCATATATAGTCCCCAGTGCCTGCCAGGAGCGATTTCTGAGCAGAGAGCCAGGAGTAACCCCTAAGTGCCACCAGATATGGCTAAAAATATGTAGATACAGATATAAATTAATAAACATAAAACATCTATGTGCTGGAGCTGAAGATATAGTATACTGGACAGAGTGCTCTCCTTGTATGTGGCCAAATAGAGTTCAATCCCCAGGATCACATATGTTCCCCCAAGTACTATCAGGAGGATTTCCAGAGTGCAGAGGCAGGAGAACACACTGCTGGCTCCAAACCCCTGCTGTTCACCACAGTCCTAGAGTTCCCTTAGATCAGGGGTCTCAAACTCGCGGCCTGTGGGCCTTTTGCAGCCCTCCATACAACATTTTGTGGCCCACGGCCGGTCTTCAAATATCACAGTATTCGCAATTATTCACTTACCGAATAATCACAATAAAAATCACATTAGTAAAAAAAAAAAATTGCATTGAACATTCGCATACCCCAAGCAGTTCCATTCGGTGTATGCGAATGTTTAATGCGATTTTTTGCGATATTTTTTTCTTACTAATGCGATTTTTTATTGTGAATATTCGGTAAGCGAATAATCGTGAATACTTTGTGCCTAGCGCAGACATCATTTCCGCTGCTCCTGCCCGCTGGCCCATACATTATCGGAGGCCTAAGGGAGAGAAGGGAGAGAAGTTTATTACAGAATTAGATTTTGTCATACCTTCATAAGGACTTCATCAAAGCCTGCAGTGAAGAGAAAGATTGATGACGAGCCCAGACAATTTCAGGAAAAGTGGGAGACATAGTATTTCTTTGTTGACCACAGGGCATCCATCCCCACATGTCTTATTTGCTCAGAGAAAGTTGCAGTGCACAAGGAATACAACTTGAAACATCATTATTCAATTAAACATGCTGAGGAATGTGCAAAATATCAAAGAAATGAGAGAGCCAAGCGGGTTGCCAGTCTTAAAGCATGTCTAATGAGGCAACAAGATTTCTTCAAGAAAGCAACCAAAGAGAATGTTGCATCAGTAGAAGCTAGTTACATGCTTAGTGAGATGATTACTAATGCAGGGAAACCATTCACAGAAGGAGAGTTTGTTGAAAAAATGCATGTTACAGGCTGCAAGTATTATCTGTCCGGAAAAGAAAGGTCAGTTTAGCAAAATCAGTCTTTCTGCCAACACTGTGGCAGAGTGCATTTCTGACATGTCAAGTGACATTTATCATCAACTGTGTGAAAAAGCCAAATGTTTTGATGCATACTCAGTTGCTCTTGACGAGGGCACAGATACAACAGACACTGCACAGCTCACAATTTATGTCAGTGGTGTTGATTGCAATTTTGAATTGACAGAGGAGCTGCTCACAATAATTCCAATGCATGGCCAGACCACCGCTAATGAGATATTTCGGCATCTGTGTGATGCCATTGAGAATGCAGATTTGCCATGGAAGAGGTTTGTTGGAATAATAACCAATGGAGCTCCATTGATGACAGGGAGGAAAAATGGACTGGTGGCACTTGTTCAAAAAAATTTTAAGAGGAGGGTGTAGAGAAGACCATTGCTCTTCACTGCATTATCCATCAGCAGGCCCTTTGCAGTAGATGCCTGCCCTGTGACAATGTGATGTCTGTTGTTGTGAGATGCATCAACCAAATCAGATCCAGGGGCTTAAAGCACAGGAGGTTCTGTGCTTTTTTAGAGGAAATGGAGTCAGAATATGGAGATGTGCTCTATTAGACTGAGGTACGTTGGCTCAGCAGGGGAAATGTCCTGAAAAGATTTTTTTGAGTTGAGAGAAGAAGTGAAAGCCTTCATGGAGAAGGATAGGAATGCTGTTTCTGAGTTGAGTGATCACAAATGGCTCATGGACTTAGCTTTTCTTGTTGACATCACACATAAGCTGAATATACTAAACAAGATGTTACAAGGCCCAGGGCAGCTTATAAGTGCTGCCTATGACAACGTGAGAGCATTCTCCACAAAACTTGTGTTATGGAAATCCCAGCTCTCTCAGACAAACCTTTGCCATTTCCCAGCTTGCAAGGAACTTGTGGATGCAGGCATACTATTCAGTGGTGAGAAATATGTTGATGCTATTTTTAAGCTAGAGAAGGAATTTGATCACAGATTTGCAGACTTCAAAAAGCACAGAGCCACTTTCCAAATTTTTGTGGACCCCTTTTCCTTTGATGTGCAAGATGCCCCTCCTGTGCTTCAAATGGAGCTCATTGACCTACAATGCAACTCTGATCTCAAAGCCAAGTTCAGGGAGATTAGTGGAAAAGCATACATGCATGGGCAATTTTTGAGAGAATCACCCCCCAACTTCCCTGAGCTTTCCTGAATGTTCAAGCGCACCATGTGCCTTTTTGGGAGCACATATTTGTGTGAAAAGTTATTCTCCACATTGAACTTCAATAAGTCAAAGTACAGGTCTAGACTTAATGATGATCATCTTCAAGCCATACTGAGATTCTCAACTGCTTCCTCTCTAAAACCAAATGTGGTTCAGATTTGTGAGAAGAAACGCTGTCAAGTCTCTGGCAGCAAGGAATAGGCAAAAGATGCCATGTTCAGAAGAACTGTTCATGATCTTCACTCAATGTTCTATTCATGTTCAGAAGAAATAATTAAAATTGTTAATAATGACATTTGAGGACTTTTTTGTGAAATCCCTTATGCGGCCCTGCCTCACCCCAACTTTGCTTCCTGCAACCCCCAGGTAAATTGAGTTTGAGACCCCTGCCTTAGATCCTTGCTGCATGCTCTCCATCTGCCTCTGGTTCCCAATCATCTCCACAAACTCATCCCCTGCCTTTCAGCTCTCTCCTGTCAACCAGTTTTTTCTATCCTGCAGCTGCTTTATAGAGCAAAGTCACACCCGGCCTCTGACCCAACCCTGACCCTCCTTCACCTCAGCAGTGCTACCACACAAGCCTTCAGTGAGCAATTGCTCCTGACTCCTCGTACAGCTTCTCCAAACCAACCCTTGAGTCGTGGGCCAATGTTATTCTCCTGGTGAGGTCATCCATGTCAGTTTCCTCCACAGCGCCCACTTCCCAGCCCACGCTTGTCTCTATTTTCATCTGTGCCCATCTGTGCCTGTTTCCTTCTCATTCCAGAAGCACTGACCTTCCTTTCCTGGTTGCCAGCTAGTTCCTTCACCTGTGCCAGCACATTCCACCCCACCGGGAGTACAGAATCACCCTGTGCTTGCTCACTCTCTCCTGTGCTATTTCCTCTAAGAAATTTGCATCTTAAAACCCAATTGCAAGGTTTGGCTCTCCCTACTTCTCTTTTCTCTATTAGCCATTCTTTCTCAGAGAAGAGAAAAATTCAACCTGGCACCACTTCTCACCTCCAGTCCATCTCCCCCAGATTGGAATCTGGATTCCAGTTCTGCCAATTTTCTCCAGGGTCTCTGGCCAAACCGTGGCACCCTCCCTTTTCTGTACCTCCTGAGAGGCTTGAGCTCCCTGAAACTCTTACCCAACCCTCAATACTGAGCACAGTCCCATTGGACACTAACCAGTGTCCATTCCCAAGTTCCTGTTTTCTATCCACACTAGCAGCTGTCAGGAACATGTCTATATGCCCTTGTAAACAGCTCCACATTGACTTCACACCACCCCCTCCACGTCCTCACTCACCCCAACATTCTTCCTATCTTTTATGGAGTGAATGCAATCCCCATCTGTCTGATGCCACCCAAGTAAAAGCATGAAAGCTTCTCTCTACCTTCAGTCAGTCCCTGAGGCAGCTAGAAACTGTCTCATTAATATCATCGCCATCTCTTCCTTCCTCTATATCCTCACAGCTTCTGTCTCAATTTGACTTTCTGTTGTTTAGAGGAATAAGAACCTATATTCGATGATAGCACTACATCTGGGAATTTATTGGTTGCAATTATCACAATGAGGGATAATGGAAAGACCGTATTTTTACATGTGAGGAGAAATGTGAGGGGGCCAGAGTGATAGCACACTTCCCTTGCATGTGGCTGACTCAATATTCAATTCCCAGCATCCCATATGGTCCCTGATTCTGCCAGGAGTGATTTCTGAGCACAGAGCCAGGAGTAACCCCTGACTGCCACTGGGTATGTCCCTCAAAAAATAGTGTGATCCAGGAGCCAAGAAATAGTATAGAGTAGAGTGTGTGTTTTGCGTGCAGCCGACCCAGGTTCAATTTCCAGTATTCTGTGTAATACTAAAATCTATCATGAGTTTGATTCCTGAATTAAGAGCCAGGAGTAAGCCATACATACAGCTAGCTGTGGATGGTCCAAAAACAAGAAAAAGAGAATTGTGACCCAGAGAGGAGAAATGCCTTCCTCAAGCTGTGACTCCAGAAGTGGCCAATACAGAAAATCTTTTTCACTCCCTTTTCTCCTGTTCTCCCAGAATCTTGTTTCAGATTCCTGGTCTAGTTCAATTTATATAACAAACAAAGATAAAATCAGCTTTTTAAAATCCTTTTTATTGATCATTTTTTATTTTTATGCACTCTGTTATATAAATAACTGAGTGTATAAAAATAAGAACAGCATAAATTATTATAAAGTCTCTTTCAAGAAAACAAGTCTTTATCTAGTTCCTGACATTTTCTTAGTCTGCAAAGTCTTATCACTGCCCTTTGGGCAAAGACAGAGAAGTCTCTGGGAAGTTCACCCTGCACTTTC
This sequence comes from Suncus etruscus, assembly GCF_024139225.1. NCBI lineage: Eukaryota > Metazoa > Chordata > Mammalia > Eulipotyphla > Soricidae > Suncus > Suncus etruscus. Next base: position 152,391,329 of record NC_064849.1, on the reverse strand, counting down.
AGCCTCATCTCCTGCCTCGACCAATGACCTCCCTGCACACCAGCCTTGGTAATGAAATTTCTGACTCTGATCTTTCCTAGCTCTCAAGTGAAAATTCTCCCTGCCTTGCTTCACCCCTCCAGTGAACACTGGTGCAGCTCTTTACAAACTGATTCCTTTCACAAGATACTAATTATGTCATAGGGAAAAGGGGATCCTGGCAACATGAGTTGGTTAAAACAGTGCAGTGAATGAAGTATTTTTCTGTTAAGGGGAGAATCAGAAATGGTGAAGTTCTCACATATGGAGAATGGAGTCTACCTTTACCCTCTCAAAATTCAAAACATTAAAAACTGAGACAAAAAAATTTGTCAGTTAGGATAAATTGGAGAAATGATATCATTTTTTATCAAAAACTATACCACCCTAAACCACTCTCTAGTCATGCCCTGTGGGGGCCAAGGAGGTAGCTCAGTGGTAGCACACTTGCCTTGCATGTGTGAGGCACTAATATCAATCCAGAGCATAGAGAGAAAATCATTTTAAGTGGTTGATTTGGGGATAGAGAGAGAGAGAGAGCAAGAGAGAGGGAACTTGCCTGACACATGGTTGACCCGGGTTCAATTCCCACCACCAGAAGTGATCTCCTGAGCTCATTTCTGAGGACCTGCATACCTGTGTACCTCCAGGTATGGCTCAAAAACCAAAATAATAATAATCAGTAAGTAATAGAAAGTGGCTAGCATGATTATTATTTTTGCCATATTTTGTGTAATCCATACAGCTCTAGACTAGAACTCTCAGGCACATTTTTCTCATTTCCTTTCGTGCTCTTGTAGTCTTTGACTCCTATATTAAGTGATCTCCTACAACACTCATCTAAGCTATTACTCACTGACTCTCAACTGGACTATCATCTATTACCTAATTCACAAAATTTACTTTAGTCTCTTCTCATCCATTCGTTAAGTCATATTAACATACCCCACAGTTCCAGCTATTATTACAGATTTATTATATATTAATTATTATTATCATTTGTTTATGTTTGGGACTTTGTTTTTATATGTACATGTTCTAGTTTTGCTTGTTAACCACATCCAGAGGAACTCATGGGCTACTTCTGGCTCAATACAAGGTTATTTCCAGTACTATTCAAGGGAACTCATAATGCCAGAGAGCAAATATAGGGCTACTGCATATGTGCACTTTCTGCCAATGGACATTTGTTTGTTCTATTTAGGAGCCATACCAGACAATTGTGGCAATGACCAAGAGTGATGTGCTGAAGATCAAAACCCAGGCCTTGAAGCATGCATCCCAATCCATTATACTAACTCTTTGGCTTCTTTCATTAGATCTGGCACTATCATTCTCATTCCAGTGAATACTATCTTCCATTAACATTCCATTCTAACTGATGGACATTTAGGTAGCTGGATTCCAGTTTGATATTATATAAATGGTAAAAACATAAATATTCTTAGTGGTGTCTAGTGCATGTAGCCATAAATGACTATGTTTCTAATAGGAAGATTTCTGGAAAGTCAGGTATGCTTTTATTTAGATTTTCATATTTCAGGGACAGTGGTGAGAGAAAGTGTTGGCAAGCATGACTTACTATTGAGTGGAGCAGCTCACACATGATGCAAAGTTTATGCTGTGCCCCTGAGCTACAACCCAGCCCCTTGCTTAGTTTTAGTTCCTGTGATAGGTATTTACAAATAGGATGAAACAAGAGGAAAGCAATATGATTTCTGAAGCTGCTCATAAAATCCCTTGCCATGTCTGTCTGGGTCTATTAAATTCTCCAGAGGCAAAGCAACCTTCATGTAACTGCTCTGATAACCCTGAGTTGTAATTTTATGAGAAGCCCAAACTAGCCATGCAAAGAGGTCATGGACAAAGAAAAAATCCTTCAGTAGTCTCAGCCCTTCTCACTGAGGAATCAATATGTGATCATATATCAATATGTGGTCATCCCAGAAGCCCAACCCAATCTAACATTCATATCCCTCCACCCTTGGCTACTGTCTAATTGTTGCCATATGGGAGGCCCTAAAAAAGATCTTCAAGCTCAATTGAAGCCAGGCAACCCACAGAACCATGAATGACAGGAATAAATTGTTGTCTCAAGTCACTGACTTTGGGGATGACTTATAAGATAATAAAAAATAATTGAAATAGATATAAAGGTGTAATAGATGTAGGGTTGAATCTCAAACTAGAAATAGTCTTATTCAACAGTACAGTTATGGTTTTCTTGTGCTTTTGTCCAGAAGAAGTCTAGGGCACATATGATATAATTAAATGTCAATTTTGCTTCTCAAAGTTATTTACCCTATGGGGCTCCTGAGTTACATCTGATCAGCAGCATGCTACATACAGTTAGGCTTTTTGACAAACACATATGTCAGTTCAAAACTAGTAATATTAGTCTTAAGTAACCTCACTGCCCTCCACAAAATTACTCATTGTGAAGTAGACTTCTGAATAGAATATTGAGGCAGCAGGTGCTTCAGGAATGCAAAGATTCAAAATGTTTCCTAGTGTCATGGTAGGAAATATAGTTTTACATTTAACCAAAGCTAAACTACTGGTACATTTTCAGGGGGCTGTAGAACACAGATATTCATTCTACTGGAGGGTGGAATATTTTGCTTTAATTCATGAACTGTGTTTTTCTAGGAGTTAATGGGGAAAAGAGATAAAGAGGTAGGAAAAAAAGACTAAATATACCTCCACAAGTGATAAGATTATTAGTGTCAAGATTAGATTATCAGATTCACGGGGCTTATGCCACATCTATTTATCTCTACAAAAGAAAATAGATTGGATTTCCATTTTGTTCCAGATTCCCTCCATTCTTCATTGATGTTTCTTTCCTGTTTCTCACTGAGAACAGTTTGCTCTCAGAACTCTTGTTTGCAAAATATACTTAAGATTTATTAATATACAATCATTTTATCTAGAATGTGAGGTGATTTTGTTTTAATTTTAGTGAGATTAATAGGTTCATTGTGATAGTGAGCAAAGTTGCCTAACAAATTAATTTAAAAAATGAAGTTTAACAACTTTGTTTCCAACTGATTAAGATAAAAATAGTTTTGCTGTTTGAACATACATTAGATATATATGGCCAACACACACAAATATGTTTAAATATTCACCAAGAGACAACAATGGATGGCTTTTGAGACAGGAGGCAGAGGCCAGGTTCCATGGAAAGAATATTGCTGGGTCTCTGAGAATGTACTTTACTCCTAAACATAATGACTGGGCCCTTGTAAGATTTCAACAAACATGTATATAATGCAGGCACCAATAACTCAAACTGCAATGATTAAAGTTTAGAAGTTCCAAACGACTGACAGTTTATGGGCATTTCTCAACACTCTTTGACTAGGTCAGTATATTATTTGACTTTGTTTGCTCAAAAGATAATGAATGCACTTGGTTTTTTCCTTTTTAAATCTTAGTAATATGTCCCATTCCCACTCGTAACTGTTCTGTCCTCACATTTTTCAGTGTGATTTTTCATTAAATGTTCATTTTTTTTAGACCTGTGCACTATTAGATGTCTTTTCTAATAGCTATTCTGAAGAAAGCTTCTTGAGAGAAGTGCTTCACCAATTTTTTATTATGATACCATCTATAACTTTCTTTCTTAATGTGGACTGAGAAGGAAGCTTTTTATGTCCCAATCAGTACACTTGGGGCCCTGATGGGAGAACAAAATGAAAAATGACATTTTATAGGCCCAGCCATATGGGTTCCCTGAACCCCCAGGATATTCCAAAAGATACAAGTGAAAATACATAAGTAGAGGGGGGCATAAAATAAGACTAGGAGCCAACTAGTAAGGCTGGGGTACCATTGGACCGAAATAAGATCAGAGCAGGGCTATGGCTGAAAAAAACATAGTATTATGAGGGAAAGAAAAAAGAAAAGCTGGTGTTCTGTTTACAATATGTTTATATGTTATTGATTCAGTATAGATATGTCTTCCTTTCCCCCATTTTAAAGAAAACTCACTGAACTACTGATTGATTATTAATCAAACATCTGCCAAAAATAGCATCAGGTATAGAATTTAAATCAGTTTATCTGATGCCTAGTGCAATCTTCTTTCTACCATCACCTCAAATGCTGCCCAATACATATCTCAAAGAGTATAAAGAATTTAGACACCATGTAGACTTCTTAATTCACTCTCACCTCAAACTCACTGCTAATTTATCTGAAAAAAGCCCTCTGGGGGGGGGTCAGTGTCCAGGCAGGTCCACACTGACCCCACCTCTTGGTTCTCATTCCTCAAGTAGTTTCCCTGGTACTCCTCCCACAATTTGTGTCATGATGGGTTTGTACAACCAGTAAGCCACAGAAGTGGTGACATGTAACTTCAAAGGTGAGGTTCAGTTGCTTTAGAAAAACCCCAGAGCTTCCAATGACCCACTAAGAAGTCTTTGTGGTAGAAAAGACAAGTGACTGTATGAATGAGTATTCTGAAAGCAGTTTCTTCCCGTGAGCACTATCTGAGCTATGAAAAAAAGCTACAAACACAGCAGATTGAACAACTATTCCAACTCACAGTCACTAAAACCACACATTATTGCTCTCACTACAAACTATTATTCTCATCTGCACCATATCAGTCATAACTCACACAGCTTTCTGTTACAGGAAGGAAAAAAAACAAAAATCAGTGGATATTTCCATTATTCACATAGGCTACTATAACTTCATAAAGGGGAAAAGGGCCTATTTGGTCTTACATTGATGAATGAATACATGAATAAGTTAATGACTTACATATACAAAAAGATTTCTGTGACATCTCTAATTTTTTACTTAGTTTTATTAAAGGACTGGTGTTGGAAATGGAATGAAAATAGCAAGTCAAAAATTACTTCAACTAAAAATTGAGGGCAAATATCTATAAAAAGTTTTATGTATACATATATATGTATGTGTATGTATACACACTATATATATGTATGTGACCATATATACATACATATATATATATTTGAACCAGAATGTCTAAAAATAAAATAAAGTACTAAGTTTTTGAAGAAGTCAATAAAGCCATATTCTGAGAAAGCCTCAGATTATGCAGTCTAAATGTGAAGTTTGTTTGCCTACTAGCTTATCAATAGAAAAATAGGGTCAAAATAGAAAGAAAGGGTTGGGCTTCTGTGAATTACCACCAGAATATCAAGAGAGAGAGAGAGAGAGAGAGAGAGAGAGAGAGAGAGAGAGAGAGAGAATACATAAAATGGAATTTCACTCTGGAAATTCAAGGAAATTTTTTCTTTTTCTATTTCCTCATTCCCCTTTCCTTCCACCCTACCTCCTTCTTATTTCTTTATTTTGAGGATCCTGTTTCATTTTCTTAGTCAATAAACAAAAAAATAATTGCTCAGATTAAGAAAATAAGGGCTAAAGAAAACCAGAACAATAGTATAACAGGTAAGTAGGGTATTTGCCTTGGACGTAGTTAACCTATGGTCAATCAGAAAACCCATATATCCTCCTGAGCCAGCCAGGAGTGATTCTTGAGAACAAAACCAGGAGCAGGCACTGATCCCTGCCTGTGTGGCTTAAAAATTTTCAAAATAGAAGAAAGAAAAAAAAAAGGAAGGGAAAGAAAAGAAAAAAAAGGAAGGAAGGAAGGAAGGAAGGAAGGAAGGAAGGAAGGAAGGAAGGAAGGAAGGAAGGAAGGAAGGAAGGAAGGAAGGAAGGAAGGAAGGGAAGGAGGGAGGGAGGGAGGGAAGGAGGGAGGGAGGGAGGGAGGGAGGGAGGGAGGAAGAAAGGGGAGATGGGAGGGAGGAAGGAAGGGAGGGAAGAAGAAAGGAAGGGAAGACGGAAATGAGGAAGGAAGGGAGGGAGGGCAGGAGAGAGAAAAACACGTCAGAAGAACTGTACAGTAGTTAAGAAACTTGCCTTGAACACAACTGACCTTGATTTAATCACCAGCACCACATATGATTCCCTGAGTGCAGCAGGAATGAGCCCCAGTAGAGCCAGGAAGAAGTTCTGGCTCAAAAAATGAAAAAGGAAATTAAGTCATGGGCCTGCAACATTTTGGATGGAAGCTCACCTGCCTTGGTTCTGGCAGCAATGCTGATGCAGCACCAGTATGGCAGGCTCCAGCACACTATAGCCAAGCCTGACTTCCTCAACATGGCAGCAGTAAATAAGCAAAGGGGAGGAAACAAAAACCCATAAATGCCTACTTCCTCAAGCAAAAAGGCCATAAAATTGATTACTGACCATTAGAACAGCAGCCACCTAAAGAAATTGAAAATGAAGAGTAAAGAAGTAATAAATAAGAATTGAGTAGCAAATTCTGGAAGATGATGAGCTGACAAACTGCATGCCCATTAAGAAAAGGTCTTCAATGCCTTTATAACCTCAGATATTTACATTAATAAAATAACAGAATACATAAAATAGGGCTGGAGCAACATTACAGCAGGTATGGCATTTGTCTTCATATGGCTGACCTGAATTCAATTCCTGGTAGCCCAACTGGTTCCTTGGAGCACCACCAGAGTGATCCCTGAGTTTAAACTCATAGCACTACTGAGTATGACTCCAAAATAAAAATATACAAGAAAAAAGTACATAGAAACAAAAACCAGGTATGTAGGCAACAATGATTTACAATGTTAGGGCCCCAAGTAAACCAAAAGCATTTTTTAGCTTTCCCACTTTAGCCTTACCTTTAAGATAACATTTAAATTACCCTAAGGTAATAAGTAATAAGAGTTAAGTTTGAAGTACAAAAAAAGTGAAAATATTAAAAATAAATACAACATATAGTATGAATTGTATGAGGTGCCAATTTTATTCATAGCTCTTGAGCCCCACATCTCTAAGTAAAATTTACAAGTTACATCTTTATTGCCACCTTGACTAAAATTTAAATCTAGTGCCAAATTCAGCTGCGCCAGAACACTGGTCTTATCATGCTTAGATGTGGCATAGTCTCAATAATCATTAACTTTGTGAGCCTACTAGTTACCATAACTAGATTTTTAGCCATATGCTACCAAGAGAATGAGAATCTTGGGCATATATCAAGCTATGTTGTAGTATTAGTGTCTATTCATCATTATTGAATTTTTTTCAGTTCTAAGCCAAAAGATCCAGCTACAATTTTAGGAGGCCCCTGCACCCTACCATAGTTCAACAACATTAGTTTTAGTGGGTATTTAACGAAAGCATATTGCTTAACATCAACATTTCCAACCTTAGATTGCCTTTAAAGGAAGTGCAATTGTAGAGGAGTGGAAGACACCAAACAAACTCTTTGAACCTTCACTTCCACCTCTCTAAACATCTGATTTGATGTTTAGAGTAAATATTGTCAGCCACAACACCAAATTCACAAATTTCTGGAGGGTGCTTCCAGAGTACTCACAATAAATATGACAGTAACACAAATAGCAGTTACATATGAAGTACACAGTTACTAAGTCTGAACTGACCAATAGTGGAAACAGTCATATGCACCGTCTCCTGCAGCAACCTGAATTTAATTTGAACCTGGATTAGCCAGTCAATTAGGAGGTGCTCATGTTTCCAGGGACTTCACAGCCCAGTAGGTATTTGGGTTTAATTGCTTGCTCTTCCTCCAGCTGTCTCAGAAAGCCTAGATGCCTTTCACATATTCACGGCAGGGACTTGGATCAGCTCCACCTCCTGTACCCTCATTGTTCACAATGAGAATTTTATCCACGAGAGCATCAAGACTCTATTGCAGGGACACATCCTGATGTTTCCATGGAGCAGGGAGAGAGGCTATTAACTAGAATAATCACAGATAAAAGTATTTCTTCTGTAAGAGACTCAGGTTCCAATCCCATCTGGGACCTCTGCATTGACTCTTCCAAAGGCACAGTTGCCTTTTCCAGAGGTTTGGATAGTTTTTGTGCAGTAACTTTTCCAGCAGCTCAAGTTTTGGTTTCAATTTTCAGAGGCGTTTTGGCTGTGGCTATTCAGACTGCTATCGTAATCTCCAGGAGCTGTTTTTGGCCTTGTGCCTCACTTACTTGACCTTTGTCTTATTTTCCACAATAATTTGCATGTTCTTCCTCCTGTCAGTTTCCCAAAGTTTTCCACCATGCCAGGGGGCCTACTGATTTCTGTTCTACCCCCACACATACACACACACTATGCCTCAAATTACTAGTCTTTTCCAACCCTGGAAGGCAAAACCATGCATAAGAACATGTAGCCAGCAAGCTCTTTCATGTCTTTTTCATGGCATGATTTGGGAAATAAGTTGATAATTAGGTCTGAGGAGAATTCATTTAAATATCTTGCAAAGTACTGATCTTTTATAATACATCACATAAAATATTTCCAAGAAAATAATAACTAAGTAGAGATATAGCTGATATTTCCTAAGAATACAATATGTATATATATATATATATATATTCAATATATTATAGGATTAGCACCTATCACTATACCCAATCAGGATTTTATCTTTCCAAAGATTATGTGATAATTTTTACTAAACATGCATCAAAGAAATATAGGACAATAGGTTAAAATCTATCTCACATTTTCTAAGTAATCTCAAATAGTTGAGAATATATGCATTAATGATTTTGTAAACATTAAAGCTAAGTTTGGGTCATAAATTTGGGTCTAACTTGTCTTTTGTGTGATGAGTCTCAGAATCAGAATAAAGTTGGAAGGGGAGAAGGCATGATACAGTGTATACTTAACAGTAACCTCTCACCTGCCATAGGCATCAAGTATTAAGTTATTTCCATTCACTTCAAATATCCCAATGAATGGCAAATAATACAGCTCATTTTCTTTCTTTGCTGTCTATCTCCATGCTGTTCATAACCCTATCCTACCAATCATTAACCCAAATGAGGTTGACCAAGCACTATCCTTCAGGCTACTCTCCTCCTGGTTAGTCCATTACTCTCTATCTGGTAAATATCCTGCACATTCAGGAAGCAATTCACCCAGGCTCACTCATAACGTTTGTAGAAATGGGACAAAAACATAAGTGGAAATGCTCAGTTAAAGCTATAAATCAGTCTAAAAAGACTGCTAGCTAAAACATGTCTTATCTTCCTCTCATGACAAGTAACTTCATTAACAGCCAAATTTTAAAAACAATGCCAATCTATGGGGTTTTCTGACTGAGAGTCATCAAAATAATAGACAATTGAATTTAACTATTATTGTACATGATATTTGGATAGATAATTAAATAAAACATCTATTATTCATAAAATATGTGTGCTACAAAATATATTTGTATTGTCTTTTGGCTCGCTAACTTACTAAATATGTTGTTAAATCAATTTTTCCACTACCCTGAATTTTACTGACAGAAAAATGTCAAATTAGATAACCATCCTTGAATTATTGCTTAGTTTTATTAATTCCATTTGGAGAACTTCAGCCCTGTTGAAACAGCAGCAATCTAATTCTCAGGGGAAAGTAAAGTAAGGAAATACACAGTTCAGAGACAGGACAAGGGTTAAGATGTTTGCCTTGCATGTAGTCAATTGCAATTCAGTTCCCAGCAACAACCACATATTGTTCCCCAACCACCACCAAGAGTAGTAGTAGTAGCAGTAGTAGTAGTAGTAGTAGTAGTAGTAGTAGTGATGAATGGATGTGTCCCAACTCCAATCCCTCAAAAGAATGAAATAATTTATAAGTAAATATTCGGGGTCAGAGCAATAGCACTGATAGCATGCCTTGCATGCATCCAACCCCAGATGGGCCCGGGTTCTATTACTGGCATCCAATATGGTCCCCTCAGTCTGCCAGGAGCGATTTCTGAGTGCATTAGGAGTAATCCTTGAGCGCCACCAGGTGTGACCCAAAAACTTAAGCCCCCCCAAAAAAGAAGTAAATATTCATTTAGTAATACTCAAGTACTTTAATAATACTTGCTTGCATCATCATCACAAAAGTATCAGAGTATTTAAATTTCATCATTAATTTACTATCACATTGTTATTTTAAAGGATTGCTTAAGACCAAATATATATTTATATAATGCTTCAATTCGTTTGCTTTTATCTTTTCAATTCTGTAATATGAAAATAAATTAAAATATTAATATGTTGTTGAATTTCTCAAATCTCTATTTTCTATATATAAAAATTATAATTTTTTTCAAAAAATTAGAAAATTAGAAAGCTTCACATAAATATGTATATATGGTATGTGAATCTTCTTTGGCATCATCTAAACATTTTTATTTCTTCATTTTAATTTTCTTGCATCAACTTGTCATTTTTGTTGCATATTGTCCATATAATTTTTATTTATAAAAAATTATTTTTTAAGTTTTTATTATTTAATATATTTGAATAGCAAATCGGTTGCATCACAATATTGTATATTCAAATTTGCCAGCCCTGAGACAGCAATTAGATGCATTCAGGTGTTTAAATTTTTTTTGATTTAAAGAACTGTGATTTACAAAATTTATAGTTGAGTGTTAGGCACACAATACTTAAATACCAATCTCACCACCAGTGCCAAGTTTCCTTAGTGTTAACCAATGTCACAATGTTTCCTCCCAGACCCCCACCTTCATTGCCATGAAACTGAATACTTGTGTATAAAAATTAAAGCTGGATTCATATCTCACGCCTTACACAAAAGTCAACTCAAAGTGGAACAGTAGCCTTGACATTCTGCCAGAAACGATATTACATTGAGGAAAATATAGGCAGAATGCTCCAAGATTTGGATCTCAAAGACATCTTCAATGATAAGAAACCATTGACAATGGCAACGTAATACAAAGTAAACAAATGGAACTACATTGAATTAAAGAGTTTCTGCATTTTTTAGAAGTTATTAAACCTGGGCCAGAGAGATAGTACAGTATGTAGGGCATTTGTTTTGCGCCCAAGTTTTATCACATGCACCCCTCCACAAGCCCTACTAGAAAGAATATTTGAGGGTAGAGCCAGGAGTAAGCCCTGAGCACAGCTAGATGAAAGCCACCCACCCTCCTCCACCAGGAATTAAACCAGTGTAGATAAACATTTCATTTGGACTTAATAGTACCTTTTTTGCCATACATTTAAATTTTTTGAGTATATTCACTTCTGTTTTCTTCTTGACAATTACTAAATTTTTATCGTTTTGCCTCTCATTTACTCTTAATTATCAGAGTCACATGGTGGATGGAAAATCCAATTCTAAAGAATGAGTCTAGAAGTTAGGCATTTATATTTGTAATATGTCAGATATAGGACTGTGCATTAGGAAGTGATACTGTCATCTCATAGCCCTGAAGTTGCAGCACTGGATTCTATGCATGCCTATTTATCTCCTAAAGTCATGCATTGTTAATTACCAAAAAATTATAAGGGAAAGGGAGATCTATCCACAAATTCTTTATTCTAAAAGTCATATTTAAAGTCTTTCAATCCTTTTAAAAATAAACAGCAAAAAAATAAACTACCTCATTGAAAATAACTGAACAGACACATCTTCAAAGAATATTTACAAATAGATTATAGGCGCATGAAAAAATGCTCACCAGCACTGATTATCAGGGAAATGCAAATCAGAATGACTGTGATATATCATCTCACACCACTGAGAATTGCTTATATTGAAAAGGTCTTTTAAAAAAAACAGTGCTTATTGAGGTGTGGAGAAAAAGGAACTTTTTCTTACTGTTGGTGGATTTTAACTATTTTAGCCTTTATAAAAAAAAAAAAGTCAGGAGAACTCTCAGAACATTTAAAAGAACTACAAAAGCAATCTCTTTTTTGGTATATATAGCAAGAATAAGAAATCATTAATGTAAAAAACATATATACACCTATGTTCTTTGCTACACCATATATAAGATATGCATTTCATTATTTTATTCAAATTTTTGGCCATTTTTTATAAATTTTAAAATAATTTCTACAAGCTATTGACTTGTAAAAATCAAATCTAAAAATCTAAAATCTAAAAATCTAAATATATTTTACTATTGCATCTTGAAAAGGATCAATAATATTGGCTGAATATTGAACATACAGTGCATGGAATATTTGTTACTTAAAGTATACTATTTCAGGGTGATAGCACAGTGGGTAGCATGTTTGCATTGCATGTGGATTGATCCCAGCCATCCCAAATGGTTTCCTGAGCCTACCAGCAATAATTTCTGAATGCAGAGCCAGGAGTAAGCCCTGAGCACTGCTGGGTTTGGCCCAAGACCCAAATATATATACATATGTACATGTATATATACATATATAATAAATTAAAAAATAAAATATAGTATACTATTTTCATACCTTAGTTTGAATTAACTAATTTGTGTAATGCTCTCTGCTTATTCTGGCCATTTTTTAAATTCTTAATAATGTAATTTTCTGCATATAAAATTTTCTGTGTATGAAGGACATTTTATAGTATTTTAATTAAGAATATAATTGTGGGGCTGGAGCAATAGCACAGTGGTAGGGCTTTTGACTTACATATGGCTGACTTGGGACTGACCCAGGTTCAATCCCAGTTATCCCTGCCAAGAGCGATTTCTGAGCGCAGAGCCAGAAATAATTGCTGAGCACAGCCAGGTGTGCCTCCCCCAAAAGGAACCCCCCTAAAATATATATATAATTGTGTTATTAACACTTAAGTTTTTATTTGCTGATATTTACCATGAATATTGGTGGAAAAACCATGTTAGCAATGACAGCCTTTAGAGTTAATAATATAGGATGAAGACACTGTCTTACCAATTGTGGTTCAAACCTAGCAACACATTTGGTCCCCCCCAGCACTGCCAAAAGTGATCCCTGAGCATAGCACAGAAGAGTAAACACTAGTGTATTTGAAAAAAAAAGAAAAAAGAAAAGAAAAGAAAGTCTCATGCTACAGAGATAGTTTAATAGTTCAAAACACATGTTTTGCTTAAGGGAGTTCTGTGTCTCTCAATACTGATGCATATGGTCCAACAAACAAAAACAAAAACAAAGAAGCCACTACTAAATAAAAATTATTTAAAAAATTAACAATATCCTTCTCTTTAAGAAAGTTTTGGAAGGGTTGGAGAGATAGCATGAAGGTAAGGTGTTTGCCTTGCATGCAGAAGGTTCGTGGTTCAAATCCCAGCATCCCATATGGTCCGCTGAGCCTGCCAGGAGCGATAGAACAAGGAGTAACCCCTGAGTGCTGCCGGGTGTGACCCAAAAACAAAAAAAAAGAAAAGAAAAAAGAAAAGAAAGTTTTGGAATAAAATAGAACATCCAAAATTCTGCTTGTCCATGCAATAAAAATTGGTATCATAAAATAATAAATTCAAATCATAAGATTTTCACAAAAACAAAAATGAACGTTTTACCAGCAAAATCGTCATTTCATATTTCAAGCATTGGCATTACAATTTCCAAAGCTATTCTCTATTTCAAAGCTCTGCATAATTTCTTCATTTTAATGCTGATTTCAAGATTATTTCTCCATCTTCTAATGGGGAGGTAAAAATTATTTTTATTGCTTCTGGGTTATTAAATTAATATAAAACTCATTTTTATTATTGTTTTAAGTAATCACTTCATTATAATGAGGAATATAAAGTTTAAAAATGTTATATTTGACACAAATTGATGATTTAGTGATAATTATATTCTTACTAATTCACATTATTTTAAATGTTAATTAAATTTTTATTGAATAAAAATTTATAGGACTAGAGAGGTAATATAGTGGTAAAGTGCTTGCCTATTAAGCAGCCAACACAGGTTCAATCCAAATATTATAAATGGTACCTACATAGTATATGTATTTGTGAGTTAAGGACCCTTGGAAACTCAGGAACATGTCTCTTTTTCTCAGATCTTGTTATAAGCTCTCCTTCCTATATTTTCCTCTCCATGGGCCAGAGAGATAGAGCAGGGATTAAGGCACTTGACTTGCATACAACTGACCCCCATTTCAACCATACAACACATATGGTCCCCAGCATCACCAAGAGTGATCTCAATGTGCAAAGCCAGGAGTATACAGTAAGGAGTATGTACTGAGTTCAGAATCTGGAGTAAGGCCTGAGCATAGTCAGGTATGACACCAAACCAAAATAATGTAATAAAAATATTTTCTTCTCCTCCTTTCTTAGACCATTGATTCCATGTTCATCAAAATCTGTGTCCCCATTTCATTCTGTCCCTAATAGATAAATTTACTTTTTCAGTCACTAAATGATCTATTTAAGATTTGAACATAAAGAAATTCTTTACTTGGGGAACAGTGGTGGAGGAAAGTCGACACTGGTGGTTAGATTGGCCCCGATCCATTTTATGTCTGGAACCAAACTATGAAGGACTTTGTAAATCATAATGACTTCAGTAAAATAAAATTAAAAACATTTTAAATTACTAAAAAAAAATAAAGTTCTTCAGACTCCTGCAGATTGGAAGCCATTATCTGTTAGGAGAGCCAATTTCTTTATGGAAGCCAGGCAGTCCAATTTATGACTATGTATTCTGAGGAATCTCTCTCTCAATCTCTCTCTCTCTCTCTCTCTCTCTCTCTCTCTCTCTCTCTCTCTCTCTCTCTCTCTCTCTCTCTCTCTCTCTTCTCCAACCTCTCCTTTGCTCTCTTTCCTCTCCTCTCTTCCCCTTCTCCCCTCCTCCTCTGTCTCTGTCTTTCGCTGTCTCTCTTTGTCTCTGTCTTTGTCTCTCTCTCTTACACACACATTAGCTTCATTGTAGCAGTCACCATAAAGCTTTCCTTGAGAATCTTCATCATGTCCTCATTCAAAATGATGATTTTACATTTCTTTCTTTAACTTCATTAGTGTTTGTTTCCCTCAGGGTGTGGTTTTGCTCACCACAATCTTCCCAGAGCTTAGCCCATGTGTCACACAGTGAAAACACACAATGGCATTAATAAATAATTGATTGTTCATAATTAATTAATGGAGTCACTCAGCTGCATCCTATATTCTATTATCTTCTTCGCTTTTAGAGCCTGATCAATGATGTATATAACCCAAGAAAATATACTTTGTCTTTGAGGTCTTACCTTAATAGTACCTCCTTGGGAATTCTTTTCCAGACTCTGGCTAATTCAAACTTCCCTTTTTTCTTTTGTTGGAAATTATGGAAAACTCCACTTCATGTTCTGACATTACTTCACATCATGTGTGTACACCTGCATGTCAGTGAATTCTCCCAAAACTGGGGAAAACACTGCATTTAATAAAAAGAACTAGTTTCATGGTGGGCATGCACATTAAAGCAATTTTAGAATTCTTTCCACTGGATTAGAAAAACGTTAAGTGTAACCATAGCAAAAGGTGTGCTTTCCACAAATCGACCATTGGGCACATTGATAGAAGAAGGAATCCCCCCAACTATTTTTTCATGTAATGACAATTTCAGGATTTACTCAAATATTCAGTTTTACCTGAACACTCAACAGTTAAGGAAACACAAACTTTTGCAAAGTTTCTGGAATCTCTCCTTAGCAAGCTATAACTTTTATTGCCATGAAATCATTTATTTATTATAGAATGACTCTTCCTGGTTTTGCTGAGAACTTGAAAAACAGAAGAATCAACCAATAAATGATGAGAATGGGACTCTTTACATTTCCTTCCAAGTGCCCAATATTTGATGAACACAGAGAAAACCACTTCCTCCCTTGTTAGTTTTCTTATACATATTTGTAGTATATTTAGACTTTGTCTATTTGTACTATTTTCCTTCATTTAAAAAGAGCAGAACTGAGCTATAATAATTAAAGAATGATGTCTCACTGACAAATTAACTGGCTACATTAAACCAGCAGTAAAAGTTTTTCATAAACTGTTTTATTTTTCATATGAATCCATCTATTTTAAGCAATGGCATAATTAATGGAAAATGACAAGTTGAATTGAAGACCAGCAAATGAGGTACCTCATTTCAGGAGTTACTGAATACTCATGTACCCTGGAGGCACTAGTGAGATTTGTGTCAAACTACTGATCTTACTTCTTGGAGTGTCCCCAGGGCAGAGAGGATTTTATTAAACTCAGTAGATAGGAGAAAATGTAGGGAAATTTCTAATTGCATTCAAACTCAAATGACCCAGTACTAGTTAGTCCATGGGCTTATTCATAAGCTTTTCTGTGTCAGACTCAAGAGCAGAAAATTCTATTTTCCTAAAAAATAACTCCACAAAAACACAACCTCAAATATGATATTTAACTGTGCCTGAAGGCTGACATCCATTTAGAATATATGAGATTATCTTGGCAAAGAAAAGTGGACCATCAAGTTCTGAGAAAGTGAACATTGGACACCCAAATTCTGAAGTTTGAAAAAAAAAGAAAAGAGGAAAAATACTTTTTCCTTTCTACACCTAAGAAAACAAGACCAAAATTGAATTTGGGGTCTTTCCTCTACATAAATTAGCATAATTTGTTTTCATAGAAGTAATGTTTCTTTTTTAAGTTAATTTTTTCTAGTTTAGGCAATATGGCTACAACATTGTTAAAGTTTATAGTGTTGATATACAGTTACTGTGGGTAAGCAGTACACACAGACACACACAGACACACACACACACACACACACACACACGTACCTAAAGTGTCACTCCATACATTCTTTTCTTGTGTCATCAAGGTGATATTTTAGAAGTGAGAGCCCAATTCATCTGTTTTTATCAGATAATACAATAGAACTAGAGGGCCTAATAACTACTCATTATCTTGCTTCTGGCTGTAAAAGATACACCTCCCAAGTTTTATCTGCTGCAACACAGCAGATGTTTTTGCTGAGATTCTGTGTAAATTCTCTTCAGAGTAAGTGAAGCACTTTTCTTTGGGTTTGAGAGGAATCAAGAAAGAAGTCCTGTTGAAGCTTTGCCCAAACCCTAGGAATTCTAAACAGCTTTGCTGCATTGCTTCCCACTTGGCCACAACTGGGAAGTAAAAGGGTATTAAATTTGCTCAGTTCTTTTTAAGTGCATAAAATGCTTTAACTTTTTGCCTTTGCAAAAGCATCTTGTAAGTATGCTTTTCTGCGTCCCTGCCCTTGAAGAGTTTATTCTAATTGAGTTGGCAGGGTTTACAATATATGCATATATATGTTTTAGGTATGCAATGTTATTACAACACACCACAACCAAAATGGCAATATCCTTCCACCACTATCCATTGGTCTCATCTCTTCCATCCTTCCCCTCTCAGCCCCCGCCCCCTAATCCCTCTGCCCTAGCTCAGACTGTTGGCAGAATCCATTCTATTTCAACCACAGATAAATTTTTAAATGGCCAAATTTGCTAAGTGCTGGTCCTGATGCAAAATGAGTAAATGGAAATCATTTCCTAATAATAAAATTAACTGATGGTGTTCTAGAGGTAAAGACAGCTAAAAAGTCACTTGGGGCAAATACTGAGAAACCTTTCGCCAGTATTTTCATCTAAGTGTCAACTTTGGAGATTTGGTTTAAGTAAATATTTGCCTCCATTGGATGATAATATGTGTAGCTTTTTTTAGCTATTTCATTTTTTGGCTAAAATTGTTCTGAAATAAAGGTTTTGCTTTGTGACTAACTTATTGTTGCACTTTCTTTGTCATTTTTATATTAGAAAATAGGAAAAATAATTTCCATGATTTTGTTATGCTTTGAAAAGTAATTCTGAAAACATACTTTCATTTCCTTTTCATTCTGAAGAAGTCATATTTTTTATTCCTAGACTTCATTATTTAACTGGCCCATTATACAAAATAGGACTGTAAGATTGTCTCATAACAATTCTATGCCCTTAAATTTTTCCATGACCCATATTTTGAATTATGGGTCCATAGATTTTTCAAGAGTGACTAATTTTGTGAGTCTCTGGGTTCCAATATTTTCATTACTGTTCCTATTTTCTGTGTCCCAGTTCACAGGTTTTTAGCACAAAGCAGCCAGAAGAAAACACATTGCAGTTTCTGAGAGCCAGAGAATTGAAAAGTTCAAATTCCCACTAGGCTTGAATAGGCATGCTAACTTAATAGTATTAATTTATTGTTGAATATGATAAGTTTATGCCAAGGTGAGCAAAGAGACACAAATAGCATCATAAGTGACAAATAAAAGTAAAACTTTATTGAGAATCTCATCATTCAAGTGAAACCACTGAGCATTGTTTTCACTAAAACAGATCCCCTGAGCCCTGAATGCATATGAGTTATTTAAGAGTCACTATAAAATCCTTTAGCTCTTGACCTCTTACACTCACGATTCCTAGAAACCATGAAACCATCATTTTCTAGCTTATCTTTCAAATGCAGCTTCTCCCCTGCTCACCAGCAGAATTGTGCAATCGCTGGAGAAGTAGTTTGGGGTGTTCAGAGAAAGAAAAAAAAAAAAAGAACAACAGCTCACACCTGTTCAACCCCTTTTTCCCAGTCACTATTGAGCAAGGAAAATATATGTCAGAAACTTTCAGAAATATCCTTCCTCTTGCATGCTTGCCACATTGAGACTCTACCACAGCTATCTGTGTCAACTTTACTAGGCTAGTACCCATGATTTCAATCAACACCAATCTAGCTGTGAACCTAAATTCATTTGGGAAAGTATTTGTCTATAGTCTAAAATCAGTTGATTTTATGTATAAGAAATTACACCTCAAATATATGAGTGAAGCTCATCATTAAGTTGACTGCCTTACAGGCAAAAATAAGTTTCTTGGAGAAGGATTTCTATCACAAAATTGAAATATCAGATCTCGCCCGAGTTTCTTCTAGCTTGCTGGCCTGACTACTCTACAGAGTTCAGACATACTAGTTCCAACAGTCTCCTAAGCCAATAAGTATGTGTAACATCTTTTTCTCTGCAGTACCCTGACTTTTTTCTCTCTGCAAAACTCTGACAAAAGAGCCTTATTTCACTCTGCTCCTTCCAGGCTGATTTATTGTGAATTAAGGAATGTCATGAATAGACAAGTTTATTCATGTTGGAGAACTATGATTCTAAGAAGTATCCATACCACTTGGAAGGATTTCTGGAGAAAAGCAGAACATAACTTCCTCCATGTTTAGCTCTTTATTCCTAAAACACTCCTGTACTAGACATCTAAATTTTTTTTACTTTATTTTAAAATATTTGTATTTGCACTACAGGTCATGTCTCACAATTTACTCAATTTGGGGACAAGTATTATTAGTAAAATTAGAGTGCCTTTTTCTAGGTGTATAATACAAATATCTACTTAAAATGAAACATATTTGAAATTTATATAGTATAAGTGAAAAGAAAATGAAACAAAATACAAAATTATACATCCAACAAAACTTACATTTTTAACTCTCCATGATGAGAACCACACACACACACAAAAACATCGTGAGTAGTATTAACAATTGGTTAAATTTCACCTGTTGTAAGTGGCGGTCAGGAATCAAAGGAACTCTACCTTTGGTAGAGATAAAAATCTTTTTTTGAATACAGATATTTGCCCTAGTTTTTAAAAGCCCTCTTTTTGATGCCTTGTATTTAAGTAGATCTTCATTTGCATCAGTGTTGCTAATTATTGTTGATGATTTTCTGTTATTATAACAAAGAGGAACAGTGAAAGTTCAGCAGGAGTTTTGCAGCAGCTGTAATAGAGGCAGAGCATACCTTGAGCAAGAGAAATCTATTGTTTTACTATGAATTCATAATCCTTGACATTATAATATATAATTTGGCATCTAGTTATTTTATTGAAGTATTTAGGTATTGATATATTATATATAATATATAATTATATTTTATTCAATCTTTCATATGGACTGAAAATAAAACCTTTAAAGTTCTTTAAAATTTTTAGATAAGGAGGACATTCCCTAGGAAATTTTACATGAATCTCAAAAACTAACTGACTTGTCAAATGGAAAATGCTGATCAAATGGATTTGAAAATAATACTAGCTGAAAGCAATGAAACAATGGATCTTTTTTAGGCACAAAGCTTGTTTCTTATGACTTGTATTTAGAACTCTAACTACTTGGAGGCATCTATAATTTTTTAACTGTTGTTTTTGTGTGGAAAAACTTACATCAAGCCAATTAATGTCCCATAAAAATGCTTAGGAATTTCAGAAAGCATTGTTATAATGATATAATACTAGTAACTAAAGATTCTCAGTTCTAGAGGCCAGAGTGATAGAACAGTGTGTAGGGTGTTTGCCTTACACAGACCCTGCTTGGGTTCTATTCCCGGCATCTCATGTAGTCCCCAAAGCATGTCAGGAATAATTTCTGAGTGTAGAGCTAAAAAACCCTGAGTACTACTGGGTGTGGTCTAAAATACATTTTGAATAAAAAATAAACAAGGATTCTCAGTTTCTCTACTAATCAATGAGTCTTAGTTGAACAATTTTATTTGCCTCCATGTCCTATATCGTACTATGCAAATTTTAGATCTGCTGATGTTTATGCCAATTTAGATAGAGGAAAATATTAGAGCCTAACAAAGTTGGAAATAAAATTCTTATTCAACTTGAATTTTAATACAAATGTCAAATGTTTTAAATATAAATTTACAAGATTATAATTATCTAGAGTGACTGAATTAAATATATCCATTGAAACAGAATGTGAAACAAGTTTCGTAATCCCACAGAACTAGGGAAGTAATATTTACAACATATTAACACTTCAGATTTATTATAATTATTCTGTTTATTTTTATTAGCATTTATTATCTATGTCCTCAAAACTGAAAAAGTATATCAGATTTCCAAGATAGTAGAGGCATATAATTGAATCTCAGAAATTACATTTTTACTGACAGTAGAGTATAAATAACATTGGTTTGGGCCAACTAAAACTCACATCTCTACCACTTATAATGGTGTAACTTTACCAAATTAGCCATGCGAGATTTGTTTTTTATATGTAAAATCAGTAATATTTCATTCATAGCATCATTAAAATTACATACAGTGAGTAGCATGTCATTAGTAAATGGTAGATATGCTCCTAATTCAAACCACCTTTACTATATCTCATTAAAGTCGTGATCTAAGAAAAATACATCTTCCTGTTCAAGATATTGAAATACTTAAAATAATTGTGTTC
Source organism: Suncus etruscus (assembly GCF_024139225.1). Lineage (NCBI taxonomy): Eukaryota > Metazoa > Chordata > Mammalia > Eulipotyphla > Soricidae > Suncus > Suncus etruscus. The sequence continues at coordinate 152,370,292 of NC_064849.1, read as the reverse complement.
ATCCATTATATGAAACATACAAAAACACAAAAAATGAAAGTACATTGGATAGAAGTTTGTGGGCTAAATAAATGGACTAAAACAAAAAATAGATTTCTGGAAAGCAGTTCTAAGAGTCAGGAAAGTAGAAGTTAATACAATTTTATATTTTTCCCCGGCTAGTAGTTTCCTGATACAGTAGTTTCATTTTCATTGTTTCAGTCATTTTGATTCTCTAGTCATTTTGTCTCTTTTTCAAAAGATAACAGCTAAGTGGTGTTGATTCCTTAAGGGACAGTAAAACTCCTTCTACCTTCACTTTTCCTTTTCAAAGTTTAGTCCAAGGATTGTTACAGAGGAAGGAGAAACCAGTGACAGTAAGTAAACTAATTTTTTTCCATTGACAGCAGTTTTACTTTTACTGTTTTCTAAAATAATCTACTTTAAACTGGTAAACGTTGTTGTACGTTGTATGACTGTAAGTCAATCATGAACAACTTTTTTTTTTTTTTTTTTTTGGCTTGTGCGTCACACCCAGCAGCACTCAGGGGTTACTCCTGGCTCTATGCTCAGAAATGATTTGTGGCAGGCTCGGGAGACCATCTGGGATGCCGGGATTTGAACCACTGTCCTTCCGCATGCAAGGTAAATGCCTTACCTCCATGCTATCTCTCCAGCCCCAATCATAAACAACTTTGTGGGGGGAAAACTGTAGTATAAACAACCTTATAACCATGTTCTTTAAATAAAATAATAAAAAAATCTGCTTCGATATCTCATCATAATCACATATCCAGTAGATATTAAGGGTAAGAGGCTGTTATTTCTTTAACCCTTAATACCCAATTTACACAGCACTTGACACCGATAGAAGTAAAGCTAGGGGTATAGGCATCTGTACAATACTCTTGAATGAACTGTTATCACCTGAGATTGGCAATGGCAAATCCCTGTGTATTTGTAAAATTGGGCCTCTTCCTTTCCTGGCCTTTCTCATCTTGGTTTCTGAAAGAGGCAGGAATAGTGACAATATCCTTAGTCCCAGTTTTTAGTTTGGATGGGATTGCTAGTCAGTTGCTAATGACTGATCCCTGACACCTGCAATCAACCAAGCTCATATGTTTACAGCAGTACATTTCAACTAGAAGGCCCAGTGTGCCCCCAGGATAGTTCCAGGGCACAACAGGTGAAAACAATCAATAAATTTGGGCCTAGCATGAAACTAGGAGAATAACCAGTAGAATAGGGGCCACAGAAAAAAAAACAAGGTTAGGAGGGGGAAAGGGGTTAAAAGCATTTAGGTATATTACATTGATCTGTTTATACTTCTGGCAGATAGCAAAATGGATTAAAAAATGAATAAAGTTTTATGTAGACTCTGTGTGCCCTTTCAAGTAAAGTGAAGTAGAAATTTTTCAAATATTCACAGAGGATTAGATGAGATTTGTTCTTCAGATAAACGATCAGTGGGTTATTACAAGAAATTATATCAATGTAAACTTGCCAAGTGATCACTTCCTGCTGGGTAATGTATTTTCATTTATATGTAATGTGAATAAAACTTGTTAACATTTTCAAATTTACAATAGATAAAGGGAATATGTTTGAAGGTCAATGGACATTGGAAGAAAATTTGGTTGAAAGTACACTGAAAGCAGGAAAGTGAGAGAAAATAAGAAGCTACTATGAAAATATTCAAAGACAAACTATTCTAACTATATCACAATATACAGTTACATTACAGCATAATCATGCATATAACAATAACAAGATATAAGGCAAAAATCTAAGGTAGATAAATATGGAATTAATTTTGAACTATGTACAATGAAAATAATTCTTTTAAAAGGCTATACAAAGATATAATATTTGGACCAGAAGATAAGGTGCTTACCTTGAGTGAGGTTGACTCTGGCTCAATCCCTGGCACTACAAATGGTCGCCTGAGCACTGCCAAGAGTGATCCCTGAGCACAGAGGCTGGAATATACCCTGAACATCTTAGTATGGACCAAAAAAATAAATTAACAAAGTTATAAGTTTTGGAGGCAGGAGATGGGGCTCAAGTGCTTCCCTGATTTTGATCATTGCTATAACATGTTCCCTTCATCTATACCACCAAGTGTGACTTTGGGGTCCAAGTGCTGCCTGACTGATGTGCCCCTCCAAAATAAAAAATAATAAACTTTGTGATTATTAAATACATAATAGCCCCATCACTCTGGATAATAGTAATAGCAGTAATAATAGAAACCAACACTGATTGACTATCATGTGCCAGACACTATGCTAAGTCCATTAACTAGATAATCTCATTCTGTCCTCACACCAAAACGAAGATAGGTTCAATTATTATACTATCTCACAATTTTTTTTTAAAAGCTAGCAGAGATTAAGTACTTTGTTAGTAGGAGTGTGATTACAGCAACAACCTGACCTCCAAATTTTAATGGCTTAAAACAACAGTTTTAGTTATTTTGCTGTGTACATTTGTGGCTTGCCTAGAGCTATCCTTTGTAGAGTGTGAACCAGCTGCTGTTTGATATAGAGCAGTTGTCACATAGAGGAAAGCAAAAGATGGTGACGTATGCCCTGACTTTTTCCTAGAAGTCCAGCACCCATGACCTTTTACAAGGAGGTGGAAAAGTACAAACTAAAGGAGAGCAAGAGATTTAGTAAACAGTCTTACTATCTACCAGGACCCACACAATCAGATCATAGAAGCACAAGGTTCAAATTCAGGTGGCCTATGGCCACTGAATTTAGAATAAGGATTCAAGAGGTCTTTGTATTTTTATGTACCATATCTACCAGGATAGTGATTAGGAGACACAGGGATGGACTGCATCTCTTTTTGTGTTCTTTATAGGTTGTCATTTGTCAGGAAGATGGCCTCAAGCGATAAAGCATACATTTGCCTGTAGAAGTCCTGGGTTTAATTCTCAGCCCTACATGCTCTTTCAAACATTGCTAGGAGTGTCTCCCAAGCACTGCACCAGGAGTGACTCCTGAGCTCCACTAGATGCGGCTAAGAATATAAATACATGATTGCTGCCATGTTGGGAAATTTCAAGGCAATCAGTCTTGCATTTTAAAGTGTAATAGCAATGAAAGCAATGTAGAATAGTATTTTTTTGTTTACTTTCCAAAAGTCAAATATTCATAAATATTGCAAAATTTTATTTTAGTATTATTGAAGGATTCTATCACCAAGTATGCACCAGACTTATAACCACACTAATACATGGCATCCTGTCTTTGCTTCATGAATCTAAACTAGCCACACTATCAAGTAATTGATATTTGGAAGTAAACAAAGTTTACTTTCTGCCATAGTGTTTTGGTAGTTTTCATTAAACTTTTACTAGTTTAGATGTGAAACTTAGGGGCCATAGATGGTACAGGGCATGAGCAATGCATGGGAATTGGTTCTCTAACACTATCTGAACTCCTAAGCACTGCTGTGTGTTGCTCGGGAGGCCCCCTGCACTCCTAGATAACCCTGCTATCCCAACCCTGCAGTGCCTAGCAGTCCCTTCCTCAGCCCCAGAACTGAACTACTGGTCCTGTTATCTGAGTATCACCATGAGTAATCCCAAGGTCTCCTGAGCACTGCCCAGAAAACAGATTTGAAAATAGGTTTGTTGCACTTTTGAAAAATCTTGAATGGAAAAACTATACTTTAAAAAAGTGCTAGTTGCTTATACTGCCTCCACTATAAGAAATTATTCCTTAGAAAATGCTAACAATAGAGAAAAATTAGCAAGAGAGTTCAATGTATAGATATCTACTAGTTCCAGAGGAAAAGAAACAATGCAATATAGTTCCCAAAATAAATTTTCAGGACTAAAATGAAAGCATACCCCAACTTGATTTCAAAGTCTTTCTACAAAAATCTATGTAGTTGGTTTTTTTGTTTGTTTTTTTTTTTGTCTTTGTTTTTTTTTGTTTGTTTGTTTTTCTTTTACAAAATCTATGTAGCATTACCTTTTACATAAATAAGTATGTTATACAAACTTGTACTAGAGAAAAGCAAGTAGTGCCAGGAGACCTGAAACCTGTCCTGGTGATACTTGGCCAACTAGGATTGTGCTTCATTGTTCAGGTCCAAAAATATGTGCTATTCTGACCCTGTGGTGCAGGCATGGCCCACTCACCGTCAAGTGCTCCAGTACCTCCAGAGCTACATCTAATGATGCTCGGGGAACCATATGGTTTTGGAGATTGAAATTGGGTATCAATTACAAGACATGTACCTTAAACCCTGTCCTATCTCTCCAGCTGCCAATATATATACTTCAATATATACTTCAATGTACATTTGTAGAACTTTAGGAGAGGGATACAAAGCTCACATTTTTGTGACCAATTTTCCATGAACTGATACTTTTTGACAAAATTTATTTCTTAGCCTCAATCATGAGTCTGAAGCTTCAATTTTAGTGTTAAGTCTGAAGAAAATGTTAAGATTGGCGGGTGTTTATTGTTTCTATATATCGTTTTCTTGGACTATACACTAGCAACAGACATATGGACTCATTATTTTCTGGATATATTGACATGTCATGAACACCAATTTATACACAAAATATATGGGAAAACAGACCAAAAATATGTGGGTAAGAGAGAAGTGAAAAACTGAGCATATGCATTACAAATAGGAGGCCCTGATCTTCTTGGTATCACTTGGAACAATCCAAGAATATCTATGCTAGAGTGCCAAAGACCTCTGGCTGTGGGTTGGGGAATCTTTCATTTGCTCTTTTAACATTTTGACCTTGAAATTAGGGTACATCTACAATTAGAAACATGTTTATCAAGTTAGAATACAACAAGTTAAGTGGACAGGACAGTATGAGGTAAGGTATGGAAAGTATTATTAACATATGATTGCAGTGAACTACTTTGTTCTAAGATAAAATCATGCAATTTTGCCACTATATGAATGGCACTGAAGGGAATAGTGTTGAGTGAAGTTAGTCAGGAGAGGCTAATTAGTCATAACAATCTTTCTTTTGTGGTATATAAAGAGACATAATCAGGAAATAACAGATGACCAAACAGCATAATATGAATGCTATTCCACAGAACGATGGACAGATTGGGAGGAGGAAGGGTAACCTGGGAGAGCCTCCTGAGACAATGGTGAAGGGAAGCAGGCATTCTGGTGAAAGGCATAGTGTTGGAACACTCTATGTATAGAAATATTGCACAGTATTAATACACAAAGCTTCAGTTAAAAATGTTTAATATTGCTGAACTCTGCTGGAACTCATATGCCAGCACCCCTATCTGCCTGTCTTCTGTGCTGTGCTCCATTTTTGGAGAGATTCCATCCTGTGTGTGGCTCATCTCCAGACGGCTCGTCTTCCCTGGAGCCTTCCCTGGAGCTGAGCTTGCACACCAAGAAAGGGGAAGCTGCTGGACTCTGCTAGAAATCAGATGCCAACACTTCTATCTGCCTATCTTCTGTGCTGTGCTCCATTTTCAGCCTGATTTCATCCTGTGTGTGGCTCATCTGAGGACAGCTCGCCTTCCCTGAAGCCTTCCCTGGAGGTGAGTTTACAAGCCCAGAAAGGGTGGAGCCAGAGGAGCATGGCCGCTTCGCTTCCCGGCTGTACACATCATTTAGCCAATGAATACAACCACAACACGTAGAAAAACCCACAATACAAGTGTGACAATGGGGAAACAATGAAGGCCAGCACAAGACATAGAGAATGACGATGGCAACTCTGATGACTTGAAAATGACTAACCAACTAGTCAGTCTCTCAGATAAGGAGTTTAGAGTCACAATATGGAAGATGTTCAAAGAACTCAAAGAAAGTATAGAAGAGAACACTAATAAGAATCAAGAGATTATGAAGATAGAAATCAGAAAACTCCAAACTGAAATTTCAGGTCAAATAACAGGTCTGAAAAACTCAGTAGATGAATTGAAGAAAAACATGATTGAGCTTTCCCATGGGTTAACAGCAGCTGAGGATAGAATTAGTACACTGGAAGATGAGATGAATAACAATTCCATCCAGCAGAAGAAATTGGAAAAAAAAGCCTTAAAGCATATGACCAAACAATGGAAAAATTAGTCAAAGTATGGGAACAGATGAAAGTAGAAGTCTATGATAAGCTCAACAGAAACAACTTAAGAATCACTGGAGTCCAAGAGACCCAGGAAAAAAATCTCCAGGAAGAATCAATGGTCAAGAACATCATTAAAGAGAAACTACCATAACTAATGAATACATGCGATCAAATCCTGCATGCCCGAAGAGTATCAACTAAAAGAGACCCCAGAAAAAATACCCCAAGACACATCCTAGTCACAATGACGAATCTCACAGATAGAGACAGAATTCAGAACGCAGCAAGATCGAAAAGAAAAATTACATTCAAGGGAACATCCTTGAGATTTACTGCAGACCTGTCACTGGAAACACTCAAGGCCAGAAGGCAGTGGTGGGACATAGTAACAAAACTCAATGAAATAAATGCTTCGCCTAGAATACTGCACCCAGCAAAACTCACTTTCAGGTTTGAAGGAACAATACATGGTTTCACAGACAAACAACAGCTCAGAAACTTTACAGACTCAAAAACATTCTTAAAAGAAAAACAGAACGGCCTACTTTAAGACAAGACTGACCAACAGACACACCAAACTTCAATATAAAGATGGCACTAACTCCCAGGACAATTCTTTCTCTCAATATCAATGGACTAAATGCACCAGTTAAGAGACACAGAGTGGCTAAATGGATCAAAAAACTCAATCCAACCTTCTGCTGCCTACAAGAAACACACCTGAATAATCAGAACAAACATAGACTCAAAATAAAAGGCTGGAGGAAAAATCATCCAAGCAAACAACACCCATAAAAAATCTGGAGTGGCCATTCTAATATCAGATGATGCGAACTTTATACTTAGGAAAGTTGTAAGGGACAAAGATGGACATTTTGTATTAAACAAGGAATATGTACAGCAGGAAGAAATCACTCTCCTAAACATATATGCACCAAATGAGGGGCCAGCAAAATCTTTAATACAATTGTTGACAAATCTGAAAAATAATATCAATAACAACACAATAATTGTGGGAGAACTCAACATGGCATTGTCAACACTTGATAGGTCAATCAGACTGAAACCCAGCAAGAATATACTAGACCTGAAAGAGAAATGGAAGAAAGAGGCCTAGTAGATATATACAGGAACTCCACCCCCAGAAGCCTGGATACACATTCTTCTCTAATGTACATGGGACATTCTTCAGGATAGACTACATGCTAGCACATAAAACATACCTCCATAATATCAAAAGGATAGAAATTTTGCAGGCTACCTTCGCTGACCAAAAGGCTCTGAAATTATATGTGAACTACAAAGGGACACAGAAGAAAAACTTTAATACCTGGAGGTTAAACAGCCTAATACTGAATAACCAGTGGGTCCAAGGTGAAATCAAAGAGGAAATCAAAACCTTCCTAGAAACAAATGGCAATGGAGACACAAACTATCAGAACCTATGGGACACAGCAAAAGCAGTACTGAGAGGAAAATGTATAGGTTTGCAAGCACACATCAGGAAAGAAGGGGCATACCTGAATAGCTTAATGATGCAGCTCATAGAATTAGAAAGTACTCAACAAAAGGACCAAAAAAAGGGAGACAGAAGGCAATAACAAAGCTGAGAGCAATGAAGTGGAAACTCGAAAAACAATCCAAAAGATCAACAAAAGCAGAAGTTGGTTCTTTGAAAAAAATAAACAAGATTGATAGACCACTGGCAAAACTAACAAAGAAAGAGAGAGAGAAACTTGACAACTTGTATTAGGAATGAAAAAGGAGAGATTACTACTGATATGGTAGAGATCCAAAGGGTAATCAGAAACTACTTTGAGAAACTCTATGCCACTAAAAATGAAAACATGGAAGAAATGGATAAATTTTTGGACTCTTATAATATTTCACGGTTGAAAGAAGAGGATGTATCATATCTAAACACACCCATTACTATTGAGGAAATTAAGATAATAATCAAATGTCTGCCCAAAAACAAAAGTCGAGGTCCAGATGGATTTACTAATGAATTCTTTCAAACCTTTCAAGAGGAACTTCTACCAATCCTGGCAAGATTCTTTCATGAAATCGAAAAAACAGGAACACTTCCAAATAGCTTTTATGAGGCCAACATCACCTTGATACCTAAACAAGACAGAGATGCTACCAAAAAAGAAAATTACAGACCAATATCGCTGATGAATACAGATGCAAAGATCCTCAACAAAATCCTGGCAAATAGAATTCAATGCCTCATTAAGAAGATCATCCACTACGATCAAGTAGGTTTCATCCTATCCGTAGATCTATCAACATAATACACAACATCAACAACAAGAAAAATAGAAATCACATGATTATATCAATAGATGCAGAGAAAGCATTTGATAAGGTCCAACACCCATTCTTGATCAAAACTCTCAGCAAGATGGGAATGGAAGGAACCTTTCTCAATATAGTTAAGGCCATCTACCACAAGCTAGAGGCAAATATTGTCCTCAATGGAGAAAAACTGAAAGCCTTTCCTCTAAATTCTGGCACAAGACAAGGCTGTCCTCTCTCACCATTCCTATTCAACATAGCACTGGAAGTACTTGCTATAGCAATTAGGCAAGAAAAAGATATCAAGGGAATCCAGATAGGAAAGGAAGAAGTCAAGCTCTCACTGTTTGCAGATGACATGATAGTCTACCTAGAAAACCCTAAAGTCCTATGAAAAAGCTTCTAGAAAGAATAGACTCATATAGCAATGTGGCAGGCTAAAAATTAACAAACAAAAATCAATGGCCTTTCTGTATACCAATAGTAATAAGAAAGAAATGGACATTAAGAAAACAACTCCATTCACAATAGTGCCACACAAACTCAAATATCTTGGAATCAACTTGACTAAAAATGTGAAGGACCTATACAAAGAAAACTATAAAACTCTGCTCCAAGAAATAAGAGAGGACACGCAGAAATGGAAGCACATACCCTGCTCATGGATTGGCAGGATTAACATCATTAAAATGGCAATACTCCCCAAAGCATTGTACAGATTTAATGCGATCCCTCTTAAGATACCCATGACATTCTTCAAAGAAGTGGACCAGGCAGTTTTGAAATTCATTTGGAACAATAAACACCCTAGAATAGCTAAAGCAATCATTGGGAAAAAGAATATGGGAGGCATTACTTCCCCCAATTTTAAACTGTACTACAAAGCAATAGTTATCAAAACAGCATGGTATTGGAATAAAGACAGGCCCTCAGATCAGTGGAATAGGCTTGAATACTCAGAGAATGTTCCCCAGACATACAATCACCTAATTTTTGATAAAGGAGCAAGAAATCCTAAATGGAGCAAAGAAAGCCTCTTCAACAAGTGGTGTTGGCACAACTGGCTAGCCACTTGCAAAAAATTGAACTTGGACCCCCAGCTAACATCATGTACGAAGGTTAAAACCAAATGGATGAAAGACCTAGATATCAGACCCGAAATCATAATATATAAAGAACAACACGTAGGTAAAACACTTCAGGACATTGAGACTAAAAGCATCTTCAAAGAGGAAACTGCACTCTCCAAGCAAGTGAAAGCAGAGATTAACAGATGGGAATATATTAAACTGAGAAGCTTCTGCACCTCAAAAGAAATAGCCCCCAGAATACAAGAGCCCCCCACTGAGTGGGAGAAACTATTCACCCAATACCCATCAGATAATCTAATCTCCAAAATATACAAGGCATTGACAGAACTTTACAAGAAAAAAAAACATCTAATCCCATCAAAAAATGGGGAGAAGAAATGGACAGGCACTTTGATAAAGAAGAAATACATATGGCCAAAAGACACATGAAAAAATGCTCCACATCACTAATCATCAGAGAGATGCAAATCAAAACAACTATGAGGTACCACCTCACACCCCAGAGATTGGCACACATCACAAAGAATGAGAACAAGCAGTGTTGGTGGGGATGTGGAAAGGAGCTCTTATCCACTGCTGGTGGGAATGCTGTCTAGTCCAACCTCTATGGAAAGCAATATGGAGATTCCTCCAAAATCTGGAAATTGAGCTCCCATACGACCCAGCTATATCACTCCTAGGAATATACCCTAGGAACACAAAAGTAGAATACAAAAATGCCTTCTTTACTCCTCTATTCATTGCAGCACTATTTACCATAGCAAGACTCTGGAAACAGCCAAGATACCCTTCAACAGATGAATGGCTAAAGAAACTGTGGTACCTATACACAGTGGAATATTATGCAGCTGTCAGGAGAGATGAAGTCATGGAATTTTCCTATACATGGATGTACATGTATATCTATAATGCTAAATGAAATAAGTCAGAGAGAGAGAAAGATGCAGAATGGTCTCACTCATCTATGGTTTTTAAGAAAAATGTAAGATAATATTGCAATAATAACTTTCAGACACAAAAGAGAAAAGAGCTAGAAGTTACAGCTCACCTCATGAAGCTCACCACAAACAGGGATGAGTTTAGTTAGAGAAATAACTACGTTTTGAACTATACTAATAATGAGAATGTATGAAGGAAATAGATAGCCTGTCTAGAGTACAGGTGGGGGTAGGGTGGGGAGGAGGGAGATTTGGGACATTGGTGATGGGAATGTTGCACTGGTGATGGGTGGTGTTCTTTACATGACTGAAACCCAAACACAATCATGTATGTAATAAAGTTGTTTAAAAAATGTTTAATGTATAACTCAGATGAATATGAAACACAGAACTCTGGACTTGGGTTCAGTTCTTTTAATTGACAAATACAATGATCAAGTGTAGTAATTTGGTTAATACTGGAAAATGGAACACAGACAAATAAGTTGGTCAGGGCTCAACCTAAAAATAAAAACATGTTAAGATCATAGTAGGACTACATTAAAGAATTCATTGCCATAGAGATGATAGGATCTGGCTAGGCTAGTCTGAAGTCCACAGGGCAGACCAGCAGGAAGGACAAGCGACTCTGCTAATTGATGCTGCAGTTCACAGTCAAAGCATCTCTCCAGCGACCTGGCTTCAGTCTCACTCTTAGGGATTGTCAACTAATTTATCTGGGACCATGTAGAGTATCTAGGATTAACTAGTATTAACTCCTTTCATTAAAATCATCTGGTTATGGACTTGAACCACATCCAACTACCTTCAGAGAATACTTCATAAACTGTGACTCACCATTGCAGTAGAGACTATAGTCAAGTCAGACTCATGTAACTGACCCTTAAAGTAGAACAGGATGAAGTGTCCAAAACTACCATTTCCTAGCTATATAGTTGTGAGAAAGCTTCTATAAATCTTTACTATGGGGGCAGAAAGACAGTCAAGCAGGTAAGGTGCTTGCCCTTTATGCTGCTAGCCCAGGTTTGGTTATTAGCATCTATATGGTTCCCCAAGTCTATCAAGGCTGATCCCTGAGCAGTGTCAGGAGTAAAGTCTGAGCACAGCTGGGTGTTGCCCAAAAGTCAAAAACCAGAAAGAATAGAATTACTTTTAGAGAAGTCATGACTTAGCTCACTTAGCCTGATATATATGTTTCAATGTTTTATATATATATATATATACACAAGCCAAAATATATCAATGTGGAATGTAAGGGGGAAATGTACTCTGCCTATAGCAGGTCACACCGAAAGTATATGGATCAGTAAATTTAGTTTATATACATATAAACTAAAGCCCTACTGAGATTTTTTTTCTGAGTGAATTCTAGCAAATCACTCAACTTCTCATATACTTCTCTTTATATCTCCTTGCATTTAAAGTGAGTGTATTTTAATGTCCATAAACATATGGATTCAAGATCAAGAAGGGGTGGAACGTAAATAATGGAATACTGTGCAGCTGTAAGAATAGATGAAATCCTGCAGTCTGCTACAACATGGATGGAACTGAAGGACATGTTAAGTGACATAGGTCAAAGTGAGAAGGACGAATACCAGATGATCTCACTCATTTGTGGTATAGAAAGACAAAACAATAGACAGTATCAAACAATAATAAGCTCTGGGCCTTGCATTTACAAAATTTATTAACAAGCCGTGGAGAGAAAGGTAGAGAGTAATAAAGAAAAGATTATATGGAGATGGTATGGAGACAGTGGTGGGAAGTTGTGAGCCCTTTGTTGTCATGTGGTGCATAACCTTACAGCAACCTCATAAATTTAAACACTACCCTAACTATGTTATCTATGCTCTAATTTTATAGTAAAATCATTAACAAATATCAATTTAATAAAAGTTTAATTTTATTAATTTAATTTGGCTTTGTGGCCATAACAAAAATACTAAGGGATTACACCTGGCTCTGAGCTCAGGAATCACACCATGTGGTGCTCAGGGGCTCTCACGGGAAGCTAGGGATTAAACCCTGATTAGCAGCATGAAAGGCAAGTATCCTACCTGCTATACTCTCTGTGGTCCCTAATTTTAAGATAAATTTATTTAAACTCATCTTAAATTTAAATTAAGAATAAATTAAAACAACAATAAAATGAGAATAGTATTAGCAACAACTTCACAGAATTATAAGAATTTTAAAAGTTGCTGTCCATAAAATTCTTAAAACTTCTTGGAAGAGTACTCAGCTCCCTGGAAAAAATCATTTCCTCTACTTCCAAAGTAAATGAAATGAGTTTTCTATGTTATATGACATTTCTCCTGCAAGATAAAGAAAAGGGGCTATTAGATATTTATAATAACTTCCAACTTAAAATTTATTTTATGTAGTTTGGTTATAATTATTCAAATCAATCTGTAATTTTCTCTTATATAATATGTCCTACAGATATATTTACACATATTTATACCAATACTAGCATTGCAGTAATAAAAGAAAATATACCATCAAAGACCATATTCTCAGGAATTCTGGTCAATAACACTTTGGTTTTTGTTTTGTTTTTTTTTTTAATACTTTTAAGTAAACTTTGTTGTAGTAAGTATTTTAAGATATATAATATGAAAGAAATAAAGAAATACAAATATAAACTAATGATGGTACTAGGGTCAAGGCTTTCATATTTTCATAAAGAAATACTTTATGCATTTCTTAGCTGCAGTTTTAAGCTTTGCTCCTGAAATTTCACAGTATGATAAATCAATAGAAAGGTAGGACAAAGAAACTCCAGAAAGTTACAAAAGAAATCAGCAGAGGATCAGCTCACAGGATGCAGGATGATAGAACAGTGAGCAAGAAGCTGGACTGTCTCTTCTCTCTCTCTCTCTCTCTCTCTCTCTCTCTCTATATATATATATATATATATATATATATATATGTGTGTGTGTGTATATATGTATGTATATATATGTATATATGTATATATGTGTATATGTGTATATATGTATATATATGTATATATATTCAAATCATGCTAAATGTTTCCATTTTATAGCACACTCATTGTAAAAGAAGCCACTGGCAGTGTTTGTTGAGCCCATGGTAACGGAAATGCTGCGTCACAGATCAGCATTGCAGAATTATTTCTTCTTCAAGATCAACAGGTCAACTAAGAGGCAGCTGAATCCAAGGTGGTTTCAATTGAGAAAAAATGTTCAGACTTTAGTGCTTCTCACTCAGATCTAGAGTTTTCCTCTCTGCATCTTTCATTTCCCTTGAACCAGAAAAACACAAGATGACAAGAATAAACATGCAAGATTTCTCAACATCTCAGCTGGAAAATGCCACATCTGTTCCCCATGCCCAATTCCCCAGTGGTTCTCAGACTTGATTGCACACTGGACTCACATGAATAAACTTGGAACTACTGACACTTCAACCCCACCCTCAGAGATGACTCTGATGTAATAATCGTGGTTATAGTCTAGCTCTCAACTCTATTATTAGGAATACTTAGAAATATGAGGCTGGAGAAATACTGTAGTAGGAAAGATGCTTGCCAAGTGCACAGTTGACCCAGGTTCCATTCCTGGTAACAGATATGATCTCCTAAGTACCACCAGGATTGATCCCTGAGCACAAAGTCAGGAGTAAGCCCTGAGCACCATCAAGTGTGACCCAAACACCCACATCAGGGGAAAAATAGAAACTAGAGTTTTAAAATTAAAAATTATAAAAGGGGGCCGGAGAGATAGCATGGAGGTAAGGTGTTTGCCTTGCATACAGAAGGACGGTGGTTCGAATTCTGGCATCCCATATGGTACCCAGTACTTGCCAGGGGCGATTTCTGAGCAGAGAGCCAGGAGTAACCCCTGAGTGCTGCCGGTTGTGACCCAAAAACCAAAAACCAAAAAGAAAGTGAAATTATAAAAGGTCTCCAGGTGATTCAAATAAGAAGATATGTCTGAGAGCCCCTGTACTAGCCCAAACACATCAATGTGGAATGTAAGGGGGAAATGTACTATGCCACAGCAGGAGGTCACACAGAAAGTATACGATCAGTAAAAATCCCTGACTTCATTTTTCACTCTTGTCAATAAATGTAACCACCAAAAATTTTCTGAAAATAGAGCTGAACCATAGACTTAAGAGCCAGCTTAACTTATCTGCAGCTCCAATAATAAACGTTACATATGATCTTGAATATTATGCAACCACGGAATACTGAATGGAATGGGATAACATGTAAGGTAGATTGACAAACTCACAGAGCATTTGAGACTTTGTACTATACCTTACCCAATGCCTCTTACAAATGGGGCAACTGAAGTCTGGATAAGTTAAGGGAAGTTGCAATACACAAAAAACTGTAAGTTAAATTGAGCAACGGCCAGAAACACTAAGAAAGAGCTGTAAGCCCCAAAGCATAATTATTTATTTATTTGAAGAAAGAGCAGCCATAAAAATTTTAGAGGACACATTAAACAATCTATTAAGTACATGATATAAAGAGACTAATTAAATTTTTCTTAGAATTCCAGGAATGGAAACAAAACAAGTAACAGAATGATCAATTAGCAATAAGAGCTTACTAAATCTTCTGACAATGACTTAATGACCTCATAATGAGATGCAAATATTCTTTTCACAAATTTTCATGGTGCTATATATTTTTCTTTCCCCTTTTCCTTTTTTTCTAATATTTTTTCTCCCATTTATCTGGAAATAAATGTAATATAACCAACTATGGCAAGTATGTGATACATGGTCTTTAAATAAAGTAAACTATATATTTTTGTTAATTTGTTTGTTTTTTTTTTATTTGGGCCACACCCAGTGATGCTCACGAATTACTCCTAGCTATGCGCTCAGAAATTGCTCCTGGCTTGGGGGACTATAAGGGACTCGGGGATCGAATTGCAGTCAGTAAGGGATCAGCTGCCTACAAGGCAAATGCCCTACGGTTTCGCTATCAGGCCCGTAAATTATATTTTTTAAAAAAGAAAGAATCAATTAAACGCTGACCTAGGCCTCTGAGGAAATGTATGGCTTACATGATCTAAAAGTTTGTGTAGATTCAAAATTAGCTGCATTCTGGTAATTGAGTAGTATCAGTTGGTTTCTCCCCATCATTCCTCATTGCTTTCCCTCATATGACTTTGGATCTCTAGTGCAATGATTTTAACAAAAGACTAGAGCCTATATCTCATTGGCCTAAAGTGAATCACATACCTTTGAACCAATCAGCATAGTTAGGAAAATGTACTAATAATTATCCCAGAGAGTTTGACTAACTTACTCCTCAATCATGGAGAGGTGAGCCTCCCTTCACAAACTAGCAAATATAGAAGGAGGAAAAGTGACCTGCAAAGCAAACTGCTCTGAGGCCATGTTGTAGGAGATGGAACTAGGCAAATGAAGACTGGCTTATTTATACATAATTGACATACTATGCTAGGTTGTTGATACAAAATGCTGGGGAAAGCCACTTCAAAAGATAAAAAATATTATCTTACTCATCAGTTGTTGGGCATTGATGTTGGTTCCAAATCTTGGCTATTGTACTGAGTGCTGCAATAAATAATGGAGTGCATACATACTTTGGGGTAAATGTCCTGTCTTAGGGATAGATGCCTAGGCATGAAATGGCTGGGTCATATGGCAGTTCAATTCTGAGTTTACTGCGCACTCTCCATACTGTTTTCCATAGGGGTTGGACCATGACCGGTGCGAATACCAAGATCTCTAATTACAGAGGCCTGATTTTATCATCCAAAGCTGAGCGAAAAGTCTCCTGGCAACTGAGGGTGTGAAAAAGAGCATGTACGGAGCCTGTAGTTATGCTTCAAGGGCGGAGGAAGGAAGGAAGGAAGGAAGGAAGGAAGGAAGGAAGGAAGGAAGGAAGGAAGGAAGGAAGGAAGGAAGGAAGGAAGGAAGGAAGGAAGGAAGGAAGGAAGGAAGGAAGGAAGGAAGGAAGAAGGAGGGAGGGAGGGAGGGAGGGAGGGAGGGAGGGAGGGAGGGAGGGAGGGAGGGAGGAGGGGGAGGGAGGGAAGGAGGGAAGGAGGGAAGGAGGGACGGAGGGGAGGGAGGGAGGGAAGGAGGGAAGGAGGGAAGGAGGGAAAGAAGGAAAGAGGGAAGGAAGGAAAGAGGGAAGGAGGGAAGGAAGGAAGGAGGGAAGGAAGGAAAGAGGGAAGGAGGGAAGGAGGGAGGGAGGGAGGGAAGGAGGGAGGGAGGGAAGGAGGGAGGGAGGGAGGGAGGGAAGGAGGGAGGGAGGGAAGGATGGGGAGGGAGGGAAGGGGGAGGGAGGAAAGGAGGGAGGGAGGCAGGCAGGCAGGGAGGCAGGCAGGAAGGGAGGGAGGGAGGAAGGAGGGGGGAGGAGGAAAAGGAAGGAAGGAAGGGGAGGGAGGAGAGAGAAAGAGAGAGAAGGAAAGAGAAAGAAAGAGAGAGAAAAAAGAAAGAAGAAAGAAAGAAAGAAAGAAAGAGAAAGAAGAGAAGAAAGAAAGAAAGAGAAAGAAAAGAAAGAAAGAAAGAAAGAAAGAAAAGAAAGAAAAGAAAGAAAGAAAAAAAGAGAAGAAAGAAAAAGAGAAAGAAAGAAAGAAAGAAAAGAAAGAAAAGAAAGAAGAAAGAAAGAAAGAAAAGAAAGAAAGAAAGAAAGAAAGAAAGAAAGAAAGAAGAAAGAAAGAAAAAAAGGAAAGAAAAAGGAAGGAAGGAAGGAAGAAACAAAGAAAAAAGAAAAAGAAGCACATGCTCATGGTTGATTGTTGTATTTATTGCTGTGGTGCTTTTTTGTCAATGTTTTCAATTTTTGTTTGATATTTTTTGTTGTCTTTTATTTTTGTTTGTTTCTTTTTTTATACTTTTGTCTTTTGTTATGTTTTTTCTCTTTTTTTCCTTTCTTCTTTTAAATTAATATGTATAATCTCTAGGTGGACTCCTCCTGGTTATTTTTTCTTCAAACAGAACCACTTAACTTGATCAACTTGTTCTGCCTCATAAATTGAGGGGAAAAAAGAATGGATGGTACCAAGACCAAACAGGTGTATGGACATTGAGTAGAAATAAAAAAATGATCAGACTTAAAAACAAAAACAAAATGACAACAGGATCAATACCTATTCTACTACTAGCTATACACAGAGGGGACCACTTATATGAGTAACCCCGGGGGGGGGGGGGCCAGGACTACGGAGGGCTATATGAGATGTATGCTGGGAACAGGGGTGGAAGGAGGACACCACGGGTAGTGGGAACCCCTCTGATTCAATGCCACTATGTACCTAAAATATTACTTTGAAAGATTTGTAATTCCCTTTGGTCACAATAAAAATTATTAAAATATAAAAATATCTAAAAACATAAAGATATTGTCTCCCAAAATGCTCAACTTTTATTTTTTCTTTATCAGAGAAAAAATGAATGTTAGGCCTTCCAAAGGGAGAAAAACATCATTATATATTAAATACTGGCTAATAGAAGACATGTCTTAGTCAGCTATTTGCTATAACAAAATATCACAGCTTGACTTGTGATTTAAGGAAACAGATGTTTTATTCTACACTTCTCACACTTACTCAGGCTCTCTGAGACGAGCAAGATCAAGGTGCCCATTTTTTAAAATTACTATTATAGTGTAGGAAGTAGGGTTAAATAGTGTTTAAGTTTATAGTATTTATATAAATTTATACAAAATGACTGCACACAAACCACCTTCAAAGTGCTTATGGTCCCAAACCTTTATCCCTGTGTCACCTCCAGTTTGGCAGCCCCAAGGGGGCTATCAAACTATTTGATTGACAGTTATAGATTCTGCTGCATACAGTTACCTCCCTTAGTTATTATCATGTGCTAAAGACCCTCCTCCGGTGTCACTTTACCTCCAGCCAGCCCACCCATCCCATAATCTAGCACTCAGGTCTGTTATCTAGTTTGTAAGAATCATTATCAATTGACATTGCTTTTACTTACCTGTACTATACAAAGAAACAAAGCTTTTCTCAGTGAAGACTTTTTTTTCTGGCTGATAAGACAGCATCCATTTCATTCTGGGCTTATATATTTTTTCCTCCCAATGTGTTTGTGGAAAGGGCACACTCTCATTTCTCTTCTTCCTAAATATGGCATTAATTCCCCCTTGAGAGAGCACTCTATGTCTTCATCTAATCAGAAATCTCAAGAGAAGATGTAGATACTATCCTGTGTGGGGGGAGAGGGGAAGGCTGTGAGTATATGATTTGGGGTTCCACCCAGCTTGCTGCACTCCAGGCTTTTTTTCCTGACTGTTATGCTCAGCTCTGATGACTGGCATTGCTCAGGGCATCACATATGGTGCTGGGGATTGAACCCAGGGTCCAGTGAAGCACCATGTACAGGCAAGTACCATACATCTTCTATCACCTCTCCAGGCCAATGTATTAATTTTAAAGAGCACAAAAATTCAGTCCATAATAGCCCATTGAAAAATTGTAAACAAGTTCAAATGTCAAGGAAATTGATAAGGAATGACCTTCATTCAACCATTATTCATGCAGCAAAAGTTAACAAAACCAATGATGTTGAATTTAATCCTGCACTCAGAAAGAAAAATACTCTCAGGAGACTTTAATCTGCAGATACAATTAGAACAGTCTCTATAGCATCCCTTAAGTTTATTTTAGTCTGAATACAAACTAGTACTAAAGTCAATGAATACAGGGAAAGACACAAATGGTATTATTGAACTAAACTATGTCCTAAAGACAGGAAGTTAAAGCACAAGAGATTACACTTAATGGAAGCAAACTGATCAATTAATTGCAGAATATTACATAAAAAGATCTTTTAAAACCTACACAAATATCTGATAATTATGTGATTGAGGTAAATTGGAAATACAAGATTAAAAGATGAGTGATGCCAAAAAGAATAGAAAATTGAAGGTTATTATGCCAATCAAGGCTTTTAAAATATTACAGGGCTGTCATTTTCACTTGCTGGATCTACAGAAAGAAAATAAAGATGAGAGGAATTTCCTGAAATGTCTAACTCTTGACATCTGACAGAGGGCTTAAGACACAGAGAAAGTAATAAGAAATAAAAGTAAACTTGCTTTAAAATATACTAAAGAGTCCAATCCAGCCATATGTTTTTCGTGGTTTTGCTTCAAGTTCAAATTGTCCTGGGGTATATACTTATAAATATCATGCCTGTTCCAACACTGGTAGCAAAGAGACTGACTCTATATGTTTTGTAACCAAAACAAAAGTTACACTCTTACCCTTCCCAGAAGTCTTGTCTGTAAGTCCTGCTCTCTTCCTTAGTATCCTAGGCAAGTTACTTAATTCCTATAAAACTGGAGACTATTTGGCCAAATTGGAGAATAAAGTAATATTGCTTCTAACACTTCATGCAACGTTTTGAGACATGGCCCTATAATATCCTCATAGACTACTCTATCCTGTCTTCCCTGCACATCTTCTAATGTGCTCAGCTATTAATGGCTTAGGGCACTTATATGAGAGTGGAAAGATGAATGTGTATAGTCATAGTCCAAATCTATACAGATTCACTGATGTAAAAGTATTTCCAGCACTTAATCTTAAACATAGGTATTCATTATCTTGAAAATAATAAATTTCTGAGAAGAATGAACTGGTAATACTGAATGAATAACTCAAAATACAAGACAGATATATGGTTAATATTATAATGTAATATTCTATTTTTAATCTTTTATATTTAAAATCAGTATTTAAGCTTATTTTATTTTTTGTATTTTTGGTGTTCATTAATTGTATTGTGCTATATTTATCATACCATATACTATAATTACATTGCTCTATCCTTTGTTTTATCTTATTTATATAATTAAATTTTCGAGATATTCTGTTTTAGAACAGCTTTAAATTTATAGAAAAGTTGTGTAAATTGCCTACGTACTTCTCTATCAATCAGAACCTTTAACTGGTTAGTTTTCATTAAGCTTTTTATTTTTACTTGACTTTTTATTAATATAATCTATATATATAGCCCAATGAAAGTTAGAATAAGATTGACAAAGCTATTGGTCCCTGTCGGTGTTTTATTCCCCATGAGTAATCACTTTAATCTGTTTAGTGGTTTCATCTGCTTCTCTACTTTCTGTGCTTAAATAGCATATCCTGAAATTCCTGAATTCACCAGTATTAGAGATTGTGACTGTTTTTTTTTTCCAAAAGTTTTTTTCAATCTATTATAGACTACACAACTTTGAGTAGCATGGTGTTAGCAAATAATATATCCATTTCTTCACTTCCTTTTCTCTCTATTTCAAAGCTTTCCTCAGAAATCGCTCCTGGCTTGGGGGACCATATAGAATGCTGGGGGATAGAACCGCGTTCAGTCCTGGGTCAGCCACGTGCAAGGCAAAAACCCTACTGCTGCGCCATCGCTCAGGCCACCATCTACTCAAGTGACAGCACTCACTTGGTGTTACTGCAGTATTCATATAGGTATTGCTTTTTTATTTATTTATTTTTGGTATTTGGGTCACCCCGTTGGCGCTCAGGGTTCTGGCAGGCACAGGGGACCATATAGGATGTTGCAATTCGAACTACCATCCGTCCTGGATCGGTTGCCATATAGGTATTGCTGGCCCTGGCCACAGAATTTGCACTTCGTTGCTTGCAGTACTTATTGTGCATCACAGGGTTTGACAGCAAGCAGTACTTGTATACAACTGATTAAGGCCTCTGTAAATTACACACTCACTCATGGTACATGGGATCAGAGACAGTTGGGTCACCAAGACGACCTTGGTTGTACGTGGGTAACACTGAGGATCAAACTCAAAATCTGCAAGCCAGGTACTTTGCCACTGGATATCCCCAAAATTAACTACATTTTTGTGGGGGGGGGGGCACATCCAATGGTGCTCATAAATTACTCTTGTCTCTGTGCTCAGGGATCACAGAGTCCTGAAGAATTATAGGAAGTGTGGAGATCAAACCCAGATTATCCATGTGCAAGACAAGAGCCCTAGCTGTTTTACTATCTCTGAGGACATTTGTAATTTTTAATATGAAATAGCATAGTTTGTACAATTACAATAAAAATATTAATGATAACTCAATAAAATAAAAAATTAGTATAAATAAAATGCTAATTTAGATAAAAATTTAGATAAAAATCATTATATTACCACAAGATCAAAAGATGGTGAGTTTAATAAATCCCTAGAATATTAAATTGGTTCCAAATTATAGAAGACTGACTACGACAACCACAACTAAATAGAACTTTTCCTGAGACTGTAAAGAAAAACACTGGGGTTGGACAACCAACATGCCTGGAGCCTATAGTCAGTCTTATGACAGTATGCTTCATGGATGAAGACACCCTGTATCTCTTAGGCCAAGGGTATTTCCTTCCTAATTTCCCCAGTGTTTACTGCACCTGTGGGAGGAAAAATGTCAAAACTTGTCCTTTCTATTTATATCTTCTAGATAGTGATTCCAGCCTTGTTCATAGAACTTTAGAACATAAATCATTTTGTTCTGCCTCATGTTTCTATGTCTTTCTACAAATTAAGAAAAGGAAAATAAAAGTGGATGGGACCCAGTGGTCAAGTGGTCTCAGGAGCATTGAGTGGGGAAAAAAAATTAAAGTTCAGATCTAAACACTCAAGACAAAGTCAATGACAGTAGAATCAAGAGACCCAAACTATAACAAACTAAACACAAAATGCTAAGGGTGGAGTTATGGGCTGCATGCTCATAACTATGGGAGAGAGAGAGGTCAACACTGGTAGTGAGAATAGTTCTAATTCACTGTCATTATGTGCCTGAAATACAACTGTGAAAGCCTTGTAATTCACAATGGTTTCAATAAAAATTTCCAAAAAATATAATTTAAATTAAAAAGAATATTAAATTGATATCAAAAAATAAATAAATGTCAGATTCTTAATAGTTGCTTTTTGTGGTAAATTAAATCCAGAACTCTCTCCACTTACCAAAGGTAATAGCCATTGGCTTTGTGTCAATCATACCTTATCAAACCACATTGGTTTTGCATCTGCCTGTTCCTTTTCCACAGATTGGGGTGCTGGATAATTTGTCCATCAGAGGGCCTTCCTCCATCTAGCCATTAGCAGATATTGCAGTTTCTGAGCTTGTCACTCTGTCTTCTGCAAGTAATAGAAACAAGTACCAAGGTTCAACCTATGATGGCAGCATGACCATTAGACCTGCCTGATGAAATCTAGTAAATATATAGACTCTACAGTATCTCTTCCTCTGATCTTGGCTAATTAAGGCTAAGTAAGTCTGGAGGTTCCATGACCATTTTAACCACCACATGTAGACAATCTGCCTGAAAATGATTCCAACACAAGGAGGGATGCAAAATTGAGTTATAGAGGGTAGAAGAACCAGAACTTCTGCTGAGTCCCTGGATTCAAATGTACCAAAGCCAGTTCTACACCTGGACTTTGTAGTTAAAGAACCAATAAATTATCTTAGTGTTTGAATGAATTGAAGTTTAATTTCTATCACTTGTACCAAGGATCCTGATGAATAGACGAAGACAAGGACTTTTCTAAAACACAATGTATCATTAAAACATATATAAGTACACTTGAACAGATTGCTTCTAAGTGATGCATCTGCCAATAAAAATTGTAAAGCTATATGAATGTGGTGTGATGTTAGCTTGATTTTTTTTTAACTTTGCAAATAGTTCCAACATTCATATATAAGCAGTCCAGATTGCCTACTGTAAAAAAAGGAAGGAAATGTGCATATTTTTAGAGATAAATAGGGAATAACTGAAAGAGGAATTTAAGCCCAAGACAACAGACAGATATTTCTGGCCTGATATTCCAAGTCTCCGTATCTTTTATACCTTATACAAAGGAAAGGTTATTTGGGTTCAAGTCTGAAGGTGCCATGGTTATAAAAGGAAGCTCAGAAAACATATTAGAGAGAATATGACTCAGAATCCAAATGACAAGTGTTAGTAACGGGGGCATGAAATTGATTTACATCAGATTCTTGTTCTTGCAATAGATTAAAAATATACTTCTTAAGAAAATGTGATACATCAGGTATTTTCCTATAGTGAAACCTAAAATATAAGAAATAATCCATTTGGATTTTCAGTACAATAAAAAAACTAAACACCATTATCTACCAAGTTACATATATAGTCTCAAGTGTTATATCTTTCCCTTTTACTTCACTTTAGCAAAATATATATGTAGCTTTTATGAGAGAATCATATGCCATTACTCTCCTGCAAGAAAGGGCACAGTCGATAAACTAATTCTTTGGTCATTGTTCTTGCCTCATCCTCTGAAATTATTTATTTACCAGAAGAACTATGCATTTCTAGGCTACATGAATCATGGAACTAGCATAAAATATAAAACATTGTCTCTTTAATCATTTTTTCCATATTCCATATAAAAGCATTTAGCATCTAGTGCCTCAGGTGACTCACGAGGAAAATGCTTGATCAGTGTTGACTAAGTGAACAAACAGCATTACAAGGAAATGACTTGGGCATAAGTGCCATCTTATATTAAGAGTAGATTGAGGGTTTAACTTCATCAGAAGCGAAGTGATATGCCAAGACATTTGTAGTAAGTAATGCCAGAATTAAAGTTTCTTAATTTCTAATTTAGAGCTTGCCCACTCAAGCAGAATTTTAATCCTTTCCTTAGAGTGTTCACATAGGAAACATATTCTTAGCACAGAATGACTGAGATTCAATCTAAAATATCACTATAATACTCACTCTAAGCAATTCAAATGCATTTTATTTTTATTTTTATTTTTATTTATGTATTTTTGTTATTGGTTTTGGGGCCACACCTGGCGGCGCTCAGGGGTTACTCCTGGCTATCTGCTCAGAAATAGTTCCTGACAGGCATGGGGGACGATATGGGACGCTGGTATTTGAACCAACAACTTTAGGTCCTGGATCGGCTGCTCTCAAGGCAAACGCCGCTGTACTATCTCTCCAGCCCCAAATGCATTTTACTTTAATAATAATTTTCGAGTCTTATTCAAATCAAATCTTAATTCTTTATCAAATTATTTTAGATATGCCTTAAAACAGATGGTTACAAGAGAGTAAAGAAGATGAAACAATTATTCTAAAGTAGGTTAGTATATTTTTCTCCTTGAGGATATCAAGTCTAGTTTTCTGGTTTATATTAAAGACATTTTTCTTAAAGTTATAGAGCTTGAATTGGTATTTTTCTCAGTATTAGACTATTTGATATGGTCCAACAAGTTCTTAGATTATAGTGATTATTCTATGAAATGGAAATTATAACTTTAACTTCTGCATCAGTAGTGCCAACCAACAGATAACAACTTGTAAGATAAATGAAGACTATTTGACATCTACCAAGAACGTAATAGAATTAGACCCACATTACACACCATATATAGAAATTAACTCAGATGAATAATAATTATAAACATAGGGACTAAACAGAAAAATATTAAAAAATTTTGAGCACTTAAGGAAAGCATGTAATTTTTAGTCACAATAAAAAATCATTTCGTAAAAGTCATTAATTGCACCTTGTCAAATTTTAAATAAACATCAATAAATAAACTATAATAAACATCATTCAGGAAGTAAAAATATAAGCAACAGAGTGAGAACATATTTACAAAACACATATCAGTAAAAATTTACTTATATATTATTGCACATAAATGTATGTATTTTACATATAAAAATGAATACAAAAAGTGAACAAAGTACATAAGCCAGCACTATAAAAATATGATATATAAAGGTTCCAGAGAGGTATTATCCAAGTGTAGGCACTTCTGGGAGTAAACTCTGGGTACCTCTAGGTAGAATCTCAAAACCAAAAATTAATAATAATAAATGTTCTGCACTTTACTGTCACTTAGTTTTTCATTATGATATACCACTAGTTTCTAAAAATAGGAAAAAGAAAACATGCTTAAAATCCCATGTTTTGTTTTTGGTGGTGCTCAGGGATTACTCCTGGCTCTGCACCCAGGAATGACTTCTGGCAGTTCTCAAGGAACCATATGAAATGACAGGAATTGAACATTGGTAGATCACATGCAAGGTAAGTGCCTTATCTACTATAGTATCTCTCTGACACACACACCCCCAGTATGTTTAACACTCTGACCCCTTGCCCATCCATTCAGAGTATTGGAGACAAGTTCCTATGACAGCAATTTATTCGTGTTTTTAAAAGCATCCTGATGCAGTCCAGATACTTTGCCCTCAGAAACCTAATAGTGAATTCAAAGAAATATCTCTGAAATAGAGCTTCTGAGGCTGGTAATATCTTACCAAATGCAGGTCGGAGTGGGGAGGGTGAACAGATATGTTTTCCCCTAAGACATGTCATTCAAATGAGACCCTGATGCCAATCAGAATGTTTCCAGCTGGAAATGAGTAGAACAAGACCTAGTCCTATGTCAGAATGCATACTTCTGTTCTCAATGCTTCAAGCAACAAATCTCTGTTGTTGATCTTTTACTTTTAAAACTTCCTTCACCTTCTTATTGGCTCAACCATTATGCCTGTGTTGCCAAAGTTCAGCAAACTTGGACAAAGAGCAGAAATTGGAGAAATAATTGGGCTTTCATCAAAGCCTCATGATGGCTTAGTTATCTCTGCATCCTCAATGTATAGTTGTGTCTCAGGAGGTAATATTTCAAAACCCTGCTTTTCTCAAATTTAAGTTCCTGACATCTGAGATAGAGTCAATGAGTGGAGGCTAAAAGAACAGGAGAAGTACTGCCAGCATCAAGCTCTCAAGCTCTGGAAAAAAGACACCTTTAGTGATAAACATGTCAGGCATACAGGTACAATTTCCCCTGTGAAAATGAGTCAGAAATCACTATGTAGTATCTGATGTTTAGCCAAGCATGGGAAATGAATGTTGGCTTTGGTGAGCAAGGCACTGAACCAGGAATAAGTCTGATCCTTAGAGAATCCATTGAATCACTGGATGGAAAAATATGCCTCAATTTGCTTCTTGGGTTCCAGAACACTCTTAGATTTTTAGCACCTTAGAATTATATAAAGTGTCACCATTTTCAATATTTTTATTGTTACTATATTATAATAAACAAATGGAACCACTGATAAAATTCATAATAGAGTCCTGACTTATAATACCAGTAGTTTATAATATCTGCATGGTAAGCTTAGAATCACAAATTTTTTTCTTTTTTCTTTTTTTTTTTTTTTTTTTTTTGGTTTTTGGGTCACATTTGACAGCACTCAGAAGTTAGTCCTGGCTCTATGCTCAGAAATCGCTCCGGGCAGGCTCTAGCGACCATATAGGATGCCGGGATTCGAACCACTGTCCTTCTGCAAGCAAGGTAAATGCCCTATCTTCATGCTATCTCTCCAGCCCCTAGAGTACAATCTTAATTCTCACTGCTACTGCACAGACTGATGGTGATTTGGCAACTACACTTTGAGCCTGAAAGTTCAGCTTGTTCTGACTCAGGTATGTGACAGCATACTGAAAACTGTGTGAACGCACTGCCAGGAATGGAAACCTTGGAGAGTGCTATGGAATTACAAGGGTAACCCCAATGAGCACATGTACAACCAAGGGCATCCAAGTGGGTGAGGGCTATAGCCTAAAGGTGAATCCCACAGAGTGGCACCCTGCAGTGTAAGCACCCACCCTACAATAATAGAGTGATATAGGAGAATAAATATATTCAAAAAGGTCAGAAAGTGTAACAGGTTGAGCATGTTTGCATGCTGGAGGGTCTGGATTTAATTCATGGCACCACATGATCCCCTGAGCAATTCTAGGAGAAAGCCCAAAATGCAGAACAGGGATATGCCAGATGTGGCACTAAAAACTAAAGCCAAAAACTTCCAGGAGCCAGAGTTATAGTAAGCAGGTAGGGCATTTGTTCTGCACACAGTTGACCTGGGCTTGATCCATATGATCCCCCAACCACCACCAAGAGTAATTCCTGAGTGAGGAGTAAGGAGTAATCCCTAAGAATCTCCAGATATGGCCCAAAATAAGTAAGTTAATTAGTTAAAACATAACACTTCCTGAATACCTACCACGTGCCAAGTATTGAATTAATATTGATGAATGAGGGAAAGTAAGAATTAAGATGTGAATCAAGAGATGGAAACTACAAGCCATACACAAAAAGGATCTATGACACTAGCAGTCCAGGGGGATATGGGTGGAGGTATGGGAGATATTCTGGGAACTATGGTAGAGGGAAGTCAACACTGGTGGTGGAAATGGCCCTAATTCACTGTCACTATATGACTGAAATATAACTGTGAAAGACTTGTAATTCACATTGGTCTCAATAAAAATTATTTTAAAAAAGGAATTAAGATGTGTATTACAATGTACAGATAGACCCGAAAATGTGGATAGGACAACCTCATCTGAATCACCTGCAAAGTTCCTAAATGCAGATACCTTGGCTCCACCACAACCCAACAGAGTCAAAATTTTGGGGGAAAGAATCCTGGAATATACTGGTAATTTTTGCTTCTATTTTGGGACTACATCCAGTGATTCGCAGGGATTACTCCTGGCTCTGTGCTCAGTAATCATTCATGGTGGGCTGTCAAATCATATGTTGTTCCAGGAATGGAACCCAGATTGACCATATTCAAGGCTACTATACTATTTCTTCAGCCAATGTACTGGCAATTTTCACCTAGAGTATAATTTGAGAACCATTGCTGTGTGAACTGAAATTCATATCCCAAGTATGTGTAACAGTAGAATAACAGATGTCGTCAGTGGGTTCAGTGGCAATTATGTGCCACAAGACCCATAATATTTTCAGTGTTTATAATTTCTACAAAGTTTCTGAACTACACAGTCTCCAAAGGACTACTATAACATCAACAATCAGATAAAAATAAGTACTGAAGTTAGAGGAGGATGAGATTAATTCACCAGTCAGGAAAGAATGCTCATTGAACAAACACTTGATTTTTGGTCTTCAAGCTAAAGCTTTTACTCTCCAGTTTTGAGGTTCTGTCTTCATCAGGGCCCTGTCAGTATAAGACTTAAGAACCCGGTGAACCAAATCTTCACTCTGCTCTACAGCCAGCAAAGTAAACCTTGTGGCTTACTCCATCTGCTCTCTCCATAGCCAGCTTCCTCTGTGTAGCAAACTGATATCACTTCAGGCTCTTGTGCGAATGTTCACATGGAGGAGACTAGGAAATGCCCCTTTTATTTTCACACTACTCTGGAAGGGTGAAATTATAATGCAAAGACTGATGCTTTCATCAGACTCTTCGAGTCACTGTGATGGCCTATGTCCACTACCAGTCTCTATTTTAGGGACCTAAGTTTTAATCACTTTTCTCAACTTTCTAAACCACTTTTTACTATTACCAGAGGGAAGCAATGCTTATAATAGTGCCCAGATCTGAGCCATGTGCAGGTCTGAAGTTGCCTTATTTTGAAGGGGGTAATGTAACTGTGCAGAAATTATAGAAATGTTGTTTCTCATAGTTTTGGAAACTGAAAAACCTAAGATCAGGACAGCATCAGTTTTGTGCTTGTTGAAGGACTGTGACTGCTTCTTACTATAAGGGCCTCACATAGTTAAGGGATTTCTCTCAGGTCTCTTTTTATGAGGTCACAAATTTCATTCATCAAGCCTCTGGCTTCAGGCCTTTTAATCATTTGTGGATTAGCATTTCCACATATGAATTTTGGAGAAACATGAATATTCAGACAATGGCAAGGGTATCTGAAAAAGGAAAGGGTCATTATGTCACAAAATCATATTATAATTCCTAATGGAGCTGAATATAACTGTTACCAAAATCCATTCTCTTTGACCAGACCTAACTAGTCTGGAACCCCTTGCCTCCAAAGACTACAAAAGTCACTGAGTTTGTTGAACATTTACTTCAGATATTCACAAACACATTATCAAGCATGCCAAAATCCATATCTTTATTTTCATACACAAATTTCATCAGCACTCAAATGGAAAATAGTAAATATTTCAAGAGGTCAACTGCTGCAATTATTTAAGGTTACATCTTGGAGATAACTTGGAAGACTCATTAGGCCTGATACCAGATCAAATTAAAACCCTGTGCATGATCCCTACTAATGTTCTATAGAAGCACAGGTAATTATTGATTCTCATCAGTGGAATTTGTCTTCCACTTGTGACATAAATAAAAATCAGAATACTCCAACAATAAAAATAATACTCCAACAGAATACCTGTCTAAGCACTTAAGCAGAAAAAACCCATGAAGGATGAAATGTGATTCAGTTTCAATAGATGGAGTATGAAGAGCTAATGTGCCTCTTATTCTGATCAGACCTCAGTTCTTTTCCGTGGACTTCACACTTCCTTCATTCAATCACTTTAAATTATAGTTTGGTGATTTTTCATAATTGTTCTGATCATGTGTGTAATCACCACTACAATTAAACTATAAAATATGGGTCCAGAATGTTAACACAGCAAACAGCATTTGACTTGATCACAGCCAACCCAGGTTCAATACCCGGCATCCTCTATGGTCCCCTGAACATATTGGGAGTGATTTCTGAGCACAGAGCCAGAAGTAACCCAAGTGCTGATGGTGTGAACCCAAAACCAAAAAGTAAAATAATTTCATCACCCTAAAAGATTTTTTTTTCACTGCTGATATTCCCTATTGATATATAGCCTTGGCAGCCACTGGTAAATAGCTATAAAATTAGTGTGCTGGGACCTATAGCTATATACTGACGGTATAATACTGTGCAAAGTTGTTGTCCAAGTAGGTAAGTCATTTTCTGTACACTTTTATCAATACGTAGTATTGTCAATGTTTTCAATTTTTGCTATTCTACTGATGTGCCCTTATTTAATTTGCATATACCTAGTGATATTAAACATATTTTCATTTTTTTTACCAGCAACATTCTTTTATTATGTTTTGTTTTGTTTTGGGTGGTGCTAAAGCTAAACCCAGAGCCTCATGTATGCAGAGACTGTATTCTGTGGTGGCAGTTTTGTTTTGTGTTTTTTTTTATTGTTGTTTTGCATAGTGCAGCAAATGTTGGGGAAATTAGAAAGTGTAAGATTTTCCCCAACTTAGTGTGCCTATGCAAAAAGAAACAATGCTACATGATACTACTGGTGTAAATGGGGGTAAAAATAATAAGTTAAACAATCACTATAACCTAGTTCTAACCTGAAATTAATTCCAAGAGAGATCCTACTAGAATTCTACTACAAATTCTACTAGAATTTCCCTAAGCAGGTCAAAAAAGGGTAGGGAGGGAGGATGGGGAAAACTACCTGTACATATGGAAATATACACTAAGAATTGTAATTATTAAGGATATGCATCTAAAAAAATTATACAAAGTAAATATAGATACCCCCTTTAAGCATTTCGAAATAGTCTGGAGGGGAATAAAATCTAGAGCACAGTTTTAGTAAGGGGTCAGTGGCACAATGGATAACGCATCTGACTACGGATCAGAAGATTCTAGAGCACAGTTTTATCTTGTGCCATGGTTTGTAGAGTCCGAGAAATGGTTCACAGAAATTAGGGATCAGGAAGTGTCCTCTAATTCAGTAGCAAGCAACAGTCCACAGATAAGGGAGGTGGGATAAAAGAAACCACATAGGATGAATCACCAGGAGTAGTGATGGCAGCTTCTTCCCAGACCAAGGCAAGGTGGATTGGGAGGCTGTCCTTTCACTTTGGAGTTGGCTGGCAGTTTGCTGGGGCAGGTGGAAGGTTCCAGTTCATGAGGGGTTAAGAACTCAGGCTAAAGAGGGTTAAATAGGGAGATATAATGGATCAGGGTTCAGAGAGTGAGAGGACAGAAGAGGATTTGTAAGGTAATAAGCAGGGGAATAGGGAAAGGAGGGTTTATGTATACAACAGGATGCATATACAACATAGACAAGCATTATCTACAATATAGATTAGACAGACAGAGAGGTATCTACCACATACTCATTTACACACGCCCATATAGACAGACATCAAAAATACTACTGCCACAGTTTAAGAAAAATTAATATCAGAAGGCCCACTGGGCTCCCCAGCATGGATGCTGAGAAAAGATCTCAAAGAAAGGTCACTTCCTTGAAAAGTGAGGGTGGTATTTCTCAAGCTTAGAAAATAGTTGCAAACAATTATTTGGCCTAATAAGAATCTCCCTTTTGCTGTGCTAAGCATGTACTTATCTGAGCATTTACCTCCAGATGACAAAATTAGTACACGTAAATATGGCCTTGATTAAATATCACTTTACCTGGGAAAATGAGCATCAAGAGAAACAAAAATAACTTTGAAGTCCTCAAAATGAAGCTAGTCTTTTAAAAAATGTTCTGTATCTTTAAGTAGTCTGCTCACTCAGATGAAAGGAACCCTTCATAGGAACACCTGGCAAACTTGCTAATCTTTTATGTTATAACAGAATTGACACCTAGGGTCCAGCCTGAAAGTAAAATACTTTGAGATGTTATATTGTCCTTTAGAGCCCAGAGAAGTTTCTGGCTCAACTCCTCTCTGTCTTTTAAATGAAGCTTATCATTCAGAAGGTTTGTAGCTCACAATAAAGGCCTGTGAATTGTCTGTTGTGAAGAAACTTATAGATCCAACAGTATATGCTGATACGCTTTTCGCTAACAAGAAAGTACAACTTTTTTTAACCTTGCAGGAAAGCAGATGTAGACGATCTCTCACATAAAATTCATGTTTAAATACATCCCTGTAGCATTCAATAAAGACACACAATTATGATTCACCCCCCACAACTGAGTGTGGCTCTCTCATTCACTGAATCCTGCACTCACTCTTTTGGGTACCCAGAGAAATCCCTGAAGTTTCTGGACAAAGAGGCCTTGACAGAAGATGATTCGTAGGTTGCAGTTGAAGAACTGACCCTTGTGGGATGGGTCAAAGCACTGGGGCCAGAGAGATAGCACAGCGGTAGGGCGTTTGCCTTAGACACAGAAGGATGGTGGTTCAAATCCCGGCATCCCATATGGTCCCCCGAGCCTGCCAGGAGCGATTTCTGAGCCTGCCAGGAGCAATTTCTGAGTATTGAGCCAGGAGTAACTCCTGAGTGCTGCTGGGTGTGACCCAAAAAAACAAACAAAAACAAACAAACAAAAAAAAATGAGGCTGGCAAATCAAGGGAATAGGTTTTATGGTTTCTAGGCAAATAATGATTGGTGCATAAAACATTCTTAGAACAATTATAATTTTCACATCTAGAGTACTAAGCAATATGGTAGTGATCATTATAAGAGAAGTCAACCAGGTCATCTAAATGTCTTGAACATCCAAATTGTATTCCTGAAAGCAAACCGACTACATGGGCATTATGCCAAAATAGTTAACTAGCTTGAATTAAAAAAAATTAATTGTAAAAACATACTCGATACACGAGGACTGTAACAAAAGTGTATGGTGTGCAGTTACCTATTTTAATTATCTCTGTGGACATAGACATTAAATCATAAAGCATACATAATCAAATGGAAAATGGGTAGATTAAAGTATTCTGTCAATACATTACCATAATGAACCCATTACTCATCAGATAAGGGGCTAATACCTAAGATATACAATGTACTGACAGAACTTAAAAAAAATCTAACCACATCAAAAAAATGGGGAGAAGAAATGAACAGACACTTCCTTAAAGAAAAAATACAAGTGGCCAAAAGGCACATGAAAAAATGCTTCACATCACTGATCATCAGGGAGATGCAAATCAAAACAATAATGAGGTATCATCTTATGCCACAGAGACTTGCAATATTACAAAGAACAAGAATATCATTTCAGAAAAACATTCATCCAAAAGGATATATGCACACCATTATTCATTGCAGCACTCAGTACAATATAAGACCTGCATTCAACCTAGATGACCAACAACAGAGTGGATCATGAAGATGTGGTACCCAAGATGATAGATATCCAAGAGAGGGATTGCTGAATCATATGGCAGCTCAATTTTGAGTTTACTGAGAACCCTCCATTCTGTTATCCATAGGGGTTGGACCAAGGAGCATTCCCACCAGCAATAGATTAGAGTTCCTTTCTCAACACGTCCCCACCAGCAGATTGTTGCCATTATTTTTGCTATGTGCCATTCTCACTGGTGTAAGATAATATCACATTGTTGTCTTTATTTGAATTTCCCTAATAATAAGTGATGATAGATATTTTTCATGTGTCTGTTGGCCATCTGTGGCTCTTTCTCAGAGAAGTTAGGTTTTGTGGAGC
This sequence comes from Suncus etruscus, assembly GCF_024139225.1. Classification (NCBI taxonomy): domain Eukaryota; kingdom Metazoa; phylum Chordata; class Mammalia; order Eulipotyphla; family Soricidae; genus Suncus; species Suncus etruscus. Next base: position 152,336,648 of record NC_064849.1, on the reverse strand, counting down.
TAACCTTTGTGAGTATTGTGTGTGTGTGTGTGTGTGTGTATTTTGTGTATCCTAGATATCAAACTTTTATCTGATATGTTGAGTGCAAAAATGTTCTCCCAATCAGTTAGCTTCTTCTAGTTTTAGTCTTTTCTTTTGCCATACGAAACTTTTGGGTTTGATGTAGTCCCATTTACTTAGGTTTGATGCTATAGCTCTTGCCGTTGGCATCCTATCATTGAAGACTTCTTTGAGGTATAAGTCTTGGAGTGTTCTGCCTATGTTTTCCTCAGTAAACTTTACAGATTCAGGTCTAATCTCAAGGTCTTTAATTCATTTTGAGTTGACTTTTGTGTAAGATGTGAGGCATGGAGCGATCTTTAATTTCTTACCTGTGGTTATATAATTGTTCCAACACCATTTGTTTGTCTTTATTGTACTGTCTTTATTCCATTTCAAATTCTTGGCTTCTATGTCAAAGATTATTTAACTATAATTATTTGACTATAATCACTATATTATCACTGGATATTTTGTTCTGATCCAATGGTCTGAAACTTTGTCTTTGTTCCAATACCATGCTGTTTTAATCACTATGGCTTTGTAGTAGAGCTTCAAGTTAGGTAATAATATGCCTCCCAATTTCTTGTTTTTTAATATGGATTTGGCTATCCTAGGTTTTTTTATGGTTCCACACAAACTTTATAATTGATTGTTCTAATTTCTTAAAGAATGTTTTCTAAATCTGAATAGGGTTTGCATTGAATCTATATAGTTGTTTAGGTAAGACGGTCATTGTGATGATATTGATTTTTCCAACCCAGGAGCATGGAATGTTCTTCCATTTCCTTAGGTCCTCTTCAATTTCTTTCTGAAGTGTTTTGAAGTTTTTGTGACATAGATCTCTCACTTCTCTTGTAAAGTTGATTCCTAGGTGTTTGATAGTTTTAGACTATTTTAAATGGGATAGACTCTTTGATTTCTTTCTCCTTTGACTTATTATTTGTATAAAGAAATGCAACTGTCTTTTGTGTATTGACTTTGTAGTTGTCCACTCTGCTGTGTCACTTTATTGTTTTTAGGAGTTTTTCTGTGGACTCTTTGGGGATTTTGATGTATATTGTCATGTCATCTGCAAATAGAGATAGTTTGACTTCCTCTTTTTCTATTATTATGGGACACATTTAGTACCTTTATTTATCTATATCTACTTACTTTTGTTGCAATACTTCTCTGCATGTCTAAAATTATTTCACAATACAGTTTATTTTTTAAAACAGGAAATCAATAAACTATTTAATATGTATGAAAAGGCTAATTACAGGAAATCTTGAAAAAGAAATGAAATAAAACAACCTAATTTTATGTCATATAGCTACAATAATCAAGACTGAAGAGCCTTGTAATAAAAATAGAAATTATAAAACTCAGTAAGAAATAACCATTTTGAAAGAGGAGAGAATAAAACAGAACCTCAAGAAGTCCAAGACATCATGAGGGCTCATGATAAATGACTGTACTCAGTTAAGCTAGAGAACCCAGAAGAAATGGACAGATTTCTGGAAAAATATCATTGCCTTATACTTAATAAAGAGGAAGTAGAATGCCTAAACAGGCCATTCACAAATAAGGAAATTGAAGCAGTAATTAAGAAGCTCCCCAAGAATAAAAGTTCAGGACCAGATGGGCTTACAGAATTCTATCAAACATTCAGAGAAGAGTTACTATGACAGAACACACTCAATAGTTTTCTCAATTGTTCTCTTTCTGTTCAAAAATCTAGATTCCTACATAGCAGTTTGACAACATGTCTCCCCTTTCCTCTGGTCTAAGAGGGTTCTTAAACTTTTCCTGTTTTTGATGCATGGTCTTCATGGTCTTAGGAATATTAGCCAGGTATTTTGTAAAATATTCTTCAATTTGGTTTATATTATTTATTTTCTCATTGCTAGATTGGGGTCATGCATCTTTCTTGAGAAAGAATATTGGAAGTGGGGTTGACTTAGGTGCAGCTGACTTAGGTTTGATTCTGGCATCCTATATGCTTTCCCAAGACCCACCAGTATTGATTCCTGAGTGCAGAGCCAGAGTGGCCCCAAAACAAAAACAACCAAACAAAAAAGAATATCAGAGGCTAAGTGTCTTTATCACATAATATCAAGGAATATTAGTAAACATTACTAATATCAGTTAACATTACTAATTTAAAACCAATGTCTTTTTTAAAGCCTGCTTGGATTTTAATTTTGATTGGAATTTCAATAGTACTGTATTAATTTGAGAGAAACTTCCATTTTAATAGCAGGGAGTTTCCCAACCCATAAACATGGCTCACCTCCCTACACATTTAGGTCTGCTTAATTTCCCTCTCTTCTTTCAAGCATGAATTTTTCACCAAAATCTATTTATTTCTCTTTACTTCCTGTGCCTTCAAATAGTAGCTATTATGATTATTACTTCACAAACAATTATGGAGAAGGCTAATTCACTAAGAGCTAACTCAATCTTTACTGAAAGCAAAAATTGATCACTTCCTGAAATATCTTCCTTTTCTTTTGGTGCCTCAGGACTACACCCAGCTCTATGTTTGGAGTTCACTCCCAGCAATACTTAGGGGACCATGCAGTGCCAAAGATTAAATTTGGTCCATGCATGTAAAGCATGGATACTATACTTTTGAGTTATTTCTCAATTCTCCTTAAATACTTTTATAAATGTGAACAGAAGAAGATTAAATGGAAAAACTCATATGACCCTTAAAAGTATAAATATGTCCATTAAAACAGAGCCAAGAGTTGCCCTGGTGTGGTTCAAAATAAAAACAATAATAAATAAAAACCTCTAAAGGCAAATAAAACACTAAAAACAAAGCTTTGTCACAATTTGATATGTAAATTCACCAGTAATTTATAGATATATAGCCTCTGATCAAAAAACAAAGCTTTTCTCTAAGTGACATTGATAAATTGATGGCTTATATTTCTTTTCTTTCTTTCTTTCTTTTTTTTTTTTACTTGACTGATTGGTTTTTGATCTCACCCACCAGTGCTCAGCATTATTTTTGGCTCTGCACTCAGAAATTGCCCCTGGCAGGCTGGGGGACCATATGGGATGTCTGGAATCGAACTGGGTTTCTTCTGGGTCTGCACGTACAAGGTAAACACCCTACCTCTGTGCTATCTCTCCAGAACTATGGTTTATATTTGGTATTAAAATCTAACTAACATATTCAGTGTTGTCCAGGTGGTAGTCAAATGAGTATTATTCTGTAGAATAATATTGTTTTAATGATAGTTTTGTTTTGGGTAAATAGGAAAACAAATGCATAGAGCCTAGAAGTTAGTATTATATTTGTTCTATCAATTCCACTTGAAACTATTTCCTATGGAAATAATGCTAAACAGATTCAGACCAAAGAATGATTTATACACAATTTAATAGATTATTTATTATAGCAACATAGTTATATTTATAATAACATACTTTTAAAAGTAGCTATATATTCTAGAAAGGTTTCCAGTTTAAGATTTAAGAGGTCTGGGACCGAAGAGATAGCATGGAGGTAAGGTGTTTGCCTTGCATGCAGAAGGACAGTGGTTTGAATACTGGCATTCCATATGGTGTCCCGAGCCTGCTAGGAGCAATTTCTGAGTGTAGAGCCAGGCATAACCTCTGAGCACTGCCAGGTGTGACCCAAAAACCAAAAAATAAAAAATAAAAAAAAAAGATTTAAGAGGCCTAATAAAGAAATGATACCTTAATTTCACTATTAAAAGCTCAATTTTCCCTCATTAGAAATATTACTATTGTTTGTTTCAGTTGTCCAAACCAAAGTTACAGGGCACAATGTGATCTTATAAATAAGGAAGCTTTGTTATGAACTGTTCTGCCTTTACTGTTCCACTCTTAGAAACTAATGATATGAAACCAGCATGGCCGATAACTACCTTCTAAGTTTGTTTTAATTTCCCTCTCTCTTTCTACAGGTATGAATTTCTCATTGAACAAAACATCTTTAACTTGGTTTCTTTGATCACAAGTATCAAAAAAATCTTTAATATATGTAGATATATATATATATATATATATATATATATATATATATATATATATATATATTAGATCAGCGCTTCCTACCACTAGAAGGTAATGCAAAGGAAATGTTTAAGGCCATAGAATATTATCTTATTAAAAGTGGTCTGGTCTATTTGGGTTACTGTTTGGATTCCAGCTAATCAAACCTATTTACTAGTTTGAGAACTTTCAGCAATTAGCAGTGTTCAAACAGCACCAATCTGCTATGTTATTTCAGCTGGGACAGCAATTCTATGAACCAATACAGCTTCCTTACTAAAAATAGGCGCTAGCATTTTCCACTCTTTGGGAATTCATTCTCTTAGGTATGTCACACTGCATAACGTAACAAAAGAGTGTGAAATGTCTAAATCATGAAAAACTCAAAAGGCATGCCATGTTTGCAAATTCAAAAAACAATAATAAAGTAACTTTGCCAACAAAAACATCATCCCAGAAGACAAAACAAATAGAATGAATTGAAGAGGTAGCTAGTAACCCTTTTTCTGTCCAAATCCACTGCCTTTCTTGTTTTTAGACTGCTTAGTTATATTAGCAATTTTTAACACATGGTAGCACAAATCAACAATAAATTTGCTCTTCAGACTCTGACACTTTCCCAGCTGCCAGCCCTGTGCTTAACTAAACAAGTACTGCAGTGGAGAGCAAATGGAACATTTATGTAACAGAGACTATAAATATTCTTTGTGAAACAAAAAGACCTACTCATTCCAAAATATATGACAAAGGGATAAGAGCATCACATTTGAAAATAGATTTAACTCTTAAAGAATGAATTTTTTGTAATTGTTATAGTTAAAAGTATAACATCATTAAACACAAAAATACCTTTTATTTAAATACATTTTTAAAGCTTGTTGAGCATATTTATAGGTTAAATTTCATACAAAAGTTTTGAGATATAAGCACAAATATCTATCTTCATTTGTAAATTAAATCAACAACATGCCCTAAAAATATGTAAACTATCTAAGGCAATGGGTCAACTAATGGATATTAAAATGTTTTTCAATTTGGGAGGTTGGACTTCTGGGTATATTCTTATCCACTCCAGGTAAATTAAAATGACAGTAATGAATCTTTCAGCCAGAAAATATATTAAAATATCTTAAACATTACTGATAATAAAATCATAAAACTCATTCTTTCTATTACTTTTCTTTTCCCACTGACTTACTGGGTTACCTCTTTTAACTGTGCTTTTTTATCTGTCCCTTCATCTTTCACTCTTCATCAAGCCCTTTTCTCTTGCCCTTTTTCTCCTAAATAACACACACACACCAATTTCACTGTAATACCTATGGCACAGAAAAATAGGACAGGGAAAAGTTAATGTTTCACTGGAAAAGTGGACTAAAACCTCAGAATGTGTGGGGTGAGTATGAGAGGAGAGATCTTTATTTGAACCATCGATTGGGTATTCCTGCTTGTTTGTTTACTTCTAAGTAAACTCATTTACAGGTATCTAAGAACAGGAGGGGAAACCCAGTCTCCATAGAAAAGCTGGTTCCTAGATTTTCTTTATTTCTCTACTTCAAAAATAAACAGTGGTTTACTTTACAAAAACAAAGGTGGTGGGTTTTCTAGAACAGAATGAAAATTGAACTTTCTCTCAATAAACTTAGGCCAAAGTGAAGCAGATTCTAGAGAATAGCATTATAGAAAGTAGGAACATTACAATTTCTTCTATGAGAGCTATGTTTGATATCTCTGCTCTCCAATATAGAAATCATTAACTACATGTGGTCACTAAGCACTTAAACATGGCAAGTGGAGTGTGTAAGTCAAATGTTTTTTAATATAGTTTTAATTTAAATAGCCACATATGGCTAAATGGTTGTCACATTAGAAAGAACTGATGTGTTCTTTTGACTACCAGTCATTGAGTACATGGTATGTGCTGAAGGTACATTTTGTTCCCATTTTCAAGATAAGGAAACAGAAGATCAGAGAAGTTAAGTGATTTATTTGCTCATGGATTTACAACAAATGGTTATATATGCTGAATGTTACATTCAGTTGTCACTGGCAAAAACTGCTGAGTTTGGAGCTGGAGTAATAGTATAGTGGGTTAGGTGCTTGCCTTGAATGCAACTGAGATGGGTTCAATTCTTGGAACCATATATGATCCCGCCCTAACTCTGCCAGGAATGGTTCCCTGAGCTCAGTGCCAAAAATAATACCTGTGCACCACTAGATATGGTCCTCAAAAAAAAAAAATATGTTGACTCCACTAGTGGCTCGAAACACTAGCTGTATATTATCAGATTTGTTTTTCAAAATACTTATCCAGGGGTTGGAGAGATTGTACAGAGCCTTGCACACAACTGACCTGGATTCAATCTTTGGTACCTCATATGCTACCCTGAGCACTGCCATCATGATCCTTAAGCACAGAGCTTAAGTAAGTTTTGATAAAAATTTAAAAACCTCATCTACAGGTCCCATTCCTCAGAAATTTTTACTTGCTTGGCCCTCGGCAGGTTCCAGGCACATGAAGATCTCTGAAACTCTACTATTCATACAACAGGTTAGCCTGAAGTCCCACACAGTGGTGAAAACAATAATCTTCAGAAAGGAGCAGTGATGAAGCTCTGCTTCTAGCCCTTCACTTATGTTTGTTTACCAGTTTAAAACTGAAAAAAGAGTCTCTCTCCTTCCTTTCCACGTTAGCTTTTGACCAAGAGTAGTTTTCCTAGCTAAGGTGAGATCACATCCCTAGAGTTCTGGTAAGAGTTAAACAAAGGGCAGAGTGAAAGTAAAGCAGGTAGAGTGTTTGCCTTGTGAACAGCCGACCAACAGGGACATCCCTTATGGCTCCCCTAAGCCTGCCAGGAGTATTCCTACATGCAGAGCCAAGAGTGACCCCTAAGTGCTGCCGAGTGTAGCCCCAAAACAAAGAAGCAAACAAACAAAAAGAGCTGATACTAGGGCCCAAGCCTGGGTAATGAGTTTGTAATGGCCAAGGCATGGGTACAAATACGCTTCAGATTCTGAAAATCTAAGAAGAGCAAGTTAGCGAAAGTCAGGAAAGTTCTGCCCAGAGATTTAAAGCCCCTTGCAATCACTAAGACCCAGGGCAGAAAAAGACTAAAAGTATATAGTACTATTTCTAAAGGTGAGGAGGTTCTGTCTGACCATCCTGGTTTGCTTTGTTCTCTCATCTCCATTCCGTTCTTCCAAAGGTCCTTGGAAGCATGCTCAGAGTCTCTGTACAGAATGCTTCCTCATGGTCAACATCTTCTTTACCAAATGTCACCCTTTCCTGGAACACAGTAGGTTCCTAAAATCATGAGTGAGTAGAGACTGCAAAGAGTACAGCAGGTAGGGTACTTGCCTGTACACAGACATCTGGATTTGATTACCGACACTCTATATGGAACCAAATCCTAAGTAATTGGGGTGTGGGTCCCGGGGGGGGGGGGAAGTGGTAGAGAGGATGGCTTGTCTCTGGGGGCAGGAATCTCCTTTCAGTGGGTTAAAAGGCTTGAAGTGATTAAATAATAGAAAAGAAAATACAGACCCAAAAGGTAAGCAGAAGAACAAAATACGTACCATCCTCATGCATGCTCCAAGTATTCTGAAAAGCACAGTCGAGTAGCATTTATCCCTATCTTGGGTTAGAAAACCATTAAATGGAATTATGGGAGCTGAGCAAGAGAAGTAATAATGGAAAGGCTTAAAATAAAACAGCTATCAAAAAGAAAAGAGAAAAGAAAATACTTCTGAAAATTTTACCCTTTATATTAGCTAACTATGGAGTTCTCTTCTACAATAAAACAAAAATTATTCATGTCCCACATTATGGTCATGAATAGGGGATGGCTCTAAAATGCTCTGTGGAAATCATCTCTCCATTCAGGAGCTTGGCACAGCTGCTCAGAGAAGTGGGTTATATGCAAACTGAAGCTTATATCCTAAGAATTTGCCTTTATAAGTAACAGCTCTGAAAGCCAAGAATAAAAAAAGTCTTAAGGATGACTGGTACAAGTAGCATCTATTGGCAAGTACCTTTTGGGAGGCAAGCTTTGAATTCTTTTGAATAAATACACATCATTCGTATTGTGCATCTACTTACAAAGTAAAGAGAAGGTTGATCCAGTTACAACTGCAGATTCAAACACTGGTTTGTACTAGCTGACATTTCTTTTTGGGGGGCGGGGTATATCCAGCAGCTTTCAGGGGTTACTCCTGGTTCTGCACTCAGGAATTATTCCTGGCAGTGCTCAGGGGACCATAATAAAATGCTGGGGATAAAACCCAGGTCAACTGCAAGCAAATCAAATGCCCTTCACGCTGTGCTGACATTCCTCCTACCGCTCCCATAGCTGACATTTTTTTATGTTTATTTTTTAATTAAAATATTTAAGTACCTTTATTTCTTTTTTTAATTACCTTTATTTCAAACATGGTTGTAGTCATAATAAAGCACACCCCCCTTCACCAGTGCAACCTTCCCACCACCAATGCCCTCATCTCTCTCCTCCCTCATCCCCCTACCTATCTTCAAGACAGACATTCTATTTCTTTCACTCACTACCATTGTCATGGTAGTTCTTGCTGTAGTTATTTCTCTAACTGCACTCACCAATCTTTGTAGTAAGCTTCATATGGGCTGGTCTTTCCAGCCCTCATCTCTATTGTCTGTGGCTGTTATTACAATAATGTCTTCGTTTGTTTGTTTGTTTGTTTGTTTGTTTGTTTTTGGGTCACACAGGCAGCACTCAGGGGTTACTCCTTGTTCTATGCTTAGAAATCGCCCCTGGCAGGCTCTGGGACCATATGGGATGCCGGGATTCAAAACCACCGTTCCTTTGTATACAAGGCAAATGCCTTACCTCCATGCTATCTCTCTGGCCCACAATAATATCTTTTATTTTTCTTAAATATCACAAATGAGTGAGACTATCCTGTGTCTATCTTTCTCCTTCTGACTCATTTCACTCAGCATAATAGTTTCCATGTCCATCCAAGTATAAGAAAATTTCATGACTTCACTTTTCTTGACAGTTGCATAGTATTCCATTGTGTATATGTACCACAGTTTCTTTAACCACTAATCTGTTGTTGGACGTCTGGGTTGTTTACAGATTCTGGCTATTGTAAATAGAGCTGCAATGAACATAGGGCATTTTTGTATTGTATTTTGTGTTCCTAGATTATATTCCTAGGAGTGGTATTACTGAATAATATGGGAGCTCAATTTCCACTTTTTTGAGGAATGCCCATATTGTTTTTCATAAAGGCTGGACTAGACAGCATTTCTTTACTTATGTAAAAAGTAAAACATTCCACAGCTGGAGCAATAGTACAGTGGTAGGGTGCCTGCCTTGCATATGACCAACCTGAGCTTGATCCACCTACATCCTAGCATCCCATATGGTTCTCAGAGCTAGCCAGAAGTGATCCCTAAGCACAGAGCAGAGTAAACCCTGAGCACCACCAGGTGTTGTATAAAAACAAACATAAAATGTAACTCAGCCCAGAGAAGAAGACAGAATTAACTAAAGGTGGTCAAGAGATAGGAAGATAGTGGTAGGAAGGAAAGAAAATACAGTCAAATACCTCCAGATTTGAAGTTCAATGGGAGGTTTCTTTGAATATTATGTTTCCACTTTTAGCTCAACTCATGACTACTCTTTCTGTTTTTAAGAATATATGTTCTCTGGGGCCAGTGAGGTGGAGCTAGAGGTAAGGTGTCTGCCTTGCAAAGCGCTAGCCAAGAAAGAACTGCGGTTCGATCTCCCCGCATCCTATATGGTCCCGCCAAGTCAGGGCAATTTCTGAGTGCTTATCCAGGAGTAACCCCTGAGCATCAAACGGGTGTGGCAAAAAAAAAAAAGAAGAAGAAGAAGAAAGAATATATGTTCTCTGTTTAAGAAATATGTATGACATTTATTTAAATGTAAACATGGCTTTTAAATGGCATAGAGATTGGCAAACTATATTATTAAAGTCTTCTAACCTCTCTTTTCTTTCTATTGCTATTTTAAATCTCCAGAATTTTCTGAGGGAAAAATGTTTTATTTTTTCTATTCTCTCAAAAGTTAAAAGAAACAGGAATATCCAATGATTAAGTGTCCTAGGATATTCTCTGGCCTTGCATTTTCCCTTTCAAGCTAGTGGTGTGAGCTAGAAAACAGAAGACCGAAAATGAAAAGATGGAAGCTGCTCCCAGTCCTTCACAGCTATATTTGTATATACCATTGACTGAAGATAGTCCTCCCTTGAATGCATCTCTCTCTCTCTTTTGAGAAAGAAAAGGAGGCAAAAATGGATTTTTAGCTTACTTCAAAATTAAACCTTTTATACCAGAAGATTTATAACAGAAACACAAATGAGCTACAAATGTGATCTAAGTCTAACCCATGTCCTTATGTATTTGGATCAAGACAGCTTCATTCAGACAAACCACATCTTCAGGGTTCAGAAGTCTGATAGGAAGCTTGCCACAATCGTGTGGAATGCAACTAGGGCATAGAAGTAGGACAATCATAATTGGAAATGACCACTATGGACTAGAATTAGATGCTTAAAGAAGAAAAGGTGATAGGTACCCCTCAGTGCAATATTGAAAACCACAGTGTCTAAAAGTGAAAAAAAGGAAGAAGTAAGGATGAGAGAGTTGAAGAAAGAGAAGGAGGAAGAGATTGAGGAGGAAGAGAAGAAAGGAATGAAGGAAGGAAGGAAAAGATAAAAAAGAAAGGAAGGGTGGAAAATAAAAAGATGAAGAAAGAAAGAAGAAAGAAAGAAAGAAAAAGAGAGAAAGAAAGAAAACATCCTGTACCTAAAATCATCTAAAATAGATTCCAGAGTAGGGTCTGGAGGCAAGGTAGGGGGGCAATCTTGTGGAAAGTGCGGGGTTGGAACACTGTATTATGAAATCCTAGCCATTAATAGTATTGTAATAGTGCTTAAAATAAATTTATAAAAACAACCACTATTAAGGACCATTGGAAGCAACTCTCAGTCATATCTGTATGCAATTTTCTCCAAGTATATAATGATTAGATACCAAAGATACATATATGTATCTATAAACAAATCTTGAGAAGATAATTTTAAAATAATACATGATTAAAATATGTAAATCATATAGAAGCATGTGAAAATGTGATCATCTTCTTTTCAATACTGCTCTTAGTACTTAAATATACTGTTTAAACTATAGTGATATACTATAGTGTCATTTCTGTGAGTAGAATAAATATGCTGGGGGTTAAACCCGAATTAGGTCCTATGAGTTTCTATTAACACTCTGGTGTGGCCTTATTATGAATAAAGGTGATGTTCTCAGAGGGAAAAAAAGAGAAAATGGGATCTTCTATATTTATATACACTATTTCAATAAAATTTTAAAAATAAAGTACCACATGGTCATAGATAAAATGCAAATTCTAAAATGCAAAGTAAAAATTTTCCTGTTTCATATTCCCTCTTCTCAAAGGTACTTAGTTTTGTGTGTGTGCCTTCCTAAATTTTCTGTGAATATACAGTATATATTCACACACATACACATCTATACTTAAATAAATATGTAAATAGAGAGAGAATATACATATACATATATATACATATATACCTGATATAGTTATGAAATATGTTAAGTGATTTCATTATGAAATCTTATATACACAGTGTATATAGAGTATTGCTTTGCCATCACTACCAAAACTTAAAAGTAAGACATAGACCAATAATGAAACCAGTCTCTTTAAAGTCTTCCACATCAATCGTCTTAATGAATCCCCTCTCTCATCCTACCTTACAACAGTTTCCACTAGCCTGACTTTCACAATATACAATCAGTCCCTTGTTTTTCATTTTTCTTTTGCTATCTAAGCACACAACACCAAGCACTATAATTTGTCCTAGTATTTATATTCTAAGTAAATGTAATCATTCCCTACACAGTCCTGCTGATTCCTTCTATTTGCAATATTTGTAGGTTTGCTTGCTTTTTTTTCTTGGTTAATATATCTCAGACGTTTTAGTGAATATACAGAATTACCTGATCCTTTTAATTCTGTGGCATGAACAAATAACTTGATAAATAACTTAATAGTTTCACACCTTTGGTAATTACAAATACTGCTGTAAAGAATAAGTTGAGCATTCATCTCTAACCCCTAACCAATTTTAGGGGTTGGATCATTAGTACTGCTAATTAGGGGCTGCTATCAAGGATGCTCAGGAAATTGAAGACAGAGATTAGAGCCAGCCCTCATATGCAAAGTATAGGGCCTCACGAATTTTTTAACTAAACATTTTTAACTAATTTTTTATTAAAAAGAAATTTTACTACTAATGTGAATCGAGGATGCATGTTGATTATTTCAGAATTATTGAAAAAATTTCAGGGGCCGGAAAGATAGCATGGAGGTGGGGGGCATTTGTTTGTCTCACATGCACAAGGATGGTGGTTCAAATCCTGGCCTCCCAGATGGTCCCCAGAGCCTGCCAGAAGCAGTTTCTGAATGTAGAGCCAGGAATAACCCCTGGGCACTGCCGGGTGTGACCAAACACCAAAAAAAAAAAAAAAAGAAAAGAAAAAAGAAAAAAAAAAAGAATAAGAAAAAAGAAAAAAACATTTCATGCCTAAAACAAGCTTAACATAAATATCATCTATATTGAAGATATTCACATTTTGCAACACTCACATTTGCTTGGAAGCAAGAAGACATCTTGAAAGCACACAGGGATTGTCTCTTTGTAACAAAGAGTTTTCTATTCTAACATTACAGTTACTAGAAGTAATTATAAGTGAATATTGAGTTAGTATCTTTGTAGGTAGTATTGATAAATTCATTAGAACACAGCCTAAAATGTAACCACCAAAAGATTCCAAATGCCATGGCACCAACAAAGCACAAGTTCATTCTTTCTCATTTTAGTCCAGTACTTTTGGTGGGCCAAGTTGAAGGAGGCAATACTATTCCGTAGAGATTCTGAGGTTATCAAGTTAATGCTACTTTGTTGTACTGTGAGCCTGTGGAACATGGTCTTGTTTGCATGCAGAAGCTTATCTCCATCATGTCAATGGATTGTGCCATACACAACAGAGGGAAGAGGAAAGAAAGAAAGCAAAGAGCAAGCTACTGTCAGACAGTACAGAAGTTTTACATATTATATTTCTGTTATGGGAGAGGAAAGATGAACTAGTTAGAGAAAATCTAAGTGGGGACATGCTGCTCTGGCCCTTTTAGCCAGGCACACTTGAAAAGTTGGTGCAGGAGAAGACTCAATTACTGAGAAAAAGGAATAGAAGTTGATCTGAGGGAAATCATACTTGCTGTGGCAACTGAGAATCCAGTATTAAACACTCCAATCTCTTTGTCACCAAGTCATTTTATCAGTCACTCGGCTGGAGAAATGCTTAAATCAGACTAATGTCACTTCTCCCTAGGCCACTGGAACTCCATGTCACTATCAACATTTATCTGAAAATCAGGAATGAAATAAATAAAAATAACTTTTTTTAAAGATCAATAAAGGGTTATCTCTATGCTCAGCACCTTACCTGAATCATCTAATCAATCTTTAAAATAAGCTATGAGAAAAAAAACACATTATTATTCAGCTAATGATAAGATAAGAAGATTAAAATTTAGTAAATTATATTGCCCAAGCTTCACAATTAGTCTATAATTACTAAGGGTTATGAATTGAACATAGAGCCTTTGTGCTTAATCTTAATTTCTACAGTGAAGAGTTACATTTAAAAGCTCTATCCTTAACAATATATACTGTTCAACATGAAGCTGAGATCAATAGTTTAAATATAGAGAAGTAAAATTCGGAGTAACTATTAGAAGGCATTCAAGGCCAGCCTGTCCTAGTATTAATGACACATTACCAATGATTGGATTTGCTTGAGCAACAATTATGTTAGTTAATATAAATATTTTCACTTTTCAAATAAGAAAAGTAGGGCATAGGGGGATAGAGAGCTAGATAGTACAGGGAGTGGGTAGGGCACTTGCCTTGGATGTGGCAGACCTGGGTTTGATTCTAGGAGTTAATTCCTGAGTGCAGAACCCAAGTAACCTCTGAGCATCACTGGGTGTAGAGGGATGGAGGGAGGGAGGGAAGGAGGGAAGGAGGGAGAAAGGAAGGAAGGAAGGGAGAAAGGAAGGAAGGAAGGGAGAAAGGAAGGAAGGAAGGAAGGAAGGAAGGAAGGAAGGAAGGAAGGAAGGAAGGAAGGAAGGAAGGAAGGAAGGAAGGAAGGAAGGAAGGAAGGAAGGAAGGAAGGAAGGAAGGAAGGAAGGAAGGGAGGGAGGGAGGGAGGGAGGGAGGGAGGAAGTAGAGAAGGAAGAGAGTAGAGAAGGGAGGGAGGGAGGGAATAGAGAAGGAAGGGAGTAAGGGAGGGAGGGAGGGAGGAAGGGAGAGAGAGAAGAAGAAAACTAGAGCACAGAGAATTTGCAATTTGACCAAGTTCACACAGTTGATTAGAGAAATGCATTACCACTAAGCTCATTCATTAAAAAAGACAGAGGTATAATTTGGATAGGTTAATAATTATGAGTCACATCATTTTGACATATATTTTTCCTGTAAATAGGACATTCTTAAGTGACAAGTTTTATCTTTAGTGTTTTTATATAGTAGATACATAATAATAAATATTCATGAAGTTTGGAAGAGATCTGATGCACAGATAAAGTATTTATAGGACCTCAATATCATGCTAAAATATCATTTCATATTTATCAATTAATATTTACTAGTTTCCAGATGGTGTCCTAGAAATCTACAGGGTACAATTCATTCTTATTTTTTATTTGTCTTTTTAAAAAATTATTTTTGTATTTGACTTCAGTCATGCAGACTACTCTTCAGATGACTAGATGTCACTAGGAAAAAGATACTGTCTTTTTTCCTCAACTATTGTTACTTTGGCCCCAACACTCATCTCACATCATTGCTTCAGTACACTTAGTTGCTTTGATGGACCAGTTTCTAGTTTGCTGAATGTTAGTTACAATTTCACTATGGTGAGTGAATAGGTATTGTTACTATATGTTATTGGGAATTCTAAATGTATTGCATATGCTCCTAGGGGAGGAGGAAGGGCATAAACTAAAGGGTTATATGAGAAAGTTCTGCAGAAATAAAAGAGTAATATATCCTGATGTGATAGTGATACAAATATATATATATATATGAAATAAAATTATATACAAGCAAGGTTATAGAAATAATGCATGACTTAAGATATGAAATAAAATTATATACAAGCAAGGTTATAGAAATAATGCATGACTTAAGACCTTACCTTGATTGTGGTCAGCTTGGATTTTATCCCTGACACTACATGGTCTTCAATTTCTTTGTATTTTCACAATTTTTCTAAGAAATCCCTTAGGAAACATTAGCAATATAATATACTAAGATCCGAATGTCCTAGATACTCATAATTTTTCAATATCAACCGCTTGAGTATTTTTTAAAATAATTTAAAAAATGTACTTCTATCTTTTGGACATTTCCACCAATTCACTGTTAAAAGCAATAAAGCTATGTGTGAATTTTTCACTTTTAAAAGCATTAATTTAGTCAATAGCTCAATTCAGTTGCCACCAGATAATTTAATTCATTACAATATCACGCTCCAGTCAGTCAACATACTTACTCTTCTGCTTTATGTGGGCAAATTTATATTTGGACTTTGTCAGTTGAATAATTGATTTTTAAAACCAATAATCCAATGTCATGTAATATGAGTTAAAGCAATCTGTAAACTACTTATATTTATAATTTAAAAATTGTTTGACTTTGAATCAAATCATGGGTAATCTTTCATAACGCAGAATAACAAGTTGTACATACTAAAGAATTGTAACTTGAATTCATTATACTTTCAACAGTGTTTAAATAAATCCTATTGAGGGGTAGAGAACTAGTACAGAAGGTAAGGCACGTGTACTGCATGTACCCCTTCTGTGTTCAATCCATGACCACACCTGGTCAGGAGTAGTGTAAGCCAGGTGTGATCTAGGAGATCTCTGTTATCACCAACTGTGCCCTGGAAGTCCCTTAAGATCACCCGTGTGGTCCTCGTATCGTTGATCCCACAGGGCAGTACTATATCATTAGGTAGTACTTTATCCTTTAGCCCAAGTATCAAACTACAGTCCAGATTGCCAACCCGTGGGCCACTCTGAGCACCACTTAGGAGTTTCTTCATCCACCTCCACCCCACCACCATTAATAATAATAATAATAATAATAATAATAATAATAATAATCACTAATAATAAGAACTTCTATCCTCTCACAGTATTTTCTATCAGACCTTACTTAAACTATAAAAGTAAAAGGACAGAAAATACAAACACGAAAGGACAAAAAATACAAACATGAAAGCTTGTATTTGTGTCACTAATCATACAAATAAAATAAATAAGCTAGATTCTGAAAATCACCTACTCCAGAGTTTCTCAAACTTTACTGTGCATTTTTCACTTAGAAAAGTTATCTTAATATACAAATATCTGAAACCAACTCCATAACAATTCAACCAGATTCTTGGGGCTTAGGCATGGAATCTATTTTCGACATTAGTACCTATTCTGAGTACTTTTACAGATGTTGCATCCTTTCACATCATCATTCATACTTTATGACATAGGTACTATTATCACTTCTATTTGACTCGTGGGGAATTGAAGCTTATTAAGAAAACAAACTGGATTAAATGGGGGCTCATCATAGACCAGGAAGCATCAATTTCTGTGTTTGCAAAACAGTCTCAGAACCCTTTAAACCATCTTCCCAGGAGTCTGCAGCCTGGAACACTATCATACAATCTAGGTGTTACAGAATTTTACTAAATCAGATACAGACAGAAAATAATAAAAATAGAATACAACCTGACTTCAGGTACAGTTAAAGGCACAAGTGCAAACAGAAGACATGGTAGAAACCTAGTCAATGGAGTGGTGAAATGAATATAATTAAGGCAGAACCGTTCTATTATTTTTCTGAGAGTTATCACATAGAAAAAGATGACGAAGGCATAGGTTAAATAATGTGTACAGGATCATACAATGAGTAAGTAATAAGACAAGAATCTGAACTGAGGAAATGTGAGAGCCAAATTCATGTAACTTGAAAATAGGAGATAATGATATTAATAAATTATAAATATAAATAATGACAGCTGTGAACTTAGTGATCAAATTCATAAATATTTACCTGGGTTAACTATGGAAAATAAAATCTTTTTCTTTTTTTTTTTTTTTTGGTTTTTGGGCCACACCCGGTAATGCTCAGGGGTTACTCCTGGCTATGCGCTCAGAAGTCGCTCCTGGCTTGGGGGACCATATGGGACACCGGGGGAATCGAACCGCGGTCCGTCCGAGGCTAGCGCAGGCAAGGCAGGCACCTTACCTTTAGCGCCACCGCCCGGCCCCATAAAATCTTTTTCTCAAAAAGTTAAACTTCCTTTTTGGGGCTGGAGAGATAGCATGGAGGTAATGCATTTGCCGTGCATGCAGAAGGTCGGTGGTTTGAATTTCTCCCGGCATCCCATATGTCCCCCAAGCCTGCCAGGAGCGATTTCTGAACATAGAGCCAGGAGTAAACTTCTGAGTGCTGCCGGGTGTGACCCCCCCCGAAAAAAAAGCTAAACTTCCCTTTTAACATACCTGGTCATTAAAAAGAAATATCAAGGGGCAACATATTTTTGGTTTGAATATATATGTCATAAATAAAGATATAAATATAAATATGTATAAAATATCTCTTATATATAAATATATAATAAAATATACGTTTATATATGTACATAAACATATAAATATATATAATCATATATATGAAACAAGAGGAAAAAGATTGCTCCCTTAAGAAATAGGTAATTAAGTGAATTAGTTAAAATAGAACCAAGGTAAGAATCAAAACTAGGGGCCGGGAAGGTGGCGCTAGAGGTAAGGTGTCTGCCTTGCAAGCGCTAGCGTAGGACGGACCGCGGTTCGATCCCCCGGTGTCCCATATGGTCCCCCCAAGCCAGGGGCGATTTCTGTGCGCATAGCCAGGAGTAACCCCTGAGCATCAAAAGGGTGTGGCCCAAAAACCAAAAAAAAGAAAAAGAAAAAGAAGAATCCCGGCATCCCATATGGTCCCCTGTGCCTGCCAGGAGCTATTTCTGAGCAGAGAGCCAGGAGTAACCCCTGAGCAATGCCAGGTGTGGCCCAAAAACCAAAAAAAAAAAAAAGAATCAAAACTAAAGTAAGACATGGTACTAGGGGCTGGAGTGATAGCACAGCAGCAAAGTAAGGCATATGCCTTGCACACCGCCGACTCTGGTTCAATCCCTGTTTTCCCATATGGTCCCCTGAATCTGCCAGGAATTATTTCTGAGCAGAGTCAGGAGTAACCCCTGAGTGCCACCAGGTGTGCCCCATTCCCTCCCTCCAAAAAGACATGACTCTAATTGCTCTTTACAATCTCTTCCCACATAAAGATTCTGAATGTTTTTTGCCTTATTAAAGCTTTGCTTAACATTATCCTTAGCATGGTGAATAGGGCAATTGCCTCGTACGTGCCCCATCCAGTTTTGATTTCTGACATTCCCTATAGTACCAGGATCCTGGCAGGAATAATTGTTGAGTGTAGAGCCAGGAGTAACCCCTAAATGCCATGGGTGTGCCCCCCCCAAAAAAAACAAAAATTAAAAGGCTTTGCTTTGTAAAGTCAGAAGGGTTCATCAATTTATATTTGGATTACAACGAGAGTTATCAAGGAGAAAAAAATAGCCTGACTTTGAGTGTTCTAATTCTGTAAACTGCTGTATTCTCTTTTTTTCTTGAATAAAACACAAAGTCAGCAAACAATTCCTTTTGTTACATACTGGAGAAATTATTTTACGTCATAGCAAAATCATTTGATCAGCTGCTGTCAATCTAGAAACTAGAATTATCCTCAGTGGAGAAAAACTAAAAGCTTTTCCTCTAAATTCTGGTACAAGACAAGGCTGTCTGCTCTCAATGCTCCTCTTCAACATAGTACTGGAAGTGCTTGCTACAGCAATCAGGCAAAAAAAAAAGATATCAAGGAAATCCAGATAGGAAAGAAAGAAGTCAAGCTCTCACTGTTTGCAGATGACATGATACTCTACTTAGAAAACCCTGAAGACTCTACCAAAAAGCTTCTAGAAACAATAGACTCATATAGCAAGGTGGCAGGCTACAAAATTAACACACAGAAATCAATGGCCTTTTTATACACCAATGATGATAGGGAAGAGATGGACGTCAAGAAGGCAATCCCCTTCACATTACTGCCACACAAACTCAAATATCTTGGAGTCAACTTGACCAAAGAAGTGAAGGACCTATACAAAGAAAACTATAAAGCCCTGCTCCAAGAAATAAGAGAGGACACATGGAAATGGAAACACTCATGGATTGGCAGGATTAACATCATTAAAATGGCAATACTACCCAAAGCATTATACAGATTTAATGCAATCCCTCTAAAGACATTCTTCAAAGAAGTGGATCAAACACTTATGAAGTTCATCTGGAACAATAAACACCCTCGAATAGCTAAAGCACTCCTAGGGAAAAGGAAAATGGGAGGCATTACTTTCCCCAACTTTAAACTGTACTACAAACCAATAGTTATCTAAACAGCATGGTATTGGAATAAAGACAGACCTTCAGATCAGTGGAATAGGCTTGAGTTCTCAGACAATGTTCCCCAGACATACAGTAACCTAATTTTTGACAAAGGAGCAAGAAATCCTAAGCAGAGCAGGGAAAACCTCTTCAACAAGTGGTGCTGGCAGAACTGGTTAGCGACTTGCAAAAAAGCGAACATAGACCCCCAGTTAACATCATGTATGAAGGTAAAATCCAAATGGATTAAAGACCTTGATATCAGACCCGATACCATAAGGTATATAGAACAACACATAGGTAAAATACTCCATGACATTGAGACTAAAGGCATCTTCAAGGAGGAAACTGCACTTTCCAAACAAGTGGAAGCAGA
This sequence comes from Suncus etruscus, assembly GCF_024139225.1. NCBI lineage: Eukaryota > Metazoa > Chordata > Mammalia > Eulipotyphla > Soricidae > Suncus > Suncus etruscus. The sequence goes on along the minus strand of NC_064849.1, from coordinate 152,316,575 downwards.
GATAAACAGATGGGAATACATTAAGCTGAGAAGCTTCTGCATCTCAAAGGAAATAGTACCCAGGATACAAGAGTCACCCACAATGTGGGAGAAACTATTTACCCAATACCCATCAGATAAGGGGCTAATATCCAAAATATACAGGGCACTGACAGAACTTTACAAGAAAAAAACATCTAATCCCATCAAAAAATGGGGAGAAGAAATGAACAAATACTTTGATAAAAATAAAATACAAATGGCCTAAAGGCACATGAAAAAATGCTCCTCATCACTAATCATCAGGGAGATGCAAACCAAAACAATGATACCATCTCACACCACAGAGATTGGCACACATCAAAAAGAATGAGAACAATCAGTGCTGGCGGGGATGTGGAGAGAAAGGAACTCTTATCCACTGCTGGTGGGAATGCCATCTAGTCCAACCTCTATGGAAAGCGATATGGAAATTCCTCCAAAATCTGGAAATTGAGCTCCCATTTGACCCAGCTATTCCACTCCTAGGGATATACCCTAAGAACACAAGAATACAATACAAAAATTCCTTCCTCACACGTATATTTATTGCAGCACTATTCACGATAGCCAGGCTCTGGAAACAACCAAGATGCCCTTCACCAGACGAATGGCTAAAGAAACTGTGGTACATATACACAATGGAATATTATGCAGCCATCAGGAGAGATGAAGTCATGAAATTTTCCTATACATGAATGTATATGGAATCTATCATGCTGGGTGAAATATGTCAGAGGGAGAGAGAGAGATGCAGAATAGTCTCACTCATCTATGGGTTTTAAGAAAAAAATAAAAATTTGCAACAATCCTCAGAGACAATGAGAGGAGGGCTGGAACTTCCAGCTCACTTCATGAAGCTCTCCACGAAGAGTGGTGAGTGCAGTTATAAAAATAACTACACAGAGAACTACCATAATCATGTGAATGAATGAGGGAACTGGAAAGCCTGTCTAGAGTACAGGTAGGGGTGGGGTTGGATGGAGGGAGATTTGGGACATTGGTTGTGGGAACGTTGCACTGGTGAAGGGGGGGTGTTCTTTACATGACCAAAACCTAATCACAATCATATTTGTAATCAAGATGTTTAAAAAAAAAAGAAATTTTCTAATTTGCCTAATTATCAACCAAGAGAAGAGAAAACCCTGTACTAATTTAAGCTGTTGGAGTGACTGATGAGAATGATGCAATGCTAAGTCTACAGAATACATGGAGAAGAATCTAAATTTTGGTTCTGGTGTTTGAAGGGATTTTAAAATTACTTTTAAAAATAGGTCATATATGCTTGCCTGAATTGGAGAAGGACTCTAGGGATTTCTGCAGTGTTTTAGGAAATCTCCATTGGGCAGACTCTTGTTCCCAGAAAGTAAAGTGCCCTTGAATATTATAGGACACAATTTCTGTCATCTTCAACAGGACCAGAATGGGGTGGAGCCACGGGATTTAACACCCCGCTGGCTACTGCCAAGAGACCAATTACTATATTCACAGCTAACTTAATGGGATCCTGAGTAACATCATTAAGGGCACAGTAGGCAATAAATGATTATAAAGAACCTTGTGAAATTCCCTAGGTATCTATGACTTCTCTACCTCCCTTATCTAATACCATCTGTGGATGCACAGATGACCTGGAAATGGAAATTGTGTAACTAATAACTTCTAATTGAAAGAAATCTAACTTAAGACTATACTGCTCATTGCATAGTAAGTCTTAGTTCACACCTAGGGAATCTAAACTGGCTATTGCTAATCTCTTTGGAAATTTGAAGCTCAATTGTCATTAAGTTTCAAAAGATTTACTTCTGTCAAGTGAAAATGGTATATTAAAAATTCAGCCGGCGCATAATAGCTTTTGTTAAGGAGAATTTTACAACTTCTTGAGAGGTGATTCAGGGTGCCAAATGAAGAGACTTTGTAAAAATGCAGGTTCTTGGCTACTCCTAACACCTACTAAATCTAAACCATTTGAGCCTGGAGCCCAGGGACCTACTACATCTTAACAAGCTCCCTGGATAATTCTTAAGTATATTATTAAAAATTCTGTCCTACAATACACTAGCCCTACCCTAAAAATCACTTGTAACTACTGAATCTTATAAAATGTGAACTTTAACAATCACTCCAAAGGTTCCTATCAAGATGGCATTCTAGGAGGGGAGATATGGGAAGGAACATTGGTAGAGGAAGTTGACAGCAGTGGTGGGACTGATGCTGGAACATTGTATGCCTAAAGCTCAGATATAAATAATTTTGTATATTATGATGTTTTAATAAAAGAATGTTTTTAATAAATAAAAAGCTAAAAATGTTTGAACTTCTAGCACAATTTTAATTGGCTAAAGAAAATCAGTGCTTAGTGAAGGGGGTGTTCTAAAAAAATAAAAAAGAAAGAAAACCAGTGCTTCTGAATATTTAAAAAATTCAACCACAAGTTGACTTTCCTCTTATTTTGGGAAAGGATACAGCATATAGCTAACATTTCTATAGCAATGTTAAATAAACTTGTAAAGGCCACAATGTTCTTCAGCCTCTTAACAAATATTTTGTTGTTCAATGATGTTTCTAACTCAAACAAAGCTAATAATAACACTAAATCCTAGAATAAAACAGGCTTTAGAAATTCAAGAGAAAAAGTTATGTAAGATTGACAATATTCTCTAGAGAGTCAAGAAATATCCACCAAATTCAAATGGAATGGAATGTATAACAAGCAAGGAATTGTTATTTTTCTTATTTATTTATTTTTACCCCATTAGAGTTTCAGGAGCCCAAAAGCTGTGAAAACTATTAGGAATCGGAAATGCAAGAACCTTTTTTAAACCCAAGTTTCAATGCTTGTTTGTTTTTCAGGCAGAAATAACAACTGGTACAAACACTTGATGAAAACAACATTTATCTATCTAACTGAGCTCACACAGAAACTAGAAATTGGAACATTTACCTGTTAAAAAATAAAAAGTTCAATTGCTAAGGCACTGGAAATCAAACCTCTTTCATAAAGAAAATTACCCCAATCAGACACCATTCAGCCAGGCTTCATTCACGTCACTCTCAAAAGGCAAAAATCTTCAATGGGATGAATCATCAAACAGCTGGCTTCCACCAACTGCCACTCCAATATGCAAGAAGCTGGCTGTCGATGGATGGCAGCGTATCCATACCATCTTGTTTGAAATAACTCAGGCTGAAGTAGTGGGGCTCTTCAGGAAGACCATCAAAAGGGACTTATGCCACTCATGCCAGGTCTAATAGAAGAGTCTTTTTCAAATCGTTGCATATTGACTGTGATGAAGAGAAAGTGCTACTTACTTAAATGCTCAAACTACAGAGTGCTTTTCTGTCTAATGTGGGGATAACTAGGGGATAGCACAAAAATGGCCCAGGAAGTAAGGCACTTGCCTTGCCCATGGCCACGTAGGCTATGATCCTGGTTAGATGCCCAGTACTACATATGCTTCCCCAAGAATTGGCAGGAGAATTTGTTCTGAGACCAGACCAGGAGTAGGCCTGAACACTTTTGTGCATGGCACTAAAAGCAAAGAAAAAAAAGAAGGTAAATAATGTATTCTGATTTTATAATCAATGTATATAAATCAAATGAAGATTAAAACCATTTAAATTATTGAGAAATATCCTGCCACATGTGAAACCCTATGTTTGATCTTTGACAACACACACACACACACACACACACACAAACACCTTTACATTCAGGTGGCAAGGGTCTACCCCTGAAACTGCATAATTTTCCAATCACTCCCAGCAGCTGCTCCTACCAGGTATGGTCCAACAGTAAAACTCAAAACAACTTGCTTCTTTCTAGTTCATACAATAAACAACAGTTCAGCAATGAAAACAGCAAACTGCAGAAGCATGTAATAACATGGTGAGTTCCGAATGAAGTGTGCTCAGAGAAAGAAGCCACACTAAAAGCTTTATACAGTATGATGCTATGTATAGAACAGACTGGGAAAGTGAAACTGCTGGGATAGAAAGCAGATCCATGTTAGGGGTAGAAGAAGAAGAAGGAAGACTACAGAGAAAGACCATAAGGAGGTTTTTTTTGAGTAATAGAACTGTTCCTTACCAAACATATGCAATAAATAATATATTTATTATATGTTAATAAAATAACTTTTACATGTTTATTTTGAAAAAGTAGGCTTATTTTAAGCTGAAACTTAAATATTTTACACTAACTTCCTGGAATGACACATTTCAAACCCCAAAGCCTTCACTTTTGTCTAATTTTAAATAAAATTTCAATGTCAGTGTTTTGGCAGATATTCAAAAATAATATCTAATCTGTTCAAATCTCTATGTCAGTAGTAAGTGTGGAAAAAAAATGGTTGATTTTGGGGCCGGGCGGTGGCGCAAGAGGTAAGGTGCCTGCCTTGCTAGGTGCTAGCCTTGGACGGACCGAGGTTCGATCCCCCGGCGTCCCATATGGTCCCCCAAGCCAGGAGCGACTTCTGAGCGCATAGCCAGGAGTAACCTCTGAGCATTACCGGGTGTGGCCCAAAAAACCAAAAAAAAAAAAATGGTTGATTTTAAAACCACAATAAAGAAACTTTTTAAATTGTATTTTATTCAAACATGTGTGATCTACAGAGTCCTTCATAGTTGAATTTCATATTTACAGTGAGTCAGGCCCATTCCCACCACCAGTGTCAACCTCCTCCACCAATGAACCAAGAGTGATTCCTATACCACCACCCTTTGCCCCTTGGCCTGCCAGTATAATAGGCCCATTTAAGTTTAGATTGTTATAGTTTATTATTATTATATGTTTATTATTATTGTTATAGTCTTTTGATTCTATTGTCATTGACTTTAGCTTGGATATTTAGTTCTTTCCTTATTTTCCTCCACCAATGCCTCTGAGACCACTTGGCCTTTGGCCCCCAGCCTTTCTTTTTATTCCTTTCTTTTTAGTTTTATAAAAAATGCAGAAATATGTGGTAAAACAAAATAATATGTGTCCCAAGGTTCTATGAAAAAGGTGGGGGCCTTCCTTTATTTAAAAGATAAGAAATAAAAAAATAAGGGCCCGGAGAGATAATTTGCCTTGCAAGCAGCAGATTCAGGACCAAAGGTGGTTGGTTCAAATCCCGGTGTCCCATATGGTCCCCCATGCCGGCCAGGAGCTATTTCTGAGCAGACAGCCAAGAGTAACCCCTGAGCACTGCTGGTGTGGCCCAAAAACCAAAAAAAAAAAAAAAAGAAGAAGAAGAAGAAGAAAAGAAAAGAAATAAAAAATTAAAATAAAATGTTAAAAAAAAATAGGGTGTATGTGTGGCAGTTGTTTTGTTGTTGTCATTAGTGGGGTTTTTTGTTTGTTTGTTTGTTTTTCATAGGCACAGCAAAAGATAGGGAAAATAGAAAGGGAAAACCTTTGGCCTGTAAACAGAGAGATCCTACCCATGAAACATCAAAGCATCCTGCCTTAAGACCAACTTCAGGGGGCTGGAGAGATAGCATGGAGGTAAGGTGTTTGCCTTTCATGCAGAAGGTCATTGGTTCAAATCCTGGCATCCCATATGGTCCCGGGAGCCTGCCAGGAGCGATTCCTGAGCATAGAGCCAGGAGTAACCCCTGAGAGCTGCCAGGGTGACTCAAAAACCAAAAAAAGAAAAAAAGACCAACTTCAGGCTCTGGGCATACTAAGTTGTCTAACCCTAACTGGTCTTTGTGATCCCAGTAAAAGTTCTTCTCAGTCAAGGTTGTCACAGTCAGGTTTATGTAGTTAAGAGATCCTGGTTTTCATACAGATCCTATGTCAAAGTTAGGATGACAAAGAACATCTTCTGATTTCCTCTCAATCAGGGAACCCTGCCCTAAAAGCAAGTTGTTGTTGTTACCAAGTCATCAGGATGTCACATGAACCCACTCTGCAGCAAGTCGGTGCCAGCGTAGCATTAGAGCCTTCCCTGGTAGAAGTTCGATTCCTGATACTGGTGCAGAAAACCATGCTGGTTCTATAGATGGGATCCAAGGTTCAGGGTTGAATTGCCAATGTCCAATCTTCTGAAGCCTAAGACAAGTTACCATGACAAGTATTCAGGGTGTAAGGCCCCACTGCAATATAAAATATATGCATCCCTATTCCTATTAGATAAGAACTTGTTTCCAACTGTAAGATTTCCACATTTTAATGTGCCTCTGCAAAAAGGAACAATATCACATGATACTACTGGTGCATAGGGGGGTAAAATTAACAAATTAAAAAGTTCAAAAACTCATTAGAGGGATTAATGTTCTGGCTATACATGAAGACAACACATATGGTTCCTCTAACCCCTACCAAAGAGTGAATCCTTAAACACAGAGCCAAGAGGACAGGAGTAAGCCCTGAGTACCACTAAGTATTCCCCAAAATTTTATTCCTATCAAAAAACATTCAAAAACTGGAACTAAGGCACAGATACTGACCAAGTCAATGTCTACATCAAATAGATCTCTTGAGGGATCCCTGAAAAAGACAAGATTTATCAACATTTATAGATCAAGATTATGTTGTTTTTAGCTTCCTGTCCTTTCAAATTTTATACAACCTGTTGAGTCGCGTAGTAATATCTATCATAATCCACTATTAACAATCAGTTCAGTTATCTTGTTTTTTTTAAGAAATGTAAAATCAAGGTCAAAGAGATCACACAGAGGATAAAGAACTTATCTTACTTCTGATTGGGTTCTATCCTTGGCATTCTATGTTTCCTGGGCCCATCAAGAGTGATTCCTGAGTTCAGAACTAGGAGGAAGGCCTGAGTATCCACAAGTTGTGTCCCAACACAAAAAAACAAATTAAATAAATAATGTAAAATCTTTGAAACTAACGTTTTTTATATGTACATTCAATAATATTTTTATACTTTCTATTTTGATAAAGTTCAGAAAAGTTAAAAATAAATACCATAGTCTCAATACCATAAATATTTAAGTCAAGACATAATTTTTCACATGGGAAGTGATATATTCAAGGAAAGAATTAAGTCAGATATAGATATAGAGAACAGTTCTTATTTCCCATTAATGCTCCCATTTCAAAATCAGATTACAGTGTTTCAAACACATTTCTGCTAAGTTAACATTGTTCAACATGCATTGGCAACAGGATGGAAGTATTATTATTCACAGATAAAATGATAATACCAGCTGTTAGAGACAAATATCCTTCTCCAGTTGAAAAGAACATTCTCTAGGATTGAACTAACATTTTGATTTTCTTAAGGGGCAGGAGAGGTAGCACAGCGGTAGGGCATTTGCCTTGCATGCTGCCAATCTAGGACAGATGGTGGTTGGAATCCTGGCATCCCATTTGCTCCCCCAAGCCTGTCAGGAGTGACTTCTGAGCACAGAGCCAGGAGTAACCCCTGAGCGCTGCTGGGTGTGACCCAAAAACCAAAAACAAATTTTTTTCTTTTCTTTTCTTTCCTTTTTTGGTTTTTGGGCCACACCCGGCAGTGCTCAGGGGTTACTCCTGGCTGTCTGCTCAGAAATAGCTCCTGGCAGGCACGGGGGACCATATGGGACACTGGGATTTGAACCAACCACGTTTGGTCCTGGATGAGCTGCTTGTAAGACAAACGCCGCTGTGCTATCTCTCCAGGCCCTTTTTTTTTTCCTTAAGATAATGTATAACCAGCAAATTTTATTCAGTAGATATATTAACTATATCAATAGCAATGAGCATGTACTAAAGGTTTGATACAAGTTTAAGTTATTTTAAGGGGTTACTACTGGCTATGCACTCAGAAATCACTCCTGGCTTGGGGGACCACAGGGGATGCCCGGGGATATGGGACAGAATCTGGTCAGACCTGGGCCAGCCATGTGCAAGGCAAATGCCCTACCCCTGCCGCTGCTCCATGGCTCCGGCTCCAAATTTAAGTTTTTATTGTAATTTTTGTTTGTTTCTTTGAACCATACCCCAAGATGCTCAAGGTTTATTCCTAGTTCTCCACTCAGGAATTATGATGTCACCCACCTTATTCCTTGGTGCTTAGTCCAGAATTCAACTTCCTAAGTCCCATTCCTTGCCATCCTCTTGCCTCCAGTGTTGATGGCTGGTCTTGTCCTATACTATTCTCTACTTCTTTTTTTTTTTTAAATATGGAACGCTTCACGAATTTGCGTGTCATCCTTGCGCAGGGGCCATGCTAATCTTCTCTGTATCGTTCCAATTTTAGTATATGTGCTGCCGAAGCGAGCACACTATTCTCTACTTCTACTGCGTCCCTGTGATGCCACAATTTTTTTTTTAAGAACCAGAATTTCTTAGAAAAGGAAAATAACTTATAAAGATGGGTATCAGGAGCTGGGAGAACTTCCCCAAAATGAAAGGGGCAGAGTAGCTAATAATAGATATAGTTTAAGTTACAATCCTTTTAATCCCTCAAGAAAGTACATATCAAGGCTGATTAATAGTACAGTGGGTAGGATGATTGTTTTGGTTGTGGTTGACCCAGGTTCAAACTCTGGCATCCTAAAGGCTTCCCTGAGCACTGCCAGGAGTAATTCAAAGAAAGAGAAAAAAGAACAGAAAAGAAGAGAAAAGAAAAGAAAAGGAAAAAAAGGAAAGGAAAGGAAGGAAAGGAAAGAAAAAAGAAAGAAAGAAAGAAAGAAAGAAAGAAAGAAAGAAAGAAAGAAAGAAAGAAAGAAAGAAAGAAAGAAAGAAAGAAAGAAAGAAAGAAAGAAAGAAAGAAAGAAAGAAAGAAAAAGAAAGAAAGAAAGGAAGAAAGAAAGAAAGAAAGAAAGAAAGAAAGAAAGAAAGAAAGAAAGAAAGAAAGGAAGGAAGAAAGAAAGAAAGAAAAACAAGAAAGAGAAAGAAAGAAAGAAAGAAAGAAAGAAAGAGAAAGAAAGAAAGAAAGAAAGAAAGAAAGAAAGAAAGAAAGAAAGAAAGAAAGAAAGGAAGGAAGGAAGGAAGGAAGGAAGGAAGGAAGAAGAAAGAAAAAAGAAAAACAAGAAAGAAAGAAAAAGAGAAAGAAAGAAAGAAAGAAAGAAAGAAAGAAAGAAAGAAAGAAAGAAAGAAAGAAAGAAAGAAAGAAAGAAAGAAAGAAAGAAAGAAAGAAAGAAAGAAAGAAAGAAAGAAAGAAAAGGAAGGAAGGAAGGAAGGAAGAAAAGGAAGGAAGGAAGGAAGGAAGGAAGGAAGGAAGGAAGGAAGGAAGGAAGGAAGGAAGGAAGGAAGGAAGGAAGGAAGGAAGGAAGGAAGAAATTAAACATCTAAAAGATTCTGGATCTGGGGTCCTAATTCTACTAATTTCAGCTAAATTTTCCAATACATTCCAGGAAATCATGGACACTTGGTTCCTCACATGTTTTATGGTATTAATTTGGATAGAAAGAGCTTCAGCCTCCATTCTCATAAGTCTCACTGGTGTTGCCCTCAACTTTACCTGCAATCTTATCCCCAGATAATTGTGCAGTTTAAATAAAACCAGTATGCTTATTACGCAAACCTGATCTCAATTCAGGGAAGAATTGAATCAAGGAATTCTTCCTTTTGTCAAGATACAATCTTACCCCATCTCAAGCCCTTCCAAAAAGGGAGGAACTGCTGAGATTCTAATTGAGTGTAACAGCAAAAATGGACATAGACCACAGAACAACCCTGTATTATATATAGTCCGAGCTATAGAAGTATTAGTCTTCCAAAGAATGAGCTGGGTTTCAGAGCTTGATTTTGCAATGACAATGATGATTAATAATGTAAATAATGTTATTGATTAAGTAACAAGTATTTATATTTCTAAATGTGTACACATATTACTTTTCTACTCTAAACTTAGTAATATTCTTTTAAAACCATCAAGCTTCTAACTCATTTGTAACTAAGAAGATATTTTGCACAGAAATGAAGATTTTGAAAGGAAAACCATAGAATGACTGGTGCAGGTAAAAAGAGCAGGAGGCATCCAGGAGATAAAATCCTAAGAAAGAATTTCTACCTAGATATTCTGGACAGATGGTGTCTAATCACCTGGGGTCTAAAAGCTTTGCGGCAGGGAGGTCTTGGGAAGAGTTCTTTCTTTGGGGATACTTTTAGAGCTAAGTCCGGTTTCAAGCAACAGTCCACGTTAGAAAGAGTTGGTAAGGAGGGCCACGCAGCATGAGTCAGCAGGGGAGTTGGTTGCCTTTTCTTGCTGGGGACGAGGTGTGGGTTTAACTTGGCATCCCTTCTCCCTTCGCTTGGGTGCTGGGTACTGGTTCATTGGGGTAGGAGGTCAGTCTTGATACCTAATAGATTAAGAACTGAGGGTGAAGAGTTTTAATAAAGTGGGAAATCTGGATGGGATTGGGAGGTGAAGGGATAGTCGAATTTCCAAAGGGGGTAAGGGGAAAGTATATGTAAGGGGCAGAAAAGAAGAGAAGAGAAAATACATTAAAAAGAAAAAGAGAAGAAGAAAGAAAGAAGAAAAAGAAAAAAAAGAAAGTAGTGAGAAGAGAGGAGTAAAGGGGAAGGGAATGCTAGTTTGTTTGAATGTGTTCGATGAGTAGGGCCTGTAGAATGAGTCTGTAGGTTACAGTTGCTGCTTCAGTGTTCTGGCTGGTCACATGCTTCTATCTACCTAGATATTCTGCTTGAGAGTTTCTCTGCTATAATTACATAAGGTTTTGTGTTCTCTTTTCTTAGCAGAAGTCATTAATTACTTTGTATTCTGACATTAATAAAAATTTTCTATGGCTTTCAGAAATATATCACAAAATTACCCATGCAGGTAGAAGCCAGAATGACTTTCACCAAAGAGATTGAAAACTAGGCTAATATAAGCCCCAAATTTATTTTAATTCCACAAAGTGATTATTAATTTAATTAAGTATGCCAACAAACAAAAAAACTATCAGAAAGTTCTTACAAAGCTGCTCTTTCTTTTATCTGTTTTCCTGTTTTTCTTGGAAAATAAGGTCAGACAAAACTGGGCCCTGGGTGTTTACTTGGCAACATTCAGTTGGACCAAAAAAGCACTGAGCCCTTTAACACCCAGTTACTCGCTCACTAGCTTTCCAAATGCCACACCTTAACTCCCTATTGCCTGTGTCTCACTTGCTGCACTAGTTCTAAATGGATCCTGAAGCATCTTGAATGAGTGACCTCAGTGCCCAAGGAGAAATGGGAGATGGTTATTAAATATGCTGTGACCAGGAAGGGGTGACTAGGTATTTGAAGGTCAACACAAGCCCCATTCTCTACCATCTTTGAACACTTGGCATCCCAGTTGAGTCATTACTCCTCAGGTCAGTTCCTCTGCCACTTTCCTGCACTGAATTATTGTATAAGATGACTTTATTTTCAGTTATTATATTCAAACAATAACTACGATGTGCTACGCAGAAACTACCTAGGAGTTGATTCAAGATGCTACTACCTCTTCTGGTTAGGCAGGTAAAGTGGAAGGGGAGGAGTCAAGGGGAGGGAACCATACCTGGCTGCCTTCAGAAATTACTCCTAGCTCTGTACTTTTTCCTAGCAAGCTCAGTGAGTGGCTTTTAAACCAAGTGTTTCAGTTCCTTCATTTATAAATGGATTCAGCCAGCACGATTCCCCAAATAATTTTAGATGACCTCTCTCCTTCTTACCAACTCTATCCAGAATCCATGCAGTCCTCAAGAGAAGTGTAAGTTCCTCCATAAAAACCTATTCAGACTTGTCTCTTCCTTTGAATTTTTGAGCTTATCATTAACATTACCCAAATTAGCATTCACTAATCCTCTAACTACTTTGCCTTAGGTACCTCAGTTCATCTTCCGGAGAGTCATATTTAAACAAAGTTGCTTGAAATAAGAGAGTAGGCCCTTTAACTTTTAAGCCTTTTACGTTTGATCATCATGAAGTGGCTAGCTGTCAATTATTTAAGCTGAATCATGGTACAGAAAATATGCGTGAGACAGCAAATTTCCCCAAATTGCAGTTTTCGGCAGGCCCCTCTACAAATGAATTCTCCTTATCAGTCCTACAACTTCCCCCTTGTGATTCGGTCAGGCATACAGAACTGGAGAACACACACTAGACTAGAAGATTACCATAGGTCATTCATTTCCTTCCAGGATGGCCAAGTTCAAAAGGTGAAAAATATAAAAAAAAAAAATCTCAGTACAATAATAAATCATTCACTCTAACAGGACATTAAAAAGAAATCTTTTCTTGCTGCAATTAAGAGCAAAAAAATCGAAAGCTAGTAAGAGGCTTGCAGATAGGTCAAACATTAGAAAACTGCAGGGAAGCACCCCACGCCCTTCCCCCGCCGCGCCGTGGTCTTTCTGGGGCTCCGAGTAAGCCTCCCTAGGCCAAGTCGGGTGTCCTGTGGGCGGGGATTTACCTACCTTGGCCGGAAACCCAGCGGGGTACAGGTTTGACTGGTTCTGGTAAATCCCTCCTCCCCCCGAAACCCCCAATAATTAAGGCTTTGGGTGTGCGGTCAGACCTTTCCTATCCAAGTCAAAGCAAACACAAGGAAGGAATCATTCCAGGATGGAATTATTTTTAGAGCTTTTCTTTTTTGGGGGTGATTGCATTAATTTCCCTATTCAATGAATCCCAGGTAATTAACACTCTAGTAAAGTCGATTAACAAGTGTTAATCATATCTTTAACAGCTAGGCGATCCTAGTGGGTTGAAATGAAGTCAATTAAAAAAAAAAAAAAAAAGAAATCCTGCCTTGTAGCTCAAGCTTGATTGCAGGTGTTTCGATTTCCCTGTTTTCCAAGGACGGAGCAGAGGAGCTTTGTCATTCATTCTCTTTCGACACATAACAATGCTGGAGGGTCGGAGTCTAGAGGTGGCGTGTAGAGTGTCTGGGGAAGGGATTTATCCAACGGGGGAGGGGATGAATCATTAAAAAAAAAAAAAAAACAACAACAACCTCCAAATTGGACTTTTCTGAAAAATATTTCAGAAAAAAAAATTTCCAAATCGAAAGGATGAGAGAGATAGTGATGAAAAGCAGGCAAAAAAAATTTTCGGGGAAATTCCTGGGAAAACGCTATCAGTGTCAATGTTTCAAGGGAAATCAAAAGCAAATCGCCTTTCCACGTTTGCAAAGCTGTCAGGGTTGCTTTGGCATCTGGGGTCCATCCAGTGAACCCCACCCCTGGGCTGGGAGAGGGTTCGGGAAATCCACCACCAGGGCAGGCTGGGTGGGGAGCCGGTTCGGGATTCGAGATCGATCGACCCCACTGGGCAGGGAGGGCCAGGAGCCAGGGTCCGAGAAGTTTGGAAATCATCTCGAAGCCGGGGTAGAAAGAGAAAGAGGCGCGGGGGTGCCAGGGAGGTGCTCCCACCCACCAGACTCTTCTCGGGGAGAGCTTAAGTCTGGAATGGAAACTCTGCCCGCCCGAGCACCCCACTCCATCCCTCCACCTGCCTCGCGCGGGGCGCCCTCAACACCCCCGTCCAACTCTGGAGGGGCGCCCCGGGAAACGTCAGGTGTTTTGGGGGGCTGCAGCTTCCACTTAGGTCACAGCCCCCACAAAAAGGCCGGCCTCCTTTCCCCGCCGCCCCCGGCGGGCCCGAATGAGTTGCAGCCAGATGTGGCTGGGGTGGGGTGAGGTGGGGCCCCCCTTTCTGGGGCGCTAAGGCGTTGGAGCCTGGACACCGATGGCAAAAATCCCCCCTCAACGCTTGAGTTCGCGACGGAACTCGAGGAGAGGGAGGCTTCGGGTCGGCCCAGAGCGGGTTTGGAGCCGGGACTCCACTTGGGGACGCCTCCTCCTGCTCCAGTCGTGGGGGGTGGGGGAGAGGTGATAAACTAGAGCCTTTCTGGGGCGCACGATCCGTGTCGAGGATTGGTTTTCTCAGCGAGCACCAACCGCAGGCTCGGGAGGAGAAGCCCCATTCCTCGTCGAGGCCCCCCTCAGAGTTGTTTTTTTTTTCCCCTTCTCTTCTCTTCGTTTTCTTCTCTTCTCTCTTCTCTTCTCTTCTCTTCTCTTCTCTTCTCTTCTCTTCTCTTCTCTTCTCTTTTCTCTTCTCTTCTCTTCTCTTTTTTCTTTTCTTCTCTTTTCTGTTTTCTCTCTTCTCCTTTTTTCTTTTCTTCTCTCTTCTCTTCTCTTCTCTTCTTCTCTTCTCTTCTCTTCTTCTCTTCTCTTCTTTTGGTTGTTGGGTCCCACCCGGCAGCGCTCAGGGGTCACTCCTTGGCTCTACGCTCAGAAATCGCCCCTAGCAGGTTCGGGGGACCATATGGATGCCCCCGTCCTTCTGCATGCAAGGCAAACTCCCTACCTCCGTGCGATCTCTCCGGCTCCTGGAAGCTTCCTTAAATATAAAGCTATAGTAGTGTAGTAGTAAACATTTTGGGGGGTGGGGGAAGGCCACACCCGGCTACGCTCAGGGGCTACCCCTGGCTCTGTGCTCAGAAATCGCTCCTGGCAGGCTCAGGGGACCATATGGGATGCCGAAATTCGAACCACCGTCCTTCTGCATGCAAGGCAAACGCTTCCTCCGTGCTATCTCTCCGGGCCCCCTCAGAGAGTTCTATCCCCCCCTCGGAGAATATCCCTAGGGCTGGCCGGGCTAGAGGCAGTTTAGGAGGGTGGGGGGATCCCCCCAGCTGCAGGTAGGCAGGCAGCCTGTCAAGTGGCGGCCGGGACCCAGCCGTGACGTCACGTTCGCCGGGCCTCCAGCAGCGCCGACGTCACCTCGACGTCAGCCAGACTTCTCCCCTCTCTGGACGTCCCGTCCGGGAGTCCCGGGAGCTCAACTAGGAGAGGACTTCTGGCCCCGCCCCCTTGGGAGAGCCAGCGGCCAATCCGAGAGGGCCTGTCGGAGAGCGAGCCAATGGGGCTCAAGCAGGGCGGGGCGAGGGCGGAGCGGGGCGGGGCGGCGGCGGCGGCGGCGGCCGGCGGCGGTCGGACTGCGCGTCGGCTCTGACAGCACGTCAGCCGCGGGATGGCCGGAGCGGCGGCGGCGGCGGCAGAAGCCCGAGCAGCCGCGGCCGCAGTGGAGGCCGGAGCCCGAGCGGCGGCGGCGGCGTTGGCACCGCGGGAGGGAGTCTAAGATGGCGGCGGGGGGGTCGGCCGGCCTGCGGGAGGAGCAGCGCTACGGGCTGTCGTGCGGGCGCCCGGGGCGGCAGGACCGCGTCACGGTGCTGCACGTCAAGCTCACCGAGACGGCGCTCCGGGCGCTCGAGACCTACCAGCGCCACAAGGTGAGCGCGGGGGCGAGGGGGCGGCTTTGGGGGTTCGGGGACCCTCCGACGGCGGCGCCCCGGGGGCTCTCGCTAGTTGCATCCAGCGGGGCCGGGCTGCGTGCGTGGCCGGCTTGGCTTTGCAGCCCCAGGTGGGAGCCAGCGGGGAGCCCGCGCCGGGCGCACGCACGACGCGGGGTGCACCGGACGGGGACGCACCTTGCTCCGCTCCCGGGAGCTCGTGGACCCGGCTCCGGCGCACGGGGACTCCAGACTGTCCGGCGGGGGGGGGGAAATGCTCCACGAGGGCCGAGATGATGCCCCGGCGCTCGCCCCGAACCTGCCACCCGACCCGGCGGGCGGCTCCGACCTAATCTTGCCGAGAGACATTTCTTCCCCAAGCCCGGTGTTTGGACACAGCCTGCGAGAAAAAGACGTTCCCGGGGTGAGCCAGGAGGGGCTCGGCCTTAGGTCCCCGCGATAGGGTGGGTTAGAATTCGTTTTGGGGGGCCGAGAGAGAGCCGATGGGGTGGTGGTGGCCAGAGCTGAGCGCACTCGATGCGGGAAGGGAAGGGAAGGGAGAGGCGCTAGCTCGCTGTGCGCCCCGAAGGAGCAGCCGCTTGCTTCGCTTCCTCGAGCGACAGACAGCGTTGTGGAAGCCAGCGGGGAGACCTCAAGGGTCCCCCCACCCTTAGTTCCAGCCCCGGCCCCACTTGTGGCGCTTGCTCCGCGCAACTGATCTTGCAAAAACTGGCCCCCAAGACCGGAGGGATACCGAAGCAACTCAATATTCAGATGAAAAAGTAGGGAAAGAATGGACATCTGTTGAGCTCCCACTAGTGCCAACCCGGCTAAGTACAACTAAGGCAAGTCAGAGCGGAGACGGTGTCGCAGGCGAAGTGGGAGCCTGTGTTGGTGGGAGCGAGCCGTGGCCAGACACATTCCCAGCACAGGTGTGTGCACGGGGGGGGGGGGGGGGAGCATAGCTTGGGAATAGAGGGTCCCACAACAGTTTCCTTGTTTCCAGTTTCCAGAAGAGTGGAAAAGAGCACTCTGGAGGGGTGGGGATGACACTCAGAACTGGGCAGACACATACGTGATACAGTGCCACAGAGGCCAGATGTGTGGAGAGAGGGGCGCAATACGCACCATCACACAGGTCGGCACCACACAGGCAGCTGCAATGTCACACAGGCACTTGTGTACACCGCCAGAGACAGTGGAGACAGATATGTGGACATGGGGATACATATATGTACTACCAGAAGGCATGTGTGACAGACCCATGAAAACATAGGTACACATATGCACAAGAGATAAGCAATGCCCATGCTTCTTGGAGGAAAGGGACGTGCGTATGCACAGGGACTGAGATCTTTCGAGAGAGCATGAAATCCTAGGGAGAAAGCTCTCTCCTCTCTCTCTCTCTCTCTCTCTCTCTCTCTCTCTCTCTCTCTCTCTCTCTCTCTCTCTCTCTCTCTCTCTCTCTCTCTCTCTCTCTCCCCCCTCTCTCTCTCCCCCCCCTTTCTCTCCCTCCCTCCCTCTCCCTCCCCTCTTGGTTTGTTTGTTTTTGGGTCACACCCGGCAGCTCATGGGTTACTCCTGGCTTTATGCTCAGAAACTGCTCCTGGCAGGCTCGGGGGATCATATGGGATGCTGGGATTCGAACCACCGTCCTTCTGCACGCAAGGCAAACGCCCTACCTCCATGCTATCTCTCCGGCCCCAAAAGCTTTCTTTCTCTGTATGGCTGGGAGATCAGTGTCCACCACGCAGTTGGTATTTGAGGGGATGAAAACACAATGCTGCTTTATCGGTAGCGTTGCCCCAGACTGGCACCTTCATGAAAAGAAGTAGCAACATGGAGTGGAGTGGAAACCCATTTCTGAAAGATGGGGGCAAGCAGAAAGGACAGAGGCAGACAATGGAGAAGACCTGTGAGACAACTTACCTGTTTCAAGGAAAGGGCATAGATAGAAATGACAGTGGAGAGAAGGTAGGCAAGGCAGTAGAAAGAGAAAAAACCCTGGAAAGGAAGGAATGCCAGTTTCCAGCGAGAAATGCAGGGAGAACAGAGAGACTGGAGCTACCGAGGTATTGCTGTGGATATGGGTCAACCAATCACTTAGGGGAACCCCAGGCCAATTTGGCAGTTGATACAAGATTGACAGGCATTAACGGCGTGGCAAAGAATTGGTGGGTAAAGGGGACCACTTGGTGTGCTCACTGATTCACATGGCTATGAGGGTCCAGGAATCAATTCATTTCTCTGTATCTGTGGCTTTCATTTCTACCTCTTTTTAAAATGTTTACATTCCGGGATTCAGACTGGAACTCTCACTCCAGAAGACCCTACATTTATATGTGTGTCTTCCACAACACAGATCAAAGCCCCTTTCTCTCCTAAAGAACGATGTAACTTTTTTTTTAAATTCAAAGCCACTAGCTTTCTTTGCTGCTGCTGCTGCTGCTGCTATTGACTGTTAAGATCACTGCCTTTTTCCATGTGGATGTATGCAAATAAATGTGTCTTATCAGTCTATATAGAGGCAAAGAAAGGAAAGGGGGAAAGTCTTTTTATTTTTTTTTTCCAAGCACCTCTACTTTATCTGAATGTTAAGTTTCTGTTTCTCCCAGAAAGCGGATGATAAAAACAGTGTTGTACAAGAAGGGTTGGGAAATAGGCTGATTTGCCACTGTCTTCTTTCTTTCTGACTTAACCAGGTTTCTGGCCTGTCTGACTTTCACTTTAACCTGGAGAATGAGACTTTAAGCCCTGATTGCAGAAAACTGGGAGAGTCTGAAGAGGAGAAATAATGAGGGGACTTAGGTGACTGTCCACACTTGTCAGTTCTCATTGCGGTGTCCTCTGACATGCTCAGCTAAGCCTCTTCGAATGCATCATTTGTGCTGCTTCTGGCTCAGGCCAGATCGGGCTCCCCCAGAGGGAGACAGGGCAGCAGCTGCCAGCAGCCTGCATCCGACAAAACTAGCCTCTCGCAGCAGAGGGATGTTATTTGGCCTTTTAGACCTCCTATCCTCATAAATAGGGCTCCTGACTTTAAAAGGAGTTTCAGGGAAACTCTTCTTTCTGGGATAAAATGGCTTTAATTTATCGCGTGAAACTGTCCCCACCTTTCCTGTGCTCCAATCAGGAAGGTACTTAGTGCTTGACAAGTAGCCTCTAAGTGGCCTTGGCCTGTACAGCATTATAAATTACTCTTCCTAATGAATTTCTAAGGGCCAGACACTTCAAGTTGATATCCTAAATTAAGTATCAAGTAATTACTTTTATCCAGATTATCTTGTCCATCGGATTTACTCTCTCAAATCAGTCCTTTAGAGATACATTTAGGAATGTTAGAAAGTTGGATTTTGTCAAAATATGGAAGTTCTTTAGCTATAATTGAGCAAGTATGCTGAATTATTAGGGTTCGTGGAAACGGGATCCTTAATTAGAAACAGTTTTGCACTGTTTCAAAGACAAACAAATCTAATTGACCTTCATTATTCAAGCTTTCTATTTTTAGAGAAGAATTAAAGAATGCTAAATTGGGAACCTTTCTAAATAGGGAGAGGGGAGAGGGGGAGGTGGTAGGGGACAAAGATACCAGCAATCCAAGAATGATAGTTACAGCTGCAGATGATGACTCCATAAAGTTGTTTTCTGAAAAGTTGGTTTCCTTTTAGTTTAACTTTGGTTATACATGAGATTATTAACTGGGAAGCTATTTTCATGCTTTGCTAAATAAATTCAGATTACTAATACCAGATATTTAGGATAACTAGCCAAATTCATTTTCTTTTTAGGCTGTAGGTAATTGTGGGCATAGACAAGTCAATAAATAAATGAAACAATAAAATCACAAATAGGAAATTTTATCATCTTCCTAAATTGGTGTCTAGGATTGTATGGTTTATATAATCTGTATTTTTGAAATTAACCTGTTTTGAAATTTAACTTACTTGATATATTGCCATTATATCCTATTGAATATATCCTAAAACTATATTTAAAATTTAATTAAATCCTAAACTAATGAAATATATTTTAATTTCTTAGTAATGTAGTTTGCTTTATGTTGACATTTGAAAACATTTATAGTAATACAAATCTTATTAAAATAATGTCTTTAGTTTCTGTCACTGTTGAGTCTATAAATCCAGAGTTTTTACTTGGGGAGGAGTTGACGGGGACACACCCAGCATTGCTCAAGGGATTCTCCTAACACAATTCTCTGGGGCCACAATTGTGGGAAAAGGGTGAGGAAGATCATACAGTGTCCAGAATTAAACTCAGGAATGCTTCAGGCAGAATATACACTGTAGCCTTTGAGCCACGTTCCTGACCCACAATAAAATATATAAAAATGTTTCCTGAGGGGCCCAGAGCAATAGTACAGAAGGTACGGTGCTTGTCTTGCATGTAGCCGACCCCAGCTTCAGTCCCCAGCACCCCATAAGGTTCCCCAATCCCCATAAGGAGTACAAAGTCACGAGAATGATCCCTGAGCACAGCCAACAAGGAAAACAAAAGAAAACAAAGCAAAACAAAAAAATTTTTTTTATCAAAGTTGCAATGGTAATGGCCCAAATAACATTACCACTTTTACTCAACTGCACATAAAAAAATCCTTATAAATTTATTTAACAGAAGGGGGAAGAGTTTGTTCATTTCCTAAGTCTAAGGTCAGAAAACAGTTGCCTCTAAGAGGTGTTAAGTCATGCCAACTTTACATTTTTCTGCCTTGATTAATTCTTTCTAGGAAATGTTAGTGTTTGAAAAGTTTGTGTAAATATAGTAATTTTTAATTTTGTATGAGGAAGACTATTTTTTCTAGTCAAAGCAAAAGACTGTTTAAGTCTCCTAAGTTGGTCATTACTAATAACTCCCTTTGAACCAGTTACTTACTTGATATTTTAATATCACTAATTTGACAGGTCAGGAGGCAGGTGATTTCCTCAACTTATTTTCAAGTGAATGTTTAGCATTTGATTGGTTGTGGCTTAAACCTGAAGGTACTAAAAAAGCTTATATCTCTTTATTTCTTTCTCTCTTCCTCTTTCTGCCTGTTCTCTGACAATTCCGAGTGTGTGCACATGCAATAATCTTTACAAATGCAAATAAGCTATTCAGACAATGCACTCCAACACCCAGGCCTGTACAGATCTGCCATAGCTGTTGGACATGTTTTACTGGATAAAACTGATGGAAGCAATAGTATAGTACAATTGCCTTGCACACAGCCAACCCAGGTTCGATCCCTGGCATTCCATATTGTCTAATCCTCCGCACTCCCCAGCACCACCAGAAGTGATCCCTGAGCATTGCCTAGTATACCCCCCCCCAAGAAAAACAAACAAAAAAACTCCCCAAACTGAAGTTTTCATTAAGGAGGTTCTTTCATTGCACTTAAAAAATACATCCAGGTTTGGGGCCGGCGAGTGGCGCTAAAGGTAAGGTGTCTGCCTTGCAAGCGCTAGCCAACGAAGGACCACGGTTCGATCCCCTGGCGTCCCATATGGTCCCCCCAAGCCAGGGGCAATTTCTGAGCCCTTAGCCAGGAGTAACCCCTGAGCATCAAACGGGTGTGGCCCGAAAAACCAAAAAAAAAAAAAAAGAATTGAAAAAAAAAATACAACCAGGTTTAAAGGAGTTGACTTTGCTTACTTTTAATTTAAGTCCATTTCAGGTTGACCTTGTTCTTAAACTGCTTTCTATCAGGTGAAGTAAAGTTTGTGGCCTGGTCAGGTGTTCAGTGCAAAGGAGCCTGCACTCCTCCCAGTTAAAAACAGTAGCCAGATTGCCTAAAAAGATAGACAGGGAACCTTGGCAGCAAAACTGGGAGGAAAAAGAAAGAACATATGTGAATAATTGGAACATGTTCAAGAAAAGAATTTAAAAGGAAAGGGGCATCAAATTCTTGGAATGATTTACAGGAAAGCTTACTGAGGACTATCACCAGGTCCAGCATTTCCATTTGCTCTGTTTGCACTTGTTGCTTTTTTTTTTCTTTTTTAAAAACACAACTGTGAAAGCTGTGTGCCTAGTGCTTATTAGGTAATTTGTGATAAAGCCAACAGAGAGAGGAAAATGAACATTTCAGCTGAATCAGTGCTGGATTGTATTTAAAAATTTGCAATGACAACAGAGAGTTCAAGAGAATAGTACTAGAGTCCAGTATTGGGAATATTTGAGAAGTTGTCCCTAAAATGTGATAATGAGTATTTTTATATTTTAAGATACATTAAGTTTTAGAATACAGAAAATACACACACACACACACACACGCGTGCGCGCGCACACTTTCCACATTTAAACTCTCCTTCATTGCTCAGCTCTATATGACTTATACAAAAATAGAAAAGTAGATCTGGAATTGAATACAAGAAAATTATGATTATATCTCCAAATTTAAATTAAAGCTGAGAAATATTACATAATTCTGATCAGAGCTGGGAGAATTGCCTTCCTGTCTTGTCTTTCCATCCCTCTCTCCTTTTCCTTCCTAATTTATCTTATCTCTAATTTCTGTTGTAGCACTGTGGCCCCAGGAAGCACATTAAATGGTTAGGAAGAACTCTTATAAGGGCTTCCACCAAAATTTTGCCAGAAAAAGACCACGCCAACATTTAAAGTGAAGCTTGTTAATTTGGTTACATGCTCCTTCAAGATGCAAGACTAAATCAGTACTTTAGATTGAACTGTATATTCTGAACAGTTGGTCATTAGTTTAATAGCAACTAAATGGGCAGACAAATGGCATGAGTTATTGTATTGGGAGTCCTGTTTGGTTATTGCTCTCAAAAAACATCTTCAGATCTTAACATACTACCAGGGTTATTGCAAGGCAGACTAGATGGAATGAAACATTTCCATACAAGGGGAATGACACAGGAAAACTAAGGACAACTATAGAAAAGCTAGCTGACTCAGACTCACAAGGAAAGCCCTATTTAATGTAATCCAAAATGCAGGAGAAAATATGGTTGGGTGTAAGAGAAGGAAAGCAGAATGAAGGAAGCTGAATTATTTTCTCTCAATACTAGAAAGACACTAAGAAGGTTTTAAAAATCAGTTTAGTTTTGCTTTGGGAGTATTTAGGGTCTGACATCAGTGTGTGATAAACATAAGGAGAAGCTGAAAGGAAATTACTTAGGCAGTGAAGAAGTCAGAGATAACTAACTGGTCCAACTTAGGATGCTGTGGGAGACATTACAAATAATAAAAACTTTAGAATTTAATGACATTTTCTAAAGAAGTAAGGTTGAATTGGCATTCAGCATTAGTAAAAATGAAGACTCAGAAGCAGATGGGAGAGTATGCACCAGGAGTTGGGAGATAAGGAAGATGGCGTAGCTACCATTTTAAGTAACATTCATGGAGTTTTGAATGTTTGTGTGTGGTTTGGTTTGGGTTTGGGAGACATATCCAGTAGTGCTCAGGACTGAATCTGGCTCTGTGCTGGGGTTTGTAGAGTGGGGGTGAGGGCTCTGTCATGTACTAGGAAACTTGCGCTGGGGATTGAACCAGTGATTATGTATTATATTCTAAAAATGAATCTGGAAGTTTGAACTAGACTAAAGCAATACTACATTGTTTACCTATCTTATACAGATTCTTTCATTTGAATGGATATTTAGGAGATTGGTAATTTTTTTTGAAGGAAGTTAAAATTATCAGAGAAAATAAATTTTTGGGTTTTGAGTAGGGATTTTTAAAATTTTTATTTCTATGGGCTTTTTTATTTGATAGAATCTATAAATAATAATTTAAATTATCAAAGAGCACAAAAATGAGCATCTAGTTTGATTTTAACATGATGATCGACCCTCCATAGTTTCTGTTTCTAGGAATCATTGAAATCTAATGAGTTCACCATAATATACCCCTGACTTAACATTTCAGTAGCATTTTAAAAGGCCTTTAAAGAACTCAGGTTTTCACTGTGTCCAGGTTACCTTCATTTCTATGAAGGTGATTTGATTCTCATTTCCATTTTGATACATTCATGTAAAAAAAAAGGTAACCGGTAGTTCGTAAGCTTTTCTTAAGACACTTATATCATTAGTTATGTGGTTCATGGTCCATAGAAACAACCATGCCTGAAAGAACTTCTCTGGACAGTCAATTTAAGGTTGAAACCAGGTCTAAACTTGATAATAAATAAGATTCACTGAGGCACTTTAAGGTTTAAAGACATCTACGTGGAAATTAAGTGTTGGCATATTTCAAAATAAAATTTACCGTGGCATTTGGTTTTTCTTTCTTAGAAACTATAATACTTCAGTGGACCATTAAATACCCACATATTAAAAAGAAGCAGTTGAATTATAACTACAAAATATTTGTTCAGCAAACATTTGTTCATCTTTTTACATAGTATAGGTATAAAGTTATACTGGAAATATAATGCTGAATAAGTCTAATATTCCAGCCATTTAGAGAAATGTTTGTGATTTAGTAGAAAATTGGCAAATTCATAAAGAAAATGATACGGAAGTCTGGTGGGGTGGGATTATACTTTAAAAGAGAAAAGGATTATGTAAAAAATGTGTATAAAAATCAGTCACTTCTTGGGGGCCGGGCGGTGGCGCTGGAGGTAAGGTGCCTGCCTTACCTGCGCTAGCCTAGGAGACGGACCGCGGTTCGATCCCCCGGCATCCCATATGGTCCCCCAAGCCAGGAGCGACTTCTGAGCGCATATAGCCAGGAGTAACCCCTGAGCGTCACCGGGTGTGGCCCAAAAACCAAAAAAAAAAAAAAAAAAATCAGTCACTTCTTGCCACACATCCTCTACTGCCCCTAGGTTAAAGAGGGTTGTCCCTACCACACCCCTGAGATTGTACTTTGTACTCTTCCATTTAGAAACACTCTTTCTGAATTTTCTCTCCTTTCTCTCTGTTTTTTTTTTTTATTGACTTTTGAGTGTTGGAAATATCAACTCCTTTCTCTTATGTTTTTACTTTTTTTGTGTAAACTCATCCTATGGCTTTAAATGTCATCTGTGTCTTATAATTTCTAAATATCTGTTTACAGCTCTGACTTTTCCTCAAATCCACTCACTTCCTGCTAAATTCTTATAGCTTCAACAAACCTTAATAAGACCTTCCAGCTTAATGTAAGCATAGTCTTTGATTTTATGCTTCAAAACCCTCCGTTAAACAGGCAATAGACCTGTGGATAGGTTGCTTGCATTGCATGATGCCAACCTTAGTTCAGTCCCCAGTATCCCACATGACCTGTCAAGTAAGACCAGAAGTATAATTCCTGAGTGTAGAGCCAGGAAAGTAATCCATAAACAATGCCAGAAGTTGCAGCAAAAACAATATATATATATATATGTAGTTCAAGACTGAAATGATAGTACAGTAGGTAAGGTACTTACCTTGCATGCGGTTACCCTAAATTTCATTCCTGGCATCTTATATGGTCCCCTGAAGCTGCCAGGACTGATTCCTGAGTGCAGAGGTAGGAGCAAACCCTGAACATCATCAGGCATGGCCCAAAAATAAAACCAAACAACAAAAAGACAAAAACCAAAACCTTCAGCTTCCTGCGTGTTCTCATCTTAACAAGGACATCTGAAAGAAGGAGCAATTGGCTTATCTTCCTTGATTTGTCTGGGTTTTCTTTAGGCACTTTTGCTCTTTTATTTCTTTTGGGGGTGGGGCAGCACCCAACTCACTCAGGGATTACTCCTGGCTCCGCATTCAGAAATTACTTCTGGCAGGCTGGAGACCATATGAGATACTGGAGATCCAACTCAGGAGGGCTGCTTGCAAGGCAAACATCCTATCCACTGTGTTATCATTTCAGCCACTTCAAGTATACACTTACTTCACCCTCATCATTATTCTCAACTCTGCTACCATCTCCTCTTGAGGACCACTGGCACAAAGATCAGCTGTGTTCTGGATTTCCACTCTTCCTCACTCATCCTTACAGTCTATTCTTCACACAGTGAAAAAAGAAATTTATTTAATTTTAGTGTTTGAGATACACCAGGCAGTGCCATGGGGCTATTCCTGGCTCTGTGCTTAAAGTTTTTCCCACTGGTGTTCAGGGGACCCCAGGGTACCAGGGTTTGGACCCAGGCTTTTAGTATGCAAAGCCTGGTTCCAGCCTATTGAGTTCTCTCTGCAGCCCCAGACACATATTTTAAAAACCTTACCTGTGATCCGGCAATTTCCTAAACGATTTAAAACATTTAGTGTCTTCCTTTCAAGAGTGTTTTAGATAATTTGAAGAAAATCTTATCTTCCAGTCCAGATTCATTTGACCACTTCTCCTTATACTTCTACTCTTAGAGTCAGGACCCTAAAGAATACATTTTATTTGCACTTATAGGCAGATTTGACTTGTAAACTTACCGGCAGTATAAAGGTTAAAACCCCCCATTAAGCTCTTGCTTATAAAGATTGATGGGATATTATGCCTCAAGTATTGTTGGTTTCACAGGGGTGGGAAACCTTTTTCTTGCCAAAGGCCATTTGGATATTTATAACATCTTTCGTGGGCCACACAATGCGGGCAGACAGGCGGCAGGCAGACGGCAGCTGATGAGAAGCTGCAGGTCGGACGTTCTCCACCCTAAATTAAAGTTTGGGTCACAGTAACTAACATTTTAGTTGGTTATATACTTTAGATTTTTCCACTTAAGATTTGTTTGAATTGGGCCCGGAGAGATAGCACAGTGGCGTTTGCCTTGCAAGCAGCTGATCCAGGACCAAAGATGGTTAGTTCGATTCCCGGTGTCCCATATGGTCCTCCGTGCCTGCCAGGAGCTATTTCTGAGCAGACAGCCAGGAGTAGCCCCTGAGCACCGCCGGGTGTGGCCCCCCAAAAAAAGATTTGTTTGAACTGTTGTTATGCCAGCAATATATTTCCCCCCTCATTTGCACTATAGCCAATAGCTTTAGTTTTGGGGGTAGAGGAATGTATTTCCTTCCTTCCTTCCTTCCTTCCTTCCTTCCTTCCTTCCTTCCTTCCTTCCTTCCTTCCTTCCTTCCTTCCTTCCTTCCTTCCTTCCTTCCTTCCTTCTCTTTCTCTTTGTACTTTATTTAAAGAAAATGCATTATATAGTTGACATAGTTGATCATTTGTTTCCAGGTAAGTGAGAGAAAAGTTATTTTTCAAAAAGAATAGAAAGAAAGAAAAAGGAAAAGAAGAGGGGCCGGACCATTGGCGCTAGAGTTAAGGCATCTGCCTTGCAAGCGCTAGCCTAGGATGGACAGCGGTTTGATCCCCCGGTGTCCTATATGGTCCCCCACAAGCCAGGAGCTATTTTTGAGCGCATAGCCAGAGTAACCCTGAACGTCAGTGGGTGTAACCCAAAACCATTAAAAAAAAGGAAACGTGCTGTGTATGTAAATATTTTAGGGGATTATTATTGTTACTGACCCTAACCTGATTGGTGATTTTACATACACAACAGAAAGGAAGAAAAAAAAAATTATAAAGACAGACAGAAAAAAAAAGTACAGTAGTAAGCATATTTGTGAAAATTATTGTATCTCCAATGAAGTCATTAATACAATAACAGGAGGTTGTAAGCTTTTATTGTTAGCTGTACATTCTGTTAAATTGGAGTATTCCTATAGGAATGAAAGTATCAAACAATTGAAGTTGTCCAGCAATTGAAAGCACTAGTACTGATACTGCAACTTTTGTGGGGCATATTCCCAGCTGCCAAGCCTCCTAGAAAAGGAAGATTACTGAGGGAGGGTGTGCACTTGCTACAAAAAAACCTGGTGATATTATCCTCAAAACTGGTGTACCTGAAGTTTGGTCAGATTGGTGTCCCCAAAGAGAATCATAGAGGGATGATGGGATGGGACCATCGATAAAATGGTGATTCTGGGTGATGGATACAGCAGAAATGACTTCCGCAATGTGGGAATGTAGTCCTACCCTCTCCCTCTGAGATGGCCAGCTTTCTGCTGCATTGCAGGTGTAATCATGATTTTTCACAGCTTGGTTTACATTTGAGAAAAAAGTGAGTCTGTGGAGCTGGCCCCCGTGTGACTATGTTTGTGGGTGTGATAGGTTGAACCCAGAGCCTTGCACATGCAAGATAACCCCCTTTGCCACTGAATTGTACACCTGGCCCATAATAGCTTTCGTTATCTTTCAAGGCAAATATTATATTAAATGGATAATAGCTCAGTGTTTTTGTGCTTGTTTGTCTACTTCAACTTTCTCTACTGCTTCAGTTATATCTTTTCTCTTTCACTCTTTCTTGTGTTCATTTACTCACTTGTTCTTGGTCACGGTGTGCACCTAGTTGAAGGCCTCAAACCAGGTGTAGCTATGCCTGAAGATTATGCTCAGCACTTGTAGGTTCTTGGCTCACATGTTCATTCCTGTGCCTCAGAGCATGGGCTCTGCCAGGTATCTTTATTCCATAGAGTTTCTAATATGGCTCTTAAAATCTGCAGAGTATGTTCAACTATGTTGTGAGTTGACTGAAACAAGGCAGACTGAGATTTTTGTAAATTCTAGTGACTCCACTTGATATCTAATGAAAGATTGGGGGGGGAAATGGGAATACTGTGGGACTAGAAATATAGTACAACAGATAGACCACTTATCTTGCACATAGCTAGCCCAAGTTTGATCTCCAGCAACCTAGCCCACCAGGAGTGACCACAGAGCATAGAACCAGGAGTAACTTCTTAGCATGGCTGGGAATGGTCCAAAAATAAAATAATAAGACTATGGAGATGTTGTTAATATGTATTTACCATTTTCATTGAGGTACTGGAATTTACAACATTGTTAATCATACTTTTTATTCATGTACGTTCCTGCACCACACCCATCACCTGAGAGCCTGACTCTCTACTTTGTCCCAAGAGCCCCTCCTTATACCCCTCCTGTAAGCACTGCCTATAGACAAAAGAAGATGCTGTTTATTTAGGTAATTTTGGTTTGTATCTAGATTTTACATTCATAGTACTATTCTTAACATGCTAATAGCTTCCTCTAAGAACAGAGTAAATTTGATGGGGGGGGGTGTTTGTCTGTTTTCCTATGCAATTTTCTGCTTTAATTCCAGTTTACTTCTCTCCCTGCCTACTGCTTCTATTATAGTGGTTAAAATATAATTCCTAGATAGAATTTGAGTTATCTATCAGATTATATTTTAAAGCATAAATACCTCTTTAATAACTTCGGGTTCTTGAAATGGTATACCAAGTCATTTAATAGAGAAAGATAATTCAATACATCTTGTATCTCAAGGGAAATTTTTTCTTTTTCTTAGGATTTTTTTTGAGGGGGATGGGGAAGTATAGGACATACCCAATGGTCCTTATATTCTCATTATAATGCCCAGGGTTCATTCCCAGCTATACTCCAGGAGCAGGGGTCCTCAAATTTTTTAAACAGGGGGCCAGTTCACTGTCCCTCAGACCATTTGAGGGTCTGACTATAGTAAAAACAAAACTTATGAACGAATTCTTATGCACACTGCATATATCTTATTTTGCAATGAAGGAACAAAACAGATACAAATACAATATGTGGCCCGTGGGCCATAGTTTGAGGACCACTAGAGCTTGGTTGTACTTTCCATATGCAAAACTTGTGCTCTTGACTTTTAGCCAATTTCCAGCTTTTTTTTTTTTTTTTTTTACTTGCACAAGTGAAACAAATTTTTTTTTTTTTTTTTTTTGGTTTTTGGGTCACACCCGGCATTGCTCAGGGGTTACTCCTGGCTGTCTGCTCAGAAATAGCTCCTGGCAGGCACGGGGGACCATATGGGACACCGGGATTCGAACCAACCACCTTTGGTCCTGGATCGGCCATTTGCAAGGCAAACGCCACTGTGCTATCTCTCCGGGCCCGTGAAACAAATTTTTTAAGTGCTCAATAGTTCCTTTAACATGGAATAGAAAAATCAAATGAGGGGTCGGAGCAATATCACGGCAATAGGGCATTTGCCTTGCACGCGGCTGATCCAGGACGGACTTCGGTTTGATATCCGGCGTCCCATATGGTCCCCTCAAGTCAGGAATGATTTCTGAGTGCACAACCAGGAGTAATTCCTGAGCATCATTGTGACGTGTGTGCCCCACTCCCCCCAAAAAGAAAAAGAAAAATCAAATGAGTGAGCCTGAGAAGCCTTTTTTTCTGCCAAGTGCCCTTTGAATATTTATAACATCATTTGTGGGCCACACTATTCCGGCAGCAAATGAGAAGCAAACATTTCCATCCCATCCTGGGTCAGGCCACATGCTTTTATGGGTCTTATATATCCCATGGGTCAGACATTCCCCTTTCCCCAAAACTATCAAATTTCAGGTGTTGAACATTTTGTACAACTATTATTATTATGGAGGAGAAGGAGTGGCTAGCTATATAAAATAGTTGCTATAAGTATGGTATTTGTTGGATTGTCATTGAGGGGGTTTGAGGTCACACCTGGTGGTTTACATAAACTACTTCTGGCTAGGTGTTCAGAAGATGGATTACGTGCCAGGGATTGAACCTGGGTTCCAACATGTAATTATGTGCTGCAGCCCTTTTAGCTATATTCCCAGCCCAAGAGTACAGTTCTTAAACAAGTAAGAGTTTGAGTTCTAGGTCACTTATTTGTTTAATCTTTGGTATGTCATTTACCTGGGATGTGGATATGTATATTGACCCCTCCAAACTAATCTGGAGAATTTACGGATGTAAGAGTGAAAATGACTATTGCGCCTGATATATTTAATTACTTAACAGGGCACTGTAATTCTTTCTTTAAAACAATCCCACCAAAGCAGCCATCTGAGCCATTCATTACCTTTTATAGACAGTCTTCTAGTTTGGGCAAAATTCCAAAATTACATTTGACTTTGGAATTTTTTCTCATGATCGTGTCTTTTCTAATGCAGCTGACTCAGATAAATATCAAATATTTAATAAATGTTGACTCTTTAAATAATTCTAGAATTCTTAGATTAGGTCATATCAAAAATAAATGCAAGAGTTAATTTTGAGATAACTACATGAAGGGTTCAAAAGGAAAGCTGAAGTTTTCCAAGTATATTTCTAATCTTTAGATTAAAATTTAGAAAGATATCTGTAATGTGTTTCTTAGAAAACTCTTTAGGCATAAAACTATTTTTCTTTGTATGGTCTCAAAACTCACAATAATCAATAGAATAAAAATAACCATTGATTTTGTCTATGTTTGCAAGCAGTATTTAAGTAAGCAAGGTATTTTTATAACAACTTGTATAGGATGACTTTTATTCAGCTATGAAGGAACCTGAACCTCCCACCTCACCCACCCTAAAATAATTTGCTATAGAAAAAATGATACTATAGGTTGGAAAGGTAATTCAAGTGCTGGTATGCATGCTTTGTATGGCAGAGGTCTGGGTTCAAACCTTGACACCTCATGGCCACCCAAGCATTACGAGGTAAGACACCAAAACATACTTTTGTATTTTGTTTGGGATTAGAGAGATATTGTTGCAGTATGGAGCATGTGGCCAACCTAGGCTTGATTTCCACATCCATATGGTTTTTGAGCACCGCCAGGAGTAATTTCTGAGCATAGAGAGAGGAATAAGCCCTGAATAAAGCCAGGTGTGATCCCAAAACCAAAAATAATTTAAAAATATATTTGTACAAGATTATTAAGTAAATTATATCTTATGTTAGCAGACATGATAACAGTGTAAAGAAGATTCCATGAAAATAAGTCAATGTAGATTGTTTGGGTTGGAAGGTAATCTTTGTTGCAGTGGAATTGGTATATGATGGCAACTATGAGAAGTATCACCAAGGGCCAGGGAAATCCCACCAAGGAATGTAATATATGTCAAATGTAGAGGCCTCATGTTTGATCCCATATAGTTCCCTGAGTACTTTTGGAGTGTCCATAGGTGCCCTTGGAATTGTTGGTCCCAGTACCAATACCAGTACCAGTACCCCTACAGCCAGGACAAGTATCAATCACTAGGACTGTGGCCCCTGATGCCCTGATCCTTGGAGCACTTACCTTACTTACACTAGGAGCTAAGGAGATAGCTCAGACGGTTGGGGTCATTTTCTAGGCTCTAGGTCTCTGCTACTATGTACCTTTTCACCCCCAGCATTGCCCTACCAGAGCCCTTCCTTACCTGAACAGCTCTACATTTGCTAGGCCCAAGCACCTGATAGAATATTGATTAGCCCCTGAGGTCCAGAGCACTGCTGGGAAGTCAAACCACATTCTTAAGTACTGTTGTATTGGCTATCAGTGTTTGTTTCATGATGCGCTACATCAAATAACCTATATAGAAGGTTACTCCAAGAAGCTCCAAAAGCAGTGAAATGTCCTAGAATTTAACTGAACATTTGAAAACCATCACCTTTATGAAGCTGCTGAATCATTTACCAATAGAAATTTTCCTATTGAGTCCCAGTCTATGTCATATATTCTTTGCTGAAGAAAAATATTGGTGACCATCATACTTACAGTTACTATTTAGTTAGACTCTAAAGTTACTTGATTTTCAAGAGCTAACTTGGTGCAAATATTTAATGAAAGGTCAAAAGTTGAAGTTCCATTGAAAGTAATGGGAATATACTTAGCAAGTTAAACATTATTTTAAAGTATGCCATATCTTTGGTCACTTAAAATTGCAGTATCTTTTATTTATTTTGTTTTATTTGGGGGAGGGGGAGGTTTGTGCCGCAGCCAGGAAACCAACAGGGACCAAATGGTGCTGAGGATCAAGTCCAAGGTTTCAGCATGCCAAAAATAAGGCCTAGTCCTGGGAATTCTCCTTGGCCCACATACATCAGCTTTTAAAGATGCATTTCATTCTGTAAAATATACACAATTAACTGGGATTATTTTTTGCAGTTAATTTAGGCTGAAACTAAGTTAAATATCTCATGCTTTAGACATTTGCTTATAGACATTTGCATATTCACTTTTAGAATTGTTTGGGACAAGAGCAATAGTATTGCAGGTAGGACACTTGTCTTTCATGTGGTCTACCTGGATTCTATTCCCATCATTCCATATGTTCCTCTAAGGACCTCTCAGAATAATTCCTGAGTGCAAAGTTAGGAGTACCCTTAATCATTGTCAGGTGTATCCCAAACAGATATACACACACAAACACATGTTCCTGTTAATTATACCATGAACTTAGTGCCTAGGCAAATAAGTGGCATGTCTCCTCCTATTGACTTTTTAAAGACATTTCAGAACTAGAACACAATGACATGTCTAAATCTGGGATTAAAAATGAAGTGTGTAAGGTTCTTTTTTTAATTTTTTTTTATTTTGGGCCACACTCGGTGATGCTCAGGGGTTACTCCTGCCTATGCACTCAGAAATTGCTCCTGGCTTGGGAGACCATATGGGATGCTGGGGGATTGGACTGTGGTTCCTTCTGGGTCAGCCACATGTAAGGCAAACACCCTACCACTGCGCCATCACTCAAGCCTAAAGAGAGCACCACCATCACCAAGTGTGGCCATACCCCCCTGCGGTGGAATGCAGCAAGGGAGAGATCCAGTGAGGCAGAGATCCTTGTTGTCCGGTGAACCATGAGCACAGCCATGCCCTCAAGATGGGACACAGCAAGATCCTATCCCATATATATATATATGTATATATAATATATATATGTATATATAATATATACACACACATATGGCTTTTTATCCTAGAAAGCTGGATACATAGTCTTCGCAAATGCGCATGAGATATTCTCCTAGATAGATCACATATTGGGCCATAAAATTTATCTCCTTAAAATCAAGAGTTTAGAAATTGTATCAACTATCTTATCATGAAGCACTGAAAATAGAAGTGAATTACAAAGAGAAAAACTTTTAACGCCTAAAAATTAAGCAGCCACTACTGAACAACCAGTGGGTCAAAGACAAAATCGAAGAGGAAATCAAAAGATTTTTGGAAACAAAAGAGAATGAAGACATGAATTTTCAGTATTTGTGGGGCACAGCAAAAGTATTGAGAAAATTTATAACTTTGAAAGTATTCATCATGAAGGAAGAAATGGCATACATACATAGCTTAATGGCACAGCTTAATTGGAAAATTATTAACAAAATAAAACAGAAATGGGCAGATGGAAGAAAAAATGCTTAGAGCAGAAATTTATCAACTGGAATCCCCCCCCCCCAAATCCAAAAGATCAATTAAAGCACAAAAGGTTCTTTGAAAAAATAAACAAAATTGATATGCCAATAGTAAGATTTACAAAGAAGGAAAGAGAAAAATCAAAAGAAAAAGATAAAATAGGTGAAAAACCTATAGAAAGAAAACTACAAAATACTGCTTCAAGAAATAAAAGGACACAAAGAAATAGAAGCATACCCTGCTCTTGGATTGGGAGGATTAACATAATAAAATGACAATACTTCCCAAAGCATTGTATAAATTTACTGCAATTCCTCTATGGATACCCATGATACTTTTCAAAGAAGTGGATCAAACACTCCTGAAATTCATTTGGAACAATAAATGCTCACAAAAATGCTAAAATAATTCTTACGTAAAAGATGGGAGGCATCACTTTACCAACTTTAAGATGTACTATAAAGCACTAGTCATTAAAACAGCATGGTATCTGGCCGGGCCGTGGCGCTGGAGGTAAGGTGCCTGCCTTGCCTGCGCTAGCCTAGGACGGACTGCGGTTCAATCCCCCGGCGTCCCATATGGTCCCCCAAGAAGCCAGGAGCAACTTCTGAGCGCATAGCCAGGAGTAACCCCTGAGCGTCACAGGGTGTGACCCAAAAACCAAAAAAAAAAAAAAAAAACAGCATGGTATGGAAATAAAGACAGACCCTCAGATCAATGGAATAGACATATATTTAGAGCTTGACCCCCAGACGTACAATTATTTAATCTTCGATAAAGGAACAAGAAATACAAAGAGGGGCAAAGAAAGCCTCTTCAAGTGGTATTGGAATAACTGGTCAAGTACATATAAAAAATGAACCCAGCCAGACCCCTCTGTAACACCATGCACAAATGTTAAATCAAAATTAAAATAACAAAAAAAAAAAAAAAAAAACAAGTGAAAAAATTGATCTGGCTATCAGATCTGAAACCGTAAGGTACATAGAAGAAAACATAGGCAAAATACTTTATTACATTGAGACTAAAGGTATATTCAAGGGGAGGCACTACTGTCAAAGCAAGTGGAAGCAAAAATAAACAAATGGAACAATATTGAACTGATAAACTTCTGCATTTCAAAGGAAACAGTGACTAAGATACAAAGACTACCCACAGAATGAGTGAAACTTTACCTAAAACCCTCCTGATATAGGGTTAATATCTAAGATATACAAAGTATGAACAGAAGTTAACAAGGAAAAAAAATCTAACCCCATCCAAAAATGGTGTAAAGAAATGAAGAGACAGTTTTCCAAAGAAGAAATACAGAAGTCAAAAGGCACATGAAAAAATGCTCCACATCACTTATCATCAAGGAGATGCAAATCAAAACAACAATGAGATATCATCTCATGCCACAGAGACTAGCACATATCACAAAGAACAAGAACAACCAGTACCAGTATTTATGCAGATGCTGAAGAAAGAAACTCTCATTCATTGCTGATGGGAGTGCTATCTTGTCCAGCCTTTATGGAAAATAATATGGATATCCCTCAAAAAAAAAAAAAAAAACCCTGGAAATTGAGCTTCCATATGATCCAGCAATACCAATCCTAGGGATATATCTAGGAACAAAAAATCATAATGCAAAAATGCCCTCTGCACTCCTATGTTCATTACAGCACTATTTACAATAACCAGTATCTGAACGAAGTCCATGATCCTGACAACAAATGAGTGGCTAAAATGTATTAGTACATCTACACAGTGGAATACTATGTAGCCATTAGGAAAAATGAAGTCATGAAATCTGCTTACACATGGTTGGACATGGAGTTTATTGTGCTGAGTGAAATGAGTTAGAGGGATATTGATAAACATAGAGTAATTTCTTCATCTGTGCAATATAAGGAAAATAAAAGACAGTGTGGGGACGATATCTAGAGACAATAGAGATTGGATTAGGAGAACCAGTACATGGTAGGAAGCTTGCTGCAAAGAGCAGAGTGTGCAGTTAGAGTAGAAAAGGGTCTAGTACAAGTGATAGTTTGAATTGATCATTCTGAACAAGAACTGGGTGATGAAAAGGGTTAAATGATATGCATGACACCCTTTAATTAATAGTAGTGCAAACCACATAGTCGTAAAAGAAGTAAAAGAGAAAAAGAGAGAAAAAGTGAGTAAAGTAAAATGCCTGTCTCAAATGCTGGCAGGAAAGGGTGGTGGGAGGGAAGAGGGCATCAGGTAAAGTGAGAAGGAAACTGGGGACATTGGCAGTGGAAATACACACTGGTGAATGGAGGTTGTTGTATATTGTAAGTGTGACTGGAACTTAATCATGAACAACTATACCTTTTGGGAAATAATTGTATTATGAGCAACATTGTAAACATGTTTAAATTAAAAAATTTTTAAAAGCTGGAAATTGAGCTTCCATATTATCCAGCAATACTTCTCCTAGGAATATACCTTGAAAATCCAAAACCAGTACAGAAATACCCTCTGCACTCATTTGTTCATTGAAGCACTGTTTACAATAGCCAGAATCTGGAAACAACCCAGGCCCTCGACAATAGATGTGTGGCTAAAAAAAAATGTAGTGCATCTACATAGTGGAATACTATGCAGCCATTAGGAAAAATGAAGTCATAAGTTTGCTTTTATATAGAAGGAAAAGGAGACTATTGTGCTGGGTAAAAAGAGTCAGAGAGAGAGGGATAGACATAGAATATTCTGACTCATCTGTAGTATATAAGAAAAACAAAAGACCGGATAGTAATAATGTCCAGAGACAGTAGAGATGAGAACCAGTCATGATAGGAGTCACTGATCAAGAGGTCCATGATAGTAAGCTCACTACAAAGAGCAGTGAGTACAGTTAGAGTAGAGAAGGGACTACTGTGAAAGTGATCATTGGAACTTATCACTCTGGACAAAAAAGGGATGCTGAAAGGGGATAAAGTGACATGCATGGCATCCCCTTATTAATGATAGTGCAAATCACAGTGTCAAAAAGGAAAATGAAGAGTGAGAGAGAAAGAGAAGCAGAAGGCCTGCCCCAGAGACTGGAGGTGTGGGGAATGGGAGGGGAATGGGGAGGCATTGGTGACAGGAAAGTTGCACTGGTGAAGGGTAGTGTACATTGGATGACTGAAACCCAACTACGAACATTTCTATAACTGCAAAATAAAAATATTATATGGAAAAATTTTAAATATGTGAAAAGCAATAATGCAAATACTTACAATTGTTTAGGATATGTGATTCTTTATAAAATATAATAATCTGATTTCAGAAATTGTCTTGGTTTTATAAATGTTTCCCAGAAAACAAAAAATATCAGCTCTTAGAGAACTCAGTGGCCTTTAAACACTCAGTCCTAGGAAGTAGTTTGTTTTGAAGACGAGAGAAGGAAAAGACTCATCTGTATTTTGCCCTCATAGGGCTGGTTCAGGCTTGCTGTGTACCACAAACTCAGTGACCTTGGCAGGGCATCGTACCTAGTTGCCATCCACACTCCCATCTTCCTCTGAATAGAAGTGTGAGGTGATGTCTCTCTGCACCCTAAGAGTAACCTTAGCAGCTTAAAAGCCTAAAATTTTTCTGTATAATACTAAATTATGTCAATAAAATAATCCGGACTCTTGCTGAATTAAGCAGCACAGATAAAAAAAAAAAAAGAGGTAAGGTTTTTCTGAGGTTAAATGACAGAAAAAAAAATTGTTTTTCAAGTCAAAATGACTCCTGTAAGTTTGTAAGATAAGAATAAGGTATATTCAAAATATTTTGTCTATGTAACCTTGAATGATATTCCATAAGATATAGGTATTGTAGTATACTGCATGTCTTAATTGAAAAAAGAATTTATAATATATGTTTTAGTAAGTTGAATGTAATATCAATAAATGTTTGTAGCTAAATAACTCCGTAGCTTAATGGCTAGGCCAAAGATAGCCTATGAAAAAATATACCTGCCATATATATCTGTAGAATTGCAAACAATAATTGGAGCCACAAATTCAGCATAGTTAATTAGAAAAGTGGCAGCAACAATTTTTTTCCTTTGGTTAGAAAAATGTTTAATTTCTTAAAATTTGAATTCTATCTCTGCAGGCTTTTATTGTCTGGTCATGTTACTTTCCACCTGTTTTTTTTTTTTTTTTTTTTTCTTTCTTTCTCATTTTAACCTTACTGAGTTCTTTGACCATATAGTCTTTGATTTTTATTTATCCAAAAGGAAGATCTGAGGTAATCCATCTTCAGTTTGAGTGTGAAGCAAGCAATTAATGTACACTGTCAAAATAGCATTTGGGATGGCCAGCCAGGTTGAAGAAACAGGAAGAAGGTATAAATAGAGAGGGAAGTGTTTATCCAATAAACAAACCAGAAAAGTAAGTGTGACCACCCCACAGTTGGTGGAGTGGAAAATGAACGAGTCCTGTGGATGGAGGTGCTGGGACAGGGCCAGAACCTTACTTTATTGAAACTTGCTGAGAAGAGCCAGTTTCAAGGCAGGCTGAAAATCATGTCTAAGAGCATTGTCAGCTATTTAAACAATGACTGATCTGTGGAGGAATTAGTGGGGAACGAAGGGCTAGCTGCACTGCTGCTGCAAGGTCTGATGAAGGCAGGAAGCCTTCATAGCAAACTAGGAGCTTGGTTCAAAGAAGTTTAGGTTCAGCCCAGTGTTGAGAGATGATAGGGCCAAAGCCACTGTCATTGGGGCCTGATATCAAGCCTTGAGCACTTTTTATCATTTTTCCTTGCTAATATTCTCTCAGTCCTCCATTTTCAATCCGTTCCAGATATTGTTTTACTAAATGAGTGTGCCTAAATGAAGTATCCCCCACTTGATTTCTAATCCTTTCGTCTAGCACTAGTCCATTAATTTTCCTCACTCAAACTGACACTGCTACTTTTCCCCCATCACTGCTGTTAGCAACTCACTTTCTTATTCCAGAATTGAGAGCCTCTAATTTGTTTATCATGCCAAAGGCAAGGCAGGAGGCCATCGATCCCTGAGTGGGTCATGGGGGGAGAAGAGGAAAGTTCTTTTGACAGAGCAGTTAGTTATTGAAATCCTGGGGTATTATATTGAATTCAACTGAGCTGTCCCCTTTCTTTGGCAGCAGATAGAAGTCACAAATAAGGGCAGAAATTGAGGTCAAAGAAAGATAAAGTAGATCATTACTTTTCATCTTTTGCCCATGTTTCCTTTTCAGTGACCTCTGACCCCTGCAGACTGCCTTTCCTCTGTACACAGCTCTGGTTCCTTAGGCAGCTTCTCAGCTTAGAGCCTCAAGGGCTCTAACTCCACTTTTTTGAATTTGTCTTTTCTAAGTTGTACTCAAGATCCATCTTTTATGTAAGCCCTTTGACTTTTCTAGTGTCTGAGAGTTTTGGTTTGAGGAGTCACATGCAGCTGAGCTCAGGGACTACTTCCAGCTTAATGTTTTGGAATTGCTTTCTACAGTGCTCAGTAGACCATCTGGTGCCAGAAAGTGAATGCGGGGCTTCTGTATGCAGAGAGCATGTGCTCTGGTCTGTTCAACTGAGAATTCTTGCTGCATCTACACATAGAATTTAAAGTAACATTTAATTATTTATTGATGTTCTGTGGCATGAAGAGTTAAGCGCCAGACTTGGAAGTCACCCATAACTGAAGACTATGAAGTAAAAGGCAGAGAAAAAAAAAAAAAAAGCAACAGGGTAAAAGAAGAGGATTGGGTCCACATTCTGTTTTTAGCTTAATTATTAATGGGACACATGGTGAGTGGTGGAGAGAGTGAGTGTGGGGAATGAACCATCACTATATTATCATTAGCTTTTAGTTTCTTTGACTCTAGTGTCATGTGATTGAATAGTTAACTAAGAGAAAAGAAGAGGGGAAAGAGATGCTAA
This sequence comes from Suncus etruscus, assembly GCF_024139225.1. Lineage (NCBI taxonomy): Eukaryota > Metazoa > Chordata > Mammalia > Eulipotyphla > Soricidae > Suncus > Suncus etruscus. Next base: position 152,277,452 of record NC_064849.1, on the reverse strand, counting down.
ATGTAAGGTTGTCAGGAAGAATGTAAAACACAAAAGTTACAGGCAAGTAGAAAAGTGGGGATTGGGAGAGGATTGCAAGTAGTATGGAGGCTGAAGCACATGCCTTGTGTGCAGTCCACCCAGTTTAATCCCTAGCACTGTGTGGTGCCCAGAGTATCTGTGTGTATAGCTCTGGAGGGCCCAAACATTAAGAAGTACAGCCTTGGAGCACAGTAGGGCATCTTGGGACTCCCTGACAGCACAGAGGCCAAACGTCTTCGCTTCCTTGGGTCCTCATACTGAGTTGCCAGCATAGTAGGCTAAGAATCACAGGCATGGACTTTGGGCCTCCTGATTTCTGCTGGAAAGGCCCCCCTCCCTCATCTCTATACCATCCCTCTTATCCTCCTCCCCACAAAGGTCTGGTTTGGTGGGATGTGAGAGGATATTGCTTTAGTGTTTGCAGTTTGCCATCACTGGGATTTCTAACATGTAATGTCCAGGGCACTGATAAACTAGCTGGCAGTGAAGAAATCCATGTTAAATAATAGAGAACTACTGAATGGGCCATTTGAACATAGAGGAAGAGGAAGAGGATTTAGAAAGAGGAAAGGAATGGACAGCAGATCTTGGGGGTGGGGGTCACACCAAGCAGCAATGCTCAAAAGTTACTTCTACGCTCAGAAATTGCTCCTGGCAGGCTCTGGGGAACATATGGGATGCTGGGATTAGAATCACTGTCCTTCTGTATGCAAGGCAAATGCCCTACCTCCATGCTATTTCTCTGGCCCAGACAGCAGACTTTGAAACTAAAGGTGTGACCCAAGAATGAGCAGTGGGCCAAAGCAATATTACAGTGGTTAGGGCACTTACCTTGGACATAGTCAACCCAAGTTCCATCTCTGGCATCCCGTATGGTCCTCTGAGCCTGCCTGGAATGATCCCTGTGCAGAGAACCAGAAGAGCACTACTTAGTGTGACCCAAAACAACAATCAAAACAAGAACTAGAAGGACTCAAATCTTTTAACAAAAGAGTCTTAAGTCAGTGAAGTCAGCAATGAGAGTCAAGAAGTACAGGAATGGGAGCTGGACAGATAGCACAGTGCTAGGGCTTTTGCCTTGCACGTGGATGACTTGCACTTGCAGGACGGATGGTGGTTAAATTTCTGACATCCCATATGATTCCCTGAGCCTAACAGGAGCAATTTCTTAAGCGCAGATCCAGGAATAACCCCTGAGTGCCAAAAACAAAAACAAAAACAAAAAAAAGGAGAAGTACAAGAATGGTAGGCCAGACATAATTTCAGATTTATTGGGGAGCAGATTTCTCAGTGGCTAGGACACAGCAGCCCCCACGACCTCTAATGTTTAGTTGAAGGGAGATGCAGAGCAAGACTTGAGTGGGACACTGTGCCCTTGAACCAGATTCTGTGCTCTCTAAATTTAGGAGTCACCTTGCTTCTCACTGCAAGGCCATCAGGAACCAATGTCAGGCTGCCTTTGCTTCAGGATGAGGGTTCATCTTTAGAAGGTGGCTTGGTTCTGGAGGGTTCGTATAGCAGTTAGGATGCTTTCATTGCATGCTGCCAACCTTAGTTTGATTACCCAGCAAGCATTAGCATAGAGTTTTGGACTGCTTTGGACTTTGCTTTGGACTTTGCTAAGTCTAAAGACAAAAATGTTCTTTTTATAGTAATAGAGCAATGCTAGTACCTATTTTCTATAATAATTTTGCTGCCATTTGGTTTATATTCAGATAAAATATCTATGAAACCATTTTTTTTTTTTTGGCTTTTGGGCCATACCCAGTGATGTTCAGGGGTTACTCCTGGCCATGTGCTCAGAAATTAATCCTAGCTTGGGGGACCATATGGGATGCCAGGGAGGTTTGAACCACAGTCCATCCTAGGTTAGGACATGCAAGGCAAATGCCCTACCATTTGCACCACTCCAGCCCCTCCTTAATCTCTTCTTAATCTCTCCTATTTCTCTTTAGTGTAATCCCAATTATCTTTAAGATCTGCAGCATTTGGGGAAGTAACTGGAAATGGTAGATAATCTTTGCTCTGCAGTGGCTGAATTAAAGGGCACATGGATGCTTTTGTATTACTTTTCATTTGAGACAGATAAGACGAGTACCCCTATTGTTTGTTTTACCGCATTGTATTTGATATGAGAGTCTGAAGAGTAGTAGTTCAAATGTTGATAAGTTATCTTTAAGTATTACTCAAATATACTTTGAGTAAGCATTTGTTTGAGAAAGCATTTCCTTAGAAAAGTGGACTGAATGGGGCCAAAGTGACTGCACAGTGGTAGGGTGTTGGCAGGGCATGCAGCTGACCCTGATGGACCCGGGTTCGATTCCCAACTTTCCATATGGTCCCTCAAGTCTGCCAGGAGCAATTTTTTTTTTAATTTTTATTGTGACCAAAGTGCATTACAAATCTTTCACTGCATCATTTATGGCACATAGTGACAATGAATGAGGAGCATTCCCACCACCAGTGCTTCTTCCCTCCGCCCCTGTTCCCAGTATGCATCCCATATCTCCCTCCTCTAACTCCCAGTATGCTAGTGCAACTGGTCTCCACTTTACAGCTTGTTGTAGATTCATTCTACCGTCATTGGAGATAAAAAGGATAAGAAAAAGGGGAGAAAAAAAATTTGGTGAGAACTACCAAAAAAAGAAAGAAGAGAGGGAGAAAAAAAAAAAAGGAAAGAAAAATGGAAGAAAAAAGAAAAAAATGGACTCGGCAAATAAAAATAAAAATAAATCTCTAAATAATAACAACAAGCGTGAAAAAGAAAGAGAAAAGTGGAAGAAAAAAGAGAAGGAAAATAAAGTAAAAAACTAACAAATCGAAACAAAACAAGAAAAAGTATGGGTGCTGGAGTGGTAGGGTGTGGCATTGCCCCGACTTTTTTTTTTTTTTTTTTTTTTTTTTTGCATAGGCACAGTAAGCATTAGGGAAGAAAGGGAATTCCCATGGCCTAAGAGATTCAGGGTTTCTCCATCCTTGAAGCATACCATCATGGGATCAACCCCTGGCTCCATATGTACTCATTACCCCATCCCAAAGGCTTTTTTGTGATGCCAGGAAAGTTTCCTCTCGGTTGTGTATGAGAAAATCAAGCCACTGTAGCTAGCAATCTTGGTATTTGCACAGATTATATAGGTCAGGGTCTAGGATAGAGTCTCTAGGTTCTAGAGGTTCCTATTCATCGTTGTTGTGGTATTGTCTTCTGTAACACTTGTTCCCTATTTTCGTTCAGTACTTAAGTCGAAGCCTAGGATATTATGGATCCAGAGGTTCTGCTCAGTCTCTGTTGTCCAAGTTGGACCTCTGCACTAAGACATGTTGTTGTTGTTGTTGTGTTTTTTATGTGTCCTGGACTATAGCCTAGGGTAGGGTTTTCCTTATTAGTCCCAAGGTAGGCTCTGTTCAGTCACAGTTGTCAAAGTCAGTTTTCTGTTGTTGGTGCTCTAATTTTTCACAGTTCAAAGGACGAAAGCTCTTCTGATTTCCATTTAGTGTTAGGTGATGTGATAGGACAGCCTGGTCTTAGGTCAAGTTTTCCTTTCCTCATTGTCATATCAAAACTGGCACAAGTTGGTGCCAGAGTAGTGTTATAAATCTCCCAATGGAGCTCAGTTCCTGGTGGTGTTGCCCAGAACTGTATCATTTCTACGTCAGGGATCTGGGGTTTCGGATTGGACTAGCACTGTCTAATCTCCTGTGGACTGGTTGTATTCACATGACACATGTTCAGGATGGGAGGCACCCTTCTGCTATAAAAAGTGAATTCTCATCCCTAGAAGATAAGATCTTGTTTCTGTGTCTATGGTTTCTCGTTTTTTACTGTGCCCGTACAAAAACGTATGGTATAATACTGTGTTGCTAGTGCTATTCTGGTTAAGGATGACAGGCTGCACACACAGTCTCTGTCATCTGGTTTTGTTCTGAGCTTTTATCCCAGTCAAGGCTTTTTGTACCAAGCAGCACCAAAAATGGTAAGAATAGAGAAAAAAAGTATATATATTAAAATAGAACAAATAAATAAAACAGTTTAAAAAGAAAAGGTATTCGAATAAATCAAGTGGTGGAGGAGGCTACTTGTATATTTAGGAATACACATCTTAAGATGTATGTTATACAGGTATTGAGCTTCCATAGGCAATATAAGACTCCCAATTAAGTCTTTTGATATATTCTTGTGTGGAGTAAAAGCCAAGGTACTTTTCGATTCACAGGCCTTGAAATTGAGTTTGAGAGATGCTTTGCTGCATTACGAGACCATATAGTGTCTTTGAGCTGGGAGTTTTGCCGAGGCCGATTCGTGTATCATGCAACAGTCCGATTTGGTGGGGGTGAGAGGGGCCATCAAGCATGAGTCAGCAGGCATACTGGCTGTAGTTCTTTGCCGATGCATGAGAATGGGGACCCAGAGGGTGTCTTTCACTGAGAAGCTGGAAGGTGGTCTGTTGGGGCAGGAGGTCAATCTTGGTGCCTACCGAGTTAGGAACTGAGGGTAAAGAGGGTTAAATTAGGGGAAGATAATGTATCAGGATTGAAAAATGAGGGGATAGAGGAGACACAGGGGTAGAGGAGAGGCAATACATGACAGGGGCTATATACAATACATATATATGAATTGTTTGTGATTATGGCTTGGAGTCAGTACAGAAAGTCACGTCCATAAAGACTGACTTTAAAGATCTATTTGAGTGTTATCATCCAAATCTTTGGTATTCCGTTTCCTTTCCTAGGAACAGTATAGAATGAAGAACATTTTTAGATAATGCTTAAAAAGTATATTTGTTATAAAAATGAGTATTAGTAAGAAAAGACACCGCTGCGGGGGGGTCTAGTATGAATACGGGAGGAGTTTCCCTCCTCCCCCCTCCCCCCAGAGCCCAGTTTCCAAACCTGGCCCTGAAGACCAGTTTGGCATGGGGGGGGGGAAATCTCGGTCTCCTGGACAAGGTGGTCAGCCCAGGAGGCCATTGGCCAGCTGTCTGCCCAGATTCCCAGCCATACCCGTAGGAGAGGAGCAGGAATCCTGGCATGTGGGATCCTCTGGGTCCAGCTGCAGCCTCCCTCTCCAGTATGAAAAAGCATGGGGGAGGAGTTTTCCTCCTCCCCACCCCCCCCACCCCCAGAGCTCAGATGCCAGGCCTGGCCTTGAAAGCCAGCTTGGCGTGAGGGGCTCTCGGTCTCCAGGACTAACTGGTCAGTCCTGGGGGCCTTTGGCCAGCTGTCTGTACAGATTCCCAGCCATGGGCAATTTCTGAGTGCAGAGCCAGGAGTAACTCAGCACCACTGGCTGTGGCCCAAAAACAAAAAAAAAGAAAGAAAATAAAAAGAGGGGAGGGGAAGGAAGGGGAGGGAAGGAAGAGAAAAAAAAGAAAAAATAAAGAAAAAAAAGGAAAGAGGACTGGTAACTTTGTAGGAACTTGTATCTGAGACTATGGTCGATTTTTACAATGATTTTCAATGGACAAAGCATAATAAAACAAAATATTGTTTTAGAAAATACAGTCTCCTCATGAGGCTGCTATATGATTAGTAACCTGTTTGATCAGCAAAAACTTGTCTCTGATAAAATGTGAGAAACTGAAAGCCACAATTCATCCTCAAAATTTTTTCTATTTTGGGGCAGAAGCACAGCTGGGAGGGTGTTTGCCCTACATAGGGCCTACCTAGGTTCAATCCTCAGCATCCCATATGGTCCCTTGGAGCCTGCCAGAAGTGATTTCTGAGCACTGAGCCAGGATAACCCCTGAGTGCTAAGGGGTGTGGCCCCAAAATCAAAACAAATTTGTATCTCATGGATACATAAGGACTAAAGCCTTGCTTGAGGCTGACCCCAGTTTGAGCGCTGGCATCTCAGGGATCACCTAGTTTGACCCTAGAGGTCCCCAGCACCAGTGGGATGGCCTTTGTCACCCACGGAACCACAGGACTCAGGTAGCACCTTGTCCTTGCACTAAACCATGGGTCCCAAGTGTCCTGAGCCCACCAAATCTTTACAAATAGTCCTAGCCTCTTGTTAGAACTTTCTCAAGTTCCTTCAGTTATCTCTTCCCTCTCTTTCCTCCTTTTAAAAATATATCTAAGGGCCAGAGTGGTGGTGCAAATGGTAAAGCTGCCTTGCCTGCAGTAGCTAGGAGGGACTGGTTTCGATCCCCCAGCATCCCATATGGTTCCCCCCAAGCCAGGAGTAACCAGTGTCACTGGGTGTGGCCCAAAAAAGCAATAATATATTTATCATAAAATTGAACTAACATCCTATAATTTTTGCAAATCATCCCAGCTGTACACCTAAGCAGTAACTTTACTTGTGTGAATCAGAGAAGTACCAAAAGTACCATGTTGTTCACCCCAAGTGTCTCGATGTGCCAACATGTAAACCAAAGTATGCCATGAAAGATAGTCTTACAGACTGCTGACCAAATGCACAGATATAGAGTCTTCAATTTTAGTTCATTTCACAAAATTCAGTTAACTTAATTGTTTTTAATATGTCTTTCCTTTCTTTTCATAGAATTTAACTCCTTTCCGACCTTCGATTCAGTTTCAAGGGCTCCAAGGGGTAAGTACGCATCTTGAATTCACAAGAAGATCAACTCTCTTTTCCACTCTTATTTTTAACTCTTTGTATTTTGTAAATAAAACTACTCTATTTCTCTTTTTTTGTAAAGCATTTTATATGTAAGTCACTGGTTAAAAAGTACAGATCTGAAGGGCTCTTTGGGTTTTAACAGATAGGACCTGGTAGAATCAATGGGAAAGAGGCAGTTGCTATAGAATGAGTGTTGGCCCTACCTTGCTAATTCTGAACTGTGTGTTCAACCCCTCAGTCTCCTTTTTATTCTTTGAATCGGGAACAAAATATATGGACTCAGCATTGTTTCTGAGCTTGCAGCTGCATTCCATCTGCCCTTCCCCCTCCCCTCCACAGAGTCCTCCCCAGCCTTTAGGGACTTAGTAAAAACAAAGAGTCATTACAGGGGAGAGAGTGGGTTGGCACAGCCCACAGGGAATACACAGAGCCACAAATGTGAGGGTCTTCGCACAGTGCTCCTCTGTGTTTTCACAAGAGCCATAACTTAACATTGCCTTGCTGATTGCTTTAAAAGCTCCGAAGAAGTATCCTTGCTGAGTTTTCCCATTTGGAAAGTGTTTAGCACTGTCACATAGAAGATACAACTTTTTTTTTTTTAAAGATATAGATTTAGATTTCCCACACATGATACTCTTTCTTAATGAAATAAAACATTTCTTTCAGTCAGCTCTTTAATGTGAAAAATGGGAAGTTTTGCTGGAAAAGTATTAGGCAGCTTTCACAAATGAAATCTTTCTTTTTTTTTTTTTATCAAATGAGATTGGAACTATACATTTAGTACCTTGGTAATGTTATATAGACATATTTGAAGCCCTACCATTGTTAAAACAGTCTATAAGTGAACATTTAATTTGAATGGTTTTTCCTATTTCTCTGCTTTCTTTAAGCCTTCAGAGTTAGACAGTTGCTTGTTACTAATTATGGGATCCCCTCCCCCAGTAGTATTTAGAAGGTCAAAATCTGGGTCTTGGCAGGTTTACTTTTAAGCATATTTACTTATGTGCCTGAACATGTTCTCTTAGGTTGAAGTTTTCTTCTAAATAAATGTAAACTGGAACATTAAACAAAGTACAGCAGTGTGCTGTTAAAGAGTAAAAATGTCAGAGAATTTATTGATTACCCAGATTTTTTTTTTTGGTGTGGGAGAGGGGCCCTTCCCTGTAGGGCTCAGGGCATACTCTTGATTCTGTGCTCAGGGATCATGCCTAGCAGGCATGGCTTGGGGACCATATAGAGTTCTGGGGATCCAATCCAGATCAGCTACCTAAGTTAAAACAAATGCCTTGCCCTTGATACTGTCTCTCCAGCCCCATTGACCTCGATTTTCTTCATGGTCATTGAAAAACAATTCTTGAGAATCACAGTAGTTTCAATAAAATAATTTAAAAAAAAAAAGACAAGAAACACAACTCCTAGGATAAAAAGTGTAAGTTGTGTCTTTGACAATTTATTTCATCTCTTTCTCACAATAGAAGAGGCTGGATTAGAAGTGGAATTGTGGGGTCTGAGAGATAGCATGGAGGTAAGGTGTTTACCTTTCATGCAGAAGGTCATTGGTTCAAATTCTGGCATCCCATATGGTTCCCTGAGCCTGCCAAGAGCGATTTCTGAGTGTGGAGCCAGGAGTAACCCCTGAGCACTGCTGGGTGTGACCCCAAAACCAAAAATAAATAAATAAATATAGTGGAATTGTCATTGAGAACAGCATTGAAAATTTTCTGGATTCAGTCAGAGGAATCTTTAGGAGTTGTAAATTCTGGTTTCTAAATTTATGAGAATTAGGAGCTGAATAATTGAGTCAAAATGACTGGTTGATTCTAAAGCATAAAGGCCAATCAAAACCTCACACAACTTAACCCACCCCTAGGTTAGTCCTAACTAAAGGTTTGCCAGGATTACATATGTTTGCACATAAATGTAAATTTAACAGAAACGGTAACTGGTAAGATTTACCCGACTACTACTGTATTGAGCTATTCAAGTTAAAATATTTAGAGAAATGTATTAGTTTGCTAAATTGAGTTTCCAAAAACTACATTCTTTATTGCTGGGCAAGCATTATACAAACTAGGGGAATTCTGCCTCATATTTTTGCTGGGTACTGAGAAGGGGGCAGATAAGGATTTTCCAAAAATGTGTGTTCCAGTGTTGTTTATTACACTTATTTTCCTGCTTGTTGAGGTTTCTTGTGTAAAGCTACTCAGCTGGTGGAGGCAGAGCCAGCACAACTAGTCTAGATTTTCACACACCGGAGAAAGGTGCTCCCCACAGTGCTTATGTGATCAAGGGAAAGATGCTGGATGGAGGCACTTGTTTCTGCTGCAGTTATCTGCCAACATAGTTATTCACAGTAAACAATAAACCTATACCTGGTTAATAGATGTGCTGATGAGTTTATTCTCCCTTTTGATTCTTGGTACTATACAAACTTTCAGTTTTGACAAGTGAGCCAGGTACTATGTTAAGGACATGATGTGCAATAACACAGGAATAGATCAACTTGGGTTCTGTCAGCAGGAAACTAAGGAAGAATATGAGAAGCTAATGTAGATTAAAACACTGGAAGGATTCGTAATCTAGAACCCACCATTATTTGCTTCTATGGAACAAGTTTTATGTCTGTATTTTTGTTTGTTTATTTGGTGGGGCACACCCGGTGACACTCAGGGGTTACTTCTGGCTATGCACTCAGAAATACCTCCTGGTTTGGGGGGTGCATTAGGGGACATGGGGGGATCCAACTGAGGTTTGTTCTGGGTTAGTCACACGCAAAGTAAACACCCTACTGCTGTGCTATCGTTCTGGCCCCTATCTCTGTATTTTTAATTGATCTGAATTCTCATTTTAAACAAGGGTTTTGGTAGGTGGAAAATGTTACGTGAAAAATCAGTATGTGAAATTTAGGAAGGCCTATAAAATACATGAAAACACACACAAAGAGAGATCTGTAGCATAGATACTTTTTATCATCTGAAATGGCCAGGGTTTTCAACAGAGTGTGCCTGCCTGTTATTCAGGTACACTGGACTAGAGAATCAGCCTGGGGCTGTAAGAACAATGTTAACTTTGTCACTATCAATAGGGTTCCAGGAATACCACAGTATTAACTCAGTATACATTATGGCAAAGTTCTTCTGAAAGTCTTTCTAATTTAATGGCCGACTTTCAGATTCAGCAATCCTGGAGGCTTTAGAAAATAGAAGTTAGTTTTGCATGAAGCCTTAGAAATCATTTTAATAAGAGAACTGAAAATACAACTTGTTTGTCTATGATGGATATATGCCTGCTGTAAAATACTGAGTCACACACTTTTCCAAGAATGAACAAGGAATAGCCAGTCAGACAAGTTTTAAATGTATGCCTTCCAAAGAGACTCAGTGACCTTCTGAAGACCGAATCAACATTTAACTGCTAACTCTAACTCTAAAAGCTTAAAGAGTGCTATAAAACTCTACAGTACAGTTGTTAAACTTTTTTTTTTTAAATTGGGAGTTTGGAGAGAAGATCTTGTTTGAAAAAACTATACTTCACAGTATTTGAAGATGATATTTCAGTTCAGAGAGATAGTATAGGGCAGGGGTTAAGGTGCTTGCCTGCAAAAGGCCCAACCTGGCTCGATCCCCAGCACCATATATGGTACCTTATTCCTGCCAGGAAAGATCCCTAAACCTAGAACCAGAAGTAAACCTTAGTTTACATAGTCAGTTATAGCCAAAAACAAAACAGTGTGAAATTAGTGGCAATTTCAGCCTAGCTGCAAATATTTTCCACATACTTACTGCCTTTCTCTACCTGCTGGCTTCTTAACTGATGATTTCTGACCCTATTTGGGATTGCAAAACTGAAATGAGGTCATTTTAAAATAAATTATTTATGATTAGTAATTGTTTCATTTGTATATCTATTTTCTATCCCTATATACCTGGAGTCACATAAAAATTTCTCAGGTGAAAAGGGGACATGAGTGGAGAAAGTTTAAACAGTCCTGCTAACCAACTTGGTACCTAGGAAGTAAAGATAACTATGGGCTTGAAACGGCACAGAGATAAAAATAAACTCTGGGCACTGCCATTCCTTCTAGATAATAGGCCTGCACTCTGTCCTGCTCCACCCCTATATTTGGTCTGACTAGCCACTGGTTTTGCCAGCGGTTACATTTAGTCGGTCTGCTGAAAGACTGCTGACTAAGAGCTACCTTTATATACTCATCTCCAAAGTAATTAACACGAGGATCTTAAAAGTGTACCCATTTATAATGGCAATTGTTTTAATTTTTTTTAATATTCCTGTAGTTGGCTTGACTAGATAACATCTTAAATATTTGCAGGGAGTTATACAAAGCTCTTAACCATGTGTTGATTTAAAAGTTATTAATAAAATAATACATTACCTATTCTGAAAGAAATATTTAACTTGGACACATAGCAAAGATTATCATTCTGCCTATCCACATATAATCTCATATTTGACCAGAACTGTAAACAGGTGTTATGGAAACATATTTTGTCAAACAACAGTTAAATCAGTTTGAAGTTCTTATATTGATCAAATTCTCTATTGTATATTACTACTCCCATGTATTCTTCTTTTCTTTTTGAATAAGATCTAGCCATGGGCTTCTAAGTAAGAAAGCAATGAGGGGTCAGAGAGATGGTACAGTAGTAAGGTGCTTGCCTTGTACTCAGCCAACTCAGGTTCGATCCCTAGCATCCCATATGGTCACTTATGCATGCTAGATGATTTTCCTGAATGGAACCAGGATAACTCCTGAGTATCACCAGGATCCCCAAGAAATCAATAAAAAAGAAAAAAAAAAAGAATAGCGAGTTAAGTTCACCAGTCTGTACGCATCTTAAACATGCCTTCATATATAGAGTGCCATCCCCTGGGAATGTTCTAGGGGTGGGAGGCAGTCTCAAATGGTTCCCATGTAGGCTATGCGAGAACAGGACTTCCCAAATAGGATCACAAGCAAGATTTGAAGACAACTATGTAGATCATTGCAGTCACTTTGGGTGCCATGACTGAAGCTAGATGGAAAGCTGATGCTGTCACAGATACTAGATACCCCAATATGAGGCTTTCTTGGGTGCTGGATCAGAGGCCTCATCCTATGGAGTATGTGCTTCGCTTCTGGGCTGCCTGTGCCCTTGGACTGTATTCTAGCACTGACTGAAGCTTACTGTCTTCATTCAGCAAGCACTTATGAATACTTGCTGTGTACCAAGCACCATGGTAGACACTGGGGATAGAGGTAAATAGAAGCTCGAAAATGCCAACTTTCATTCCTGACATCATCTATTGTCAATAAAATCTGGCACTGGTGGCTTCCCTTTTTTGTTCCCACCAAAAACTGAAGCTTAATTAAATTCAATTGTTTGTGTTGCAGATGTTGTCACCTCAATAGCTCTCACTTATTTAGGCTTAGGAAAGAGTCATTGTTTTTCATTACATTATAACACCTGATGGTTGTTAGAACTAACCTGTCCCTCAATTACTTAACTATCTTTGTATATGCAAGGTCGTATCGTAAGTAGGGAAGATGAGCTTCTAAAAGCTTTATTGAAAGTTAAAGGTAGGCTTATTCTCCATTTTAGAGATTGGTCCCCAGTTGCTACACATACACACACCTGACCTATGTATTCTCAGCTTTTACCCTTCTAAAGAAGCCCAAATTTTCTCTTGCACTTGTATCTCTCTTCTCTTCTCTTCTCTTCTCTTCTCTTCTCTTCTCTTCTCTTCTCTTCTCTTCTCTTCTCTTCTCTTCTCTCTCTCCTCTCTCTCTCTCACACACACACACAAACACATATAAACATTTCTTTAACTTTAAGTGAAACTATTTTTACTTCACTTTCAAAAAATAAAACAGGAAAAACAATTTAGCCTAATACATCCATACCCCAGAATTTATTTAAAATAATATTAGCAGCAAAAAAAATGCAGTCTCATTGATTCCAAGGTGTGTTTTCTTTGTATTTTTTAAACTTTATTAATTATTGATTGATTTCTGGGCCACACCCAGCAGCACTCAGGGACCACTCCTTATCAACAGCATCTTATTATGTCCTTTGTCAATATTTTATATTATGAAATGCTATTTCAAAAAATAAATTACCTTTCAGTTGCTGAAAACTTAAGAGTCATTTAAATATAACAAGACAATGAAAGTAATAAAATCCTTTGTGCTCTATAATAAGATTTTATTTAAATAGACTCTTTTCAGAGGTTTTCTTATTTTACTCACATGCCTGTTAACTCCATATGCTTAAGAATGGGGGGTTTAATAGGGAGGATACATATTATATATAGCTATTCCTGATTTGTGACTTGAATTGAAATGAGCAAGGGTATAAAATATAAATGTTTCAATTTTTTTGACGCAAATTTTTATAAAAGTAACTTGTTTGGAAAAGATGCTTAAAAGACTTTTGTTTTTACAGATTAAAATACATAAAGCCCAACTTTGAATCTAATACCTATTTTTATTAGGCAAAGAATTCTGAAATCCCCATAAATAATCAACTGACTTTTACTATATTTAGCCTGAGTACACAATTACTTTTGTTGTTTTGTATACAGATCCCATTTCTCAGGATTACAGCTAGAATTCACCGATTATTTAATAAAAGCTAAGAGCCCTATACTAAGCACTTTATATGTATTTTCCTTTGATCCTCACAGGAATGCTATGAAGCAAATTAACTCCTATTTTGCTGGTGTGTAAAACCAAGCTCTGAAGCTAAATCACTTGTTGAAGCTCACAAAATTAGTGAGTAAAAGAGCCTGCACTCAATTCTAGGCACATAACGCCATTGGCCATCCTCATCTTAGTATAATCAGTGCTCAGTGAGCATTTTATTCTTTCTCACGTTCCCTCACAACTTGGCTGAGCACTTTTGCTACCAGCATGACCAAGGTGGCTAGGGTAAAGAGGTGATGATATTCCAGCAGAGGGTTGAAGGATTGCTTGAAGTTGGCTGATTAAAGGAGGTTAATGCTTTTCTGATTGGTTCAACATGACAAAGTGGTAAACAAACAGCTGTGGCCAATAGTTCTTCCTTGTTTGAATCTTTAAACATGGGAATTCTGTGTAAGAGCTAGACATTTGGACTTTAAACAATCCCTCGGACCCCCTGGCTTTTTTGTTTCTGTTTTGCTCTGCTAGAAATGAAACCAGGGTCTTACACAAGCAAGACAATATGACTGAGCTTTGTCCCCAGCTCCAGCAAGCTCTTTTATGATAAAAAAAAGGTTCCTTATCTTTATAAATATGAGGAAGCGTGCATAAGTAGGCATAGTCTAAGTAGAAGAAGGTTCATAACTTTCATATATTATTATTCTAACCTCCCTAGTGCAAAAAAATGCTGCAGTATCTGTTTTCAGACACATTTAGACACAGTTCCTATTAAGTGGACACATTTTTCCTTGTGACCCTTTATCTTTATGATAGCATATACACAACTAAATCAGGTTTCACAGCATAATGCTTCTCCTTCATTGAAATACTCTGGTATTTTCTATTTTGTTTAAAAAGATGCCTGGCCACAGTTCACTACAGTGTGATGACTTCCAGTGTTTCATAGTCTTATGATTCAAAAGACACTGTAAGAGACTATCATTTAAAAGCTTTTACCAGGGCTGGAATGCTAGCACAGTGGATAGGACAACTGCTTTACATATGGACTGATTCCTGAATGCAGTGCCAGAAGCAAACTCTGTGTACTGCCCAATGTGGCAGAAAAAATAAAAAGTTTTAATCAAGGAGTCATACGATCATGTCTCCCCCCACCCCTCATGTTTGTATCTTAATGTGCATATCCAATAGCTTCTTTGACTTCATTTGAGGAGGAGTCATAGATGGTTCCGTGCTAATGAGTATAGTCTGGCTAGAAGATGAGGCCATCTTTGATAAAGTAGATGAAAGAGCAACTAGCAGCAGGATACCTGACTGATTTGGGACATTCTGTACCTAAGATGTGCACCCAAAACTTTGCTCTTTGTTGAAAATGGATTTTTTTTTTCCTTTTGCTTTTTGGGCCACAACCGGCAGCACTCAGGGGTTACTCCTGGCTCTTGCTCAAAAATCACTCCTGGCAAGCTGGGGGACCATATGGGATGTGGGAATCGTACCCAGGTCCATCTGGGTCAGCTGCTTACAGGGCAAACACCCTACTGCTGTGCTATCTCTCCAGCCCTGAAAATGGGTTTTTAAGAAGCAACTGCAAAGGGTGTTGTATAAAATTTAATTAGATTAGGAATCTTAATAGTGAAAAGGCAAAAAAAAAAAGGGTGTGCTTACAGAAAGAATTGTGTTACAAATTATATTTAAAGTTTGTTGTTGTTAAACTGTCCTAGAGCATGGGCCTCATAGATCAGAATACAGATTTGCTTTAGATAGATGGAAAGAAAGTTCATGAATAGTGGTGGTGGGAAGGCTTATATGTGGGCAGAGATTGCCGAATTAGTATCCTTAGCCACATTTTCAAAAGTCAAAGTCTGATATTGATGAGATTTTAGCAAAGGCTTGACAGAGAAATGTCCAATTGATAGCTAAATGGAAAATTTAGTATCACTGGCTTCCAAAGCACTAGCAATTAGGAATTTTACTGTGAAAATTATCTCCTTTGCTAAAGTAACACCAAAGTAAATGTCCAAAAAGTCATTTTATTTGAAACCGATCTAAAGAGTTACAATACTTCCCTAATGGATATAAGAAAGTGAGTGCTAAGTGTCAAGATTGTCCATATATTTAGCATAGAAACTTTTGAGCTTGTCATTTATTATCTCTGATTAATGAGTAAAAAGTAACATAGACCATTATAAAATTAAAAGACTAAACATATAGGCACAAATATAAACCTCTATAGAAGAGAGGCTATTTTACTATACAGGATAACATAACATCATTGCTGGTGATTTTGTAATTGTGTGATCTAATAATAGTTTATTAATTTAGTAAACACTTAGAGTTTCTATTTTGTAATTGTTCTATAAACACATTTTTTGAGAAGTCAGTTTAAGAGCCTAAAAGGAAAAGCTGAGAAGTCAAAGCTTTAAAAAAAAACAACAACAACAACAACTAGGTTAATAAAATAGAGGCAAAAAAAGAGAGTAAAGAAAATGCAGTCTAGTCTTGAACTTCTTATCTAAAGCCAGACACCAGTTTAATATCTTCTGTCAACTACTTGATAGAGTTGCTTTGTCATCTATCAGTGAAGAAAGAAAGTTTTCTCCCATCTGTGATCGCTTTCCCCAGCAGAAAGAAGGTACAATCAGCTTTGCTGGTGTTGGCAAAGGGAATGGAAGACAGGGAGGCCACTTTCCTTTCTTAGTTACAAGTTGACAGATATTTTGGAGCAGCTTTATGAAATATTCTGGAAATGGTTCTGGCCAAGAAAGGACAGATTAGGGAATGAAAATTAGAAGTTGCATTTTCAGTAATGAATTGCTATTCTTAGTGTTTAGGAAAATAAAACTCAGTATGTCGAGAATTGGTTAGAGAGAATTTTACTAGGGCCACGATAGTAAAAATTGGGGTGAGTTCTGGGATTCAGCAGCATCTCAGTTTGTGATGTGGCTCTAAGCTCTCTCTTTTTTCCAAAAATCACCTTTTTGGGGGGGCGGGGTTGGTTTTTGGGCCACACCTAGTGGCGCTCAGGGGTTACTCCTGGCTCTGTGCTCAGAAACTGCTCCTCGCAGGCTCCGGGGACAATATGGGATGACAGGGATGGAACCCATGTTCATCCTGGGTCAGCCTTGCAAGGCAAATGCCCTAATACTGTGCTATATCACTCTGGCCCCCAGAAAACACTTTTGCCTTGAACATATAAACATGGGTCTCTGTAACCGCAACTGAACGGGTCTTCCGGAAACATAACGAAAGACTTTATCCCAGGCTCCATCCTAGGAGCAACATAATGACCAAGACCACCAATTACAGAAGATGGATTAAAACAACACTGAAGAAGCAGAACTCCTAGAACCACAAAGAAAGACTCCATCATAAGCTCCATTCCTTGAGCTGCACAGTCACCAAGATCTCTAGATACAGAGGTCTGATTTTACCATCCAAGACGAAAGAGAAGTCTTCCATACACCACAAAAGCACCGAGGGGAGAGTAAATGATCATGCAAGGAGTCTACAGTTAATCCCATGACAGTATACTTCAGGGGTGGAGAAACCCTGCAACTCCTAGGCCAAGGGAATTCCCTCTATAATATCCCCAATACTTAATGTGCCTATGCAGGGGGAAAAAAGAAAAAAAAACACAAAATATTCATCTTTCCACACATTTATTTATTGATTGATCGATTTTTTTGACGTCTTTATTTGGGTGTAGATATTGAAGTTGATATCTCCAATTTTATTTTATTTCATTTTATTTTATCTTCTCTTTCTCTTTCTTTTTGCATTCCGGCATGATTTGATTTCAGAACCGAGACTATTGTGTGGTGCTTGTCTTTATTGCTGTAGTGCTCACTGGATATTTAATTTGATATTTCTTTCTGTATTGTTGTGGTGTTTCAATGACCTTTTTCATGTCCTCTCTCAAACTGAGGTTGAAAGCCTCTAGAAGATCTCTGCCCATTTTTAAAGTATTTGACTACTTTTTTTTTTCTTATTTTGTACCCCATTCTATTGCTTTTCTTTCCTTCAAACAAAGCCACATAACTCGATTTATCTAGCTCTGCCTCTTAAATAGAGGAGGAAACAAGGGAGGGTACCAGGACCAAACAGATATATGACCACTAATAGTAAGCTAGACAAAGAGGGGACCACCTACTCTAGCAGTCTGGGGGGTGATGGTGGGGTTGCAGAAAGGAAACTGGGATAGAGGAGGACAAATTTGGTGATGGGTATCCCCTGATTCATTGTTAATATGTACCTAAAATACTACTGTGAAAAATATGTAAGCCATTATGATCACAATAAAAATTAAAAAAAAAATAAACATGGGTCTCTGTCCCTCCTTCCCTATTTCTCCCTCTGTTTGGCTCCCTCTCCCCTCTCATTTTTCCTCCCCCATCTCTCCTTTTTCCTCCCTCTCCCCTTCTCCTTTTCCTTTTCTCCCTCCTTCCTCATTCTCTTTCTCTCTGCTTCCCTCCATCTTAATTTTCTCCCTTCTTCCTCCTATTTTCTAAATAAAAACTATTTTACTTCACTTAAAATATATACAATATACTTACCTGGCAGGGGAGATACCATGATCACGAAGGTGGTTTCCCCAGGGCGAGGCTCACCCATTGCACTCTGGGTGTGCTGACCCCTGAGATTTCCCCAAATGTGGAAAACTCGACTGCCTAATTTGTGGTAGTGGGGGACTGCATTTGCACTCTCCCCTGTAAAAAGAAAAAAGAAAAAAATATATATATATACCCACACACACACACACACACACACACACACACACACACACACACACACACACAATACATAATAGCAAAAGTGTGGTACCTAAGTGATCATAGCAAAGGGCAGCCTTTGATCTCTGATAACACAAAACAATCACTCAAATAAATGTTTGTAATATTTTCAAGTAACATATAAGGCATAACCATATTCATGATATAGAAAAACTTTACTGTTCAATACTAACAATTTTCCTCATGATGATTCTGATTGCCCTTTAGTTTTCTTGTAATCTGTTATGTCAGTTTTCACAGAATAGGAAGGAAGGGAAGTACTTGAAGATAGTTCATTTCCTCCTGAACAGTGAGATGAACCTAACTTCAGCATTCGCTGCTATTTTGATAACTGTATTTGACTGTAAAGAAAATGGTTTCCTGGGAATAATAGGTATTTTTGTTAAATATTGAGATAGTGTTTCTTTCTAAATAACTTGAAGATTAAGATATTTATAAACCCAAAATTAAGATAATTATGAATGCTAGATTATATTTAATAAAATTTTATATTTCCCAGTTTCTATTTCATAAAACAGAAAGAATAAAAACCAATAATACTATCTTAAAGTTAAAAAGAGCCTTTTACAAATCTAACATTTTTGTTTTATTTTAAGATCTCACTAGCGATACTCAGGGCTACCTCTGGGTCTGTGCTCATGAATTATCCCTGATTGGCTCAGGGTATTATATCAGGTTTCAGGAATTGAAGTTGGGTCAGCCACATGCATGATGAACACCTTGCCTTTGTACTAGCTCTCCAGCTCCCTATTTATGTGTTTGCCTTACTCACAAATGACCCAGTTTCATTCCTGGCTATCATTTCTTATCAATTCTGTCTTTGATGTATTTGTTCCCCCAAACACCTCTAGGAGTGGTCCCTGAGCACAGAGCAAAGAATAAACCCTGAATTTCCCTGAGTGAGACCAAAAAAATATCAAAAATAAAAGTAGGTAAATGTACATTTTTAATGTGTACAAAGTAGACCGGAGTAATTGTATAGTAGGTAGGATATTTGCCTTGCAAGTGGCCAATTCAGATTGGATACTCAGCATTCCATATTGTGCCTGCCAAAGCACTGCTGGGAGTAACTTCTGAGCATTGCCACAAATGGCCCAAAACAAAAAAATGTAAATAAAATTTTACAGAGTACATGCATGAATAAAGATAAAATATTGTCTCTAAAATAATTCTCTAAATTTTTCTATAAAATATTCTCTAAATATTCTTTTTCTGTAAATTTTCTAAATATAGCAATTTTTATGTTCATATGAAAAGCTTTGCCCTTTTCTTGCCAATAGCACTTTTCTATATTCAAGGACTTAACTCTGACTTTGCCAGCATGTTTTGCCAGCAGTCTCCACATTTGCTCCTTAAAAATAAAGTCCTGTATTTCTTACAACCATAAATCAAGTGATCTAAGAGACTTGGCAGATCCTCTTATTTACAAAAGTTCTCCTCTTAGAAACCAGATCCGTAGTTTCTCGTTTAGCTCTTGGTACACTGTGCATACATGTAAATCTGAAATAACTTTACTTCCTTTATAGATTTGAAGGAATTAGCAAATGAAATCTGAAAAGAAATATATTTAAATGCCCCGTACCTCAGGAATATATTTTTAGGGTAGATACTTACAAAGTTACCTACAAAATGTCTAAAACTTTTATTATTTTACAACTACCTATAACTTTGACATAGTAAAAAAACAAGCAAACACAAAATTTAAAATATTGTTTGCATTTATGCAGATTGAATATCTTAAAGCCACAAAGTTGTGACCCCTTGAGAACCCTTAATTCTATTTTCCTTGTTTCTTTGTTGTGCTGTAGCTAGTATCTGGGACTCTCTGGGGCACTGAGAAAGCCTTTCTGTTTATGGACGGGACACTGGGGATGTCGTGTTTGCTACCCTTCTGGCGTGCAGCAGCAGCTGTGGTCTTTTCAGCCTTCTGTGGACACCTGTTGTGGGTGATTTGTTATACCTTATCTCTCAGTACTTTGAGTTTGAAACAGTTGAAAATACTGCTAGTCTCTTTGATTTTGTGTTTTTCCACCTTTTGGCTTCTGTTTTAGTAGACACTTACTAAGCTTTGACTTTAAAGTTTCTGTCTAGTGTCTTGAGGATTCAGAATAGAGTCCACATTTGATGGTTCACAGAACACTTACTATGAGCCCTTGACCATTTGAAAGTTACATTAAAAATGAAGCAGTGAAGCACGTGGTTGTGCTAAAAGAGGTGTAAGCATCAAGTGGCCTGAAAATAGCATGAGAACTCTCCCATTCAGTCTTTATCAGCACATTTTGGAGCACAGAGCATGTGCCGGCGGACATCATATCCAGCACCTTGAGACCTTGAGTGAGTTATCTCTTTAAACTTTACAACTGTTTTGAGGTTATAAAGTCATTATCCACATTTTTTTTTTCTGATGAGACACCTGAGCATTAATGAGGTTAAGTTATTTATTTAAGGTAATAAGTTGCACAAAAGGTAGATTCCAGGACTAGAGCTAGAAACTATGCTCTTTGCTGTCAAGCCCAGCCATATATGTGATGTGTTTGCTCAGCTTCAGCTTCATCTGTGTGTAAAAGAGACATTCTAATTTTACTTTTTCCCCCTCAAAACATTGAAGGAGACCCAATTTAGAAACTTGGAATATAAAGGAATCCAATAGTAAAAGAAAGATTTAAAAAAAAAGAAGAAAAAGTCAGCCAGTGGTTCAGTTGTGTGCACTGCATGTAAATGGCCTAGTTTGCTCCTATACAAATCACCATGGGCAGTTTCCAAGCACTGTGGGAGTGTCCTGGATAATCCATAGCATCATAGGGCTGGAGCAGCAACTTATCCTTGTGCCCTTGTATTGAGTTTATGCATTGGCTCTATTCAGGAAGACCTACCAGATATCCTGACAACCACTTGGAAGATCCCCAACACCACTCCCAAATATAAAGTAAAATAAAATAAGTAATAAGAACAAGAATAATACAGGACACCATTTCCTATCTAGGGTACACTTTGGATACCTGTTACTATGTGAGGCCCTGAATCCAGTCCTCCTGGCAAAACATTCCCTCCCACCTCAGTGCTGCTGGATTCTGCCCAAGGAGTCCCTAAGCATTAACTGTCAGACTTGTGCCTCTGTGCCATACCTCTTGGGAGTGGCTCCCAGAGCCTGAGCACTGTTGTGGCCTTTATAAAAATAATATGTAAGGGGACTGAAGTGATAGTACAGTGGGTAGGACGCTGGCCTTGCATGCAGCCAGTCTGGGTTTGACCCCCAGCATCCCATATGGTCCCCCGAACACTGCCAGAATTAATTCCTGAGTGTAGAACCAGGAATAACCCCTGAGGAAGGTCAAGTATAAGAGTTAATATTTTGCATGTACTGTTGAGAATTTATGTAAAATGTAGCTAGCCTTTTGCTAATTAAGCTATATCCCTGAATATTGGACAAATTGCTGCAGCTTCTCTGTCCCTAGTGCAGAGCTGTGGTTTTGTCTTTGTCCTTAGACCTTATGGATTCTATGATGATATCACAATGCTGCCTCCTAAACCCCTGTCCTGTGTCATCCTTCTCTTTCCTCAAACAAAGCAGTTCTGACTGTATTTACAACATAGGGTAGGTTTCTCCATAAAAAGCATTTTAATAATAGCCTTCTGTTAAAAATCGTCTGGAATATGGACCAGAGTGATAGCATGGTGGTAGGGTACTTTCTTTGCATGTGGCCAATATGGGAGAGACCCAAGTTCAGTTCCTAGCATCCCATATGGTCCCCTGAGCCTGCCAGGAGAGATTTCTGAGTGCAGAGCCAGGAGTAACCCCTGAGCACTGCTGGGTGTGGCCCCAAAAAACAAACAAACAAAAATGTCTGGAATATTATTGGTATTAGAAAATGGTATTAAGTAAACTTCCAAATCGATACCCAAAAATTTTCATTTATGTATTGTTTTCTGGTTTTTTTGTTCATTTAACTTTCAAGATTTCATGATAACAGGTTGGGCTTGGGTGAAACCATGTATTCTACAAAGCCTCAGGCTCTGGGCCATTTTTAACCACTTCGGTTAATCTTGCAGATTCAACATCTGTCAAGCAAAGTCTCACCTCTAGATTTACACAGCTGTTGCTAATTAACATGTGTGAATTCTGTTTTCTACCCATGGTTCACTAATTCCCTTGGTCTCATGCAAAACAACACATCTCTCAAGACTCCAGAACTAGAGGCAAGAAGATTGTCTATGAATTAGAAGTTGGCATTTATATTTTATAAGACTTATTTCTGGGCCGGAGAGATAGCATGGAGGTAAGGCGTTTGCCTTTCATGCAGGAGGTCATCGGTTCAAATCCCGGCACCCCATATGGTCCCTGTGCCTGCCAGGAGCAATTTCTGAGCCTGGAGCCAGAAATAACCCCTGAGCACTGCCGGGTGTGACCCAAAAACCACACACACAAAAAAAGACATTTCTTTTAGAATTCTTGGTTAGACTTTATCTCCAAGAAACTAATGATTTTTTTTTTTTTTGGCCACACCTGGTGATGCTCAGTGGTTACTCCTGGCTTGGGGGAACATATGGGAATCCAGGGGATTGAACTGTGGTCGGTCCGAGGCTAGCGCAGGCAAGGCAGACACCTTAGAGCTTGCACCACCACTCTGGTCCCAGAAACTAATGATTTTTTAAAGAAAAATATCTGCTTCCTATTTAGTTGATGAATGCCATTACTAAGTTCAGGGTTATTATAATTATTATTTGGTGAGGTTTCTCTAAATTCTTTAAAATACAGATGACTTTTAAGGTTTTAGGATCATATTTTCAAGTAGAATTTGTGACATCAAATAATCTTGAGTGTTTTAATAAAGAGAAAGAAAAAACAACTTTTCTTCAATATTTTTGTTTTTTGTTTTTTGTTTTTGTTTTTGGTTTTTGGGCCACACCCAGTAACGCTCAGGGGTTACTCCTGGCTATGTGCTCAGAAGTTGCTCCTGGCTTGGGGGACCATATGGGACACCGGGGGATCAAACCTCAGTCCGTCCAAGGCTAGCGCAGGCAAGGCAGGCACCTTACCTTTAGCGCCACCGCCCGGCCCCCTCTTCAATATTTTTAAAGTTTAATATAGAGAACAAAGAGATGGTGCAGCATGGAGGGCACTTGCCTTGCACATGGACAAACTAAGGTTTGATGCCATATACTGCATGTATATGGCCCCCTGAGCACTGCCAGGAGTAAGCCCTGAGTTAAATATAAATGTAAGAGGACTGGAGCAATAGCACAGTGGGTAGGTGTGTTTGCTTGGCAAGCAGCTGATCCAGATTCAGTCCCTGGTATCTTATATAGTTCCCTGAGCACAGAATCAGGAGTAATCCCTAAGCACTGTCGAATGTGGCCCAGTAACCTCTATGTATGTATATAGGTATATAAATATATATACCTATATATACATACATATATACATATATGTATATGTATATATATACCTATATATACATAAATATATACCTATATATACATACAAACACACACATATAGTTCCACAAACTCAGAAGCCACATGGCTTATATTTGGAACTAAGCATAGTATGTTAAGACAGAAATTTCTATCTTAACACATACCATGTGCTAGGCAACTTTATGGGGGTCCCTCCCTTTCATTTTATTATTTATATTTGCCTGCACTGATGAGCTATGATTTTACATAGATTCTTACATGGCCTATTTCAGATCCATTTCTGATATTTTTTATTATCTTTGCATATAAGGCTTATTTGGATTGAGTCTAATCTAGTCCCAAGTTTTTTCAGATGAATCCAACAGGAGTTTATTAGTTCTGTGCTGTTCCCAGATACATATGAAAGTACAGCGAGGCCCCTGAAAAATAATCACACTCTGGAAGCAAAGGCAAATAAATAAGTTCTTACTGTCCATCTGATGAAGTCAGATGAGGAAACTGTGAGCACCCAGAAAAGAGTCTTCTGAACGCATCGCATTGAGGGAAGGACAACTTCCTAGATGAATCTAAAATAAATGCTGTGTTAGCCAGGGCTAACACAAAATACAAGACAAAGCACTATATGTTCTGTGCCTTCATATCATGATTATTACTAAAGCACCACCTATGAGCAGAGAACAAGGCTCAACTCCCCTTATGTCCTATAAGGGACTAAGAAGTAGCAGGAAACCATGCAGAAATTGGTGACACTTGAGTCTGACATAGTCAGATTGGTATTTTATGAGGCTAGTTTTGACAGCTAAATTGGAGGATGTGACTGACAAAGTATAAATGTTGAGACTAAAAAATAAGTTGCCCAAATCAAAGGTTGTGTATCTCTACCCTCTGCTTTGATATGGAACCAAACAGAGGAGAGAGATGTGGAAGTCCATCCCCTGGTCAAGTAGTGTTGGCACTGAAATCAAAAGAACTTATGGTCACCACATGAGGAAGAGAAGAGCCAAAATTAACTCTTCAATGTGTCAGTAACCCAGTGATGGCTTATTAGCAGGGGAAACATGGATGACTGAGACCATGTGGAAAGCTATGCAGTATTGGGGAGATTATGATGACCATTATTTTTATATAAACATCAATTCATTAGAACCTATTTACATTTTGGAAGGATTTCTTACTAAAATGAAATAAAATTAATATGAAAAGTAGTTTCTTAGTCATAGAGCCCAACAGGACGTTTTTGTTGTGGCCAACAAAGACAGACTTCCATTGGATTATTAGTACTGCCATGACTATTTTGAATCAATATCTCAGATAGTCTCGTTGGCTCTTTTTTCTTTCAAAAGTTATTTTGTATTTCTTAATTGTGCATTCATTTTTAAATACAGATTTTTCTATTCAGTCGTGCTGTGTGCTCTCAACCTTTACCCTCATACAGTATCTCTAGAATCTCTATTTGCATCTTTCTTCTGACAGTGACTCTCAACCTTTTTTCCTGGAAATACCCATCTACCAACCCAGTATACCCAGCCACCTGGTCTCTTCTAAGTAATTTTTAGCTCTGAAGCTACAAAAAGAGTCATAATAAAAGTCAGCTTAAAGCCTCTTTTCAGCTGGTTAAGTCAATATTAGGCAATTACATTTTTATGTTCTTGACTAGTATGGATTCTCTTTGTTAAGGCCCTTCATATCACATTCATAATTGTATATATTATGTATGTATATAACTACACACAAATATATAAAAACCCTTCTTCTAAAGCAGCATTTCCCAAAGTGCCTGTAAGTCATTCTGTACTTATGCTGGGGCACTAGAAGGATCCAGATAGAAGTCTCAGATACAATTGAGGGAAGTGCCAATGAGATGGGAGGTCCATTTGTTTATTTGGGAAGGTAGATTTCTGGGAGGATACTGAAATGTTTTCAGTGAAGTAAGTCATTTTAAAAGAGAAAGAGAAATATAAGGGAAGAGACAGATAGGTATTTAAAGGAGAATACAGGCTTCTCAAGAGGGGAAAATTGCTGGGCAATTTTTTAATAAAAGGGACAGTAGGCCAGATAAATTTGGGAAAACTGTTCTGGGGAAAACACTGACATTACATTTGATTTTTCTTTCTTTTACTCTTCACATTCAAAATGTCTAAGAGGACTGGAGAGGAAATTTAATTTCATTAACATTACTATTTGAAACCAATAATATTAGTTTTGAAATGTTGCCACTAATTAAGTCCCTCCCCCCAATGACCATACCTTTAAAATTATCAAGTAAGGATGATATTGCAGTTCTGAGGAATGACTTTTTTAAGGACCACATCCTGCAGAAGTACTAGAACCCTAAAAAAGCTCAATCTGTTCTATACTATGCTTTCATCAAGATTTTTTTTTTATTTTAATACTTAAGCCAGAGCAATAGTACAGAGAGTAGGTGTTTCTCTTATACTCGCTCAACCCAGGTTTGATCCCTGGTCCACATGGGATCTCCTGAGCCCTGAGCTCAAAGTCAAGTATAAGCACTAAGCACCTCCAAGTGTGATTAAAAAAAATTAATACTGTATATACAAGAGCTAGTTAAGAATAATAAGAAAGGCTATTTTACTTTTATTTCCCCCTTAATATTTTTCTTGTTAACAAGAAAGAATGTGAAGACTTACTTCTTTCCATCATTATACCTATTAACTATTAGATGTAAACTTAATGCTATTTTTCTATTTTTCTTTAGAGTTGTCACTTTTTTTTTTTTTTTACTGTTTTCATAAAGCATCTGTCATGTATCAATTTCAAGTGTTTTCAAGTATATGTAGGGACATTTTTCCATCACTGCCCTTCCTGGTCATCAGGAATATTTAGCTCTTACTGATTCAATTTTTTCCAATGTCTGAAGACTCCACCATCGCATCTTCTCTTCTATGCCCACACTGACATAGGTTTTTGCATCTGGACTGATCTGAGAAGCTTTTTTTTCCCCCTTCCCTAAACTCATAATGTTAGGCTTAGAGTCAAAACTACAGCTCTAGTTTGAAAAATAGGACTTGTGGCTTTCAGTTGAAGTTTCTATTTTCTATTCTGACTCTAGATTATTTATTCTGCTCCTAAACTCTGTAACCTGAACAGTATATGCAAATACTTTTCTCTAGCGCTGTTGAAATTTTTGGATTGTTGGCAGATCACAGATTCCTTTTGAATTTGAAAATGGTTCAAGAACAGCAAAAACCTATATTGTTTACATTTTTTATTTAATTTAATTTATTTTAAGATATGTAGTAAAATAATAGTTGCATTAAGCCATTAGTTAGTATTAAGAGACAGGTGGGCCTTCAGAGCTCCTCGTAAAAATGAAGAGGTGGATTTTTCTTTTTTTTTTTTTTCTTTTTTTTTTTTGGTTTTTGGGCCACACCCGACGGTGCTCAAGGGTTACTCCTGGCTGTCTGCTCAGAAATAGCTCCTGGCAGGCACGGGGGACCATATGGGACACCGGGATTCGAACTAACCACCTTGGGTCCTGGATCGGCTGCTTGCAAGGCAAACACCGCTGTGCTATCTCTCCGGGCCTGAAGAGGTGGATTTTGAAGTTTTACATAGAAAGTACTATTCTGTCTGATAGAATATGCAGCAAAGAATGCTTAAGCTGGCATTTCCCACATTATTTTGAGGATAGAATTCCCTTTTCACATAAAGGAATGTTTTAACAGGGTTTGGAAATTCTGGTGAAAAGAAAGTAGACTCTTCATTTCTGATCCTGGTTCAGTGATTTATAACATTTAACAAACATTTGTGAAATAACTACATTGTAGTATCTACTATTAGAGATACTGTAAATATATTCAAAGAACAACCTAGACAAAAGTTTCTGCTTCCAAGTCAGAGGTTCTAGTCCTAAAAGAAAGACAATAAACTTAATCTGTAAGTAGAATAGTGCAGGTATAGTAGATAAACGTTTAATCAGATTAGGAGGTTATAAATTTGAGTTGCAATTTTAAATGGGCCATAACCTTAGCAAGTCCCTGAGCCCCTCCCTCTGTTCCTGTTCCAGAAAAAAGAAGAAATGGAATGAAAAGATCTTAAAGGCCTTGTCAGTACCATAGGTCTGCTTTAAGAAGCAAAAATTATCACATCAAACTGTGCTATTGCTGGGTCACAAGCATGTCGTTGAACATTTATTTATAAGTGCCTTGCAAAAATGGCAGAATAATAGTGCTCTAAAATTATTGTTTAAAGCTGCTATAAGTTTAAATAAATTTCAATGCCTAGAAAAAAGACCAAAACATTTCTTTTTGCACATGTGCAAAAAACCTTTTGGGCCCATCTGATATCCTCAGTCCAGTTTTAGACTTGGGGTGGAAAACTTCTGCACAGTGGCACAAGGGGTGCTAAGCAGATGATGGCGAGCCCATTTCAAAGAGCCATGTGCCCAGAGCACTTCTGCCTTCCATAGAGGCCTGTGACTGAATGTTGAAGTGACCTTTCAGACAGTATTCCACTGCCACATGCCCAAACTTGTATCTGAGAGTAATTAGAAGCTTTGACTTGCATGTCTTGCTATACACTATTTATGTTAATTACAAATGTCTGAAAGTTCCTGAAACTTTTTCTCCATAGCTTTTTATTGAAGGCAGACTGGAGGTTGGAAGGAAGGTTGTAGATGGTGGTCCTTAAGCCTTTGATTTAAGGTCTCTCATTTTTGGAATGAAAATTAAAATCTGCTTTGTCAGTTGCCCAGAATATGGTGGTAAAGTTTTAGTCTTCATCTAATAGAAGCTATTTTGAATCATAATCTCTTAATAGTTAAAAAATAATAGTTCAGAGGCTGGAGCGATAGTACAGCTGCCTTGCAAGCAGCTGACACATGTTAGGTCCCAAGTATCTCCACCAGGAATGATTCCTGAGTACAGAGTCAGGAGTAATCCTTGAACATTGCTGGTGTGACCTTCCCCCCAAAATAAAAAACACACAAAAACAACAGCAGCAACAACAGCAAAATATAATTGTTCATTCTGACACATTTAGCTAAGTTATACAAATAGGTTAGGACTCCCTAAATATATACTGCTCCAAAGGAATAAACTTATAGGAAAAGCTTGAAAGAAGGGCTGGAGCAATAGTACAGAGGGAAGACTTTTGCTTTGCATGCATTTGATCTGGATTTGATTCCCAGCATCCTGTATGGCCCCTTAAATCCTGCTAGGAATGAGTCCTGAGCACAGAGCCAGGATTAAGTAACCCAGAAGCCAAAATGAAAAGAAAAGAAAAAAGAAAAGCTTGAATGGGTACCATTAAACTTGGGACATTCCTATCACTTAAAGGAATACTCATTTAAAATTGTTTCTAAATGAGGTCAAAGAATTTCTTTTCCATGGGAGGAGGCCCATAGCCAAAAATGGCCTGAGGGGCACCACCGACACTGTCATTTCATTCTCACCTCTCCTGAGAGTTCTAGAGCTGCAAAGGCCAGCTGAAGAAAATGCTGCTAAACAATTTTGGAAGCAAGGACTAGCTGTGATTTAACTACCTTGACAAACTGGGATTGTTCTGTGTCAGAGAGAGGAGTGGAGACTCTAAGCCAGTTCCTCAGAAACTTCTAATTGCACAGACTTCTCAGGTCTCTTCAGCCATTCCCTTCACCAGTTTTAAGAAGCTCTAAATTTGTTAGAGTTCCTCAGAGCTTGGTGCCACTGTGTGTTTCACTGTACCTTTCTTCATCTGTTTCTTTTTTTTTTTTTTTTTTTTTTGGTTTTTGGGCCACACCCGTTTGACGCTCAGGGGTTACTCCTGGCTATGTGCTCAGAAATCGCCCCTGGCTTGGGGGGACCATATGGGACGCCTGGGGATCGAACCGCGGTCCGTTCCTTGGCTAGCGCTTGTAAGGCAGACACCTTACCTCTAGCGCCACCTTCCCGGCCCCTCTTCATCTGTTTCATTCGTAAGAGTCAGATATTTTTTTTCTAGCTTAAGAGTTTGCATAATTTAATTTCTTTAAATATTTATTTTGACCATATTGGCTTACATATCTTTCACAGTAGTATTTTAGGTACATATTAACATTGAATCAGGGGAATTCCCATCACCAAATTTATCCTCCCTCCACCCCCGTTCCCTGCAACCCATATCCCCCACCTTCACCCCCCCGGGCTGCTAGAGTAAGTTGTCCCCTCTGTGTCTAACTTACTACTTAGTGATCATATATCTGTTTGGTCCTGGTACCCTCCCTTGTTTCCCCCTCTATTTGAGAGGCGGAGCTAGATAGTTCAAGTTATGTGGTTTTGTTTGAAGAAAAGAAAAGGAATAAAATGGGGTAAAAAATCAAATAAGCTGAAAAAAGTGTGTCTTATATGTACTATCTTCAAGAAATTAAATACAGTAAACCTTATGTTTTGGGGGGGTGGTAAAAAAACAAACAAACCTTATGTTTCAGAGATACAAAAGTTGTTTAATGGCTATTTTGTCTTTAAACCTTTCATAGAAAGAGCCTGAGATAAGTCTTTTGAAATATATCTTCAAGATTCCTGCCCTCTGTCCCTTTTGTTTATACTTTGGGTTTGAGGTCACAAAAAGAGATGTTAGGGTACTGCTTCTGCTCAGGGTTGCTCCATGAGATTTTTAGAGATTTAACCCAGCACGCACTCTAGCCATTTAGTCGTCTCCCCAAAACCAAGAGCCCTTATCAAAATTGCTAAGGGGCTGGTGCAATATTACAGCAAGCAGATAGGACACTTGCTTTGCACACAATCAGGTTTGATCCCCAGCATCCTATATAATCCTCCAAGATCTACTAGAAGTAATTCCTGAGTGCAGAGCCAGGAGTAAGCCCTGAGGGCCACCAGGTGTGGCCCCAAAGAAACAAGAACTTGTTAACTGGAGTAGCCATTCCAAAAGAAGTGTTGTAATAGCTCCTATTAAGTCAAGTACATGGATGTGCTGTCTCTATGATGTTTGGAAGTTGTTGAAATTCATTTGCATTTCTCTCTCTGGCCAAAAATACTTTAAATGTAGTTTATGTATACTGTTTGCCTTCAGTGTCTTATGATTATAATGTATAAAACTGAAATGAAGTTTAAGTGACTTCGTTTGAATTAGAATGAAACTTTTCCCTGCTTTAAAGATACTCCTTTCCTTCTACTTTATTAATTTTTAGAAGTCAATGAATTTTCATACTTGTCTTAAGGGACTGATGTGCTTGTTTCTGATCTGTAGTTTATCAATCACTTTGCACTTCAGGGTATAAGTCTGTATCTGACTTTCAGTTGATACCAGGAGCACCCTCCCAAAACAAGTATCCCCCTGGGGTGCAGTATTGCCTTTGAGAACTTCTATTCTAATCATACGTGATACATGCTTTCAAACATAGCAGCAGGTACAAACCATGAGTGGTATGTAATTTTTTAACTCCTTTTTAATTTGGTCTCATCCTCTTCTGTTTGTGATCAATTTTTTTTTTACTGACAGTTGCTTTGAGGGATGTTTTGGTCACTTAAGTTCTGTAAAACTTTACCAAAGAGTGTGTCCTGGATATAAAGTGACCACCACTTGAAAAACTGTCAGTCATTTGCCCATTCCATGGCAGATTTACAATTTGAGGTGTTTCTCTCCTTTTTCTTTATTCTAGCTTGTCAAAATACCCAAAAATGACCCTTCCAATGAAGTGCATACCTTTAATTTCTACTTGTCAAATGTGGGTAAAGACAACCCTCAAGGCAGCTTCGACTGCATCCAGCAAACATTCTCTAGGTAAGTACATTTCAAGATCTGAATAGAGGAGTATTGTTGCTATTTCAGAGTGTCTTAAAGTTAAACAATAAAAACAATCCACAGAAATAAAAGCCAATGTCACAGCCATCTATTTTAAAGGTACAGATTTTCTACCTATAAAATACAATTATTTTAAATTAGAAAGAAATTTAGAGGTCTTAAAAAAAGTTTTTTGCAGTGCATCTAAATAATATTTCTATAGGATGCTGAAGTTGAAGGGAGGGAGAAAAAATTCATGTCTTACTTATAGCTTTTCTTCCTCCTGTGCAAGCTCTGTTTAAGAGCAATTTCTCCCCTACATCTCTTATTTTATAGAAGAAACAAAACTAAAAATTAACCCTGTCAAGCAGTCACTCCTGATTTTACCCAAATAGGTGGGGTACATAGGAAGCCAAGAATACACAGCTCCCTCCAGAGTACCAGGGAGCTCTTATCTACTCAGGTCCTTAGTGAACAATAAGCTTCTTGTTTGCTCTTTGCTGTGGTTGTTTCTGATTAAAGAATGGGCCCATGAGTAAGGGGCGGCTGCTCTGCCTGTGCATAAAGACAAGACTGTGGAGTCCCTGCTTCCCGGGAGGGAGATCACCGACAGGGACTCCTGAGTGCCCAGAGCCTGTCTCTTCCTATCTCGCATCTGCACAGAACTTGAAGCTGTGCGGGCACTTGCTGGGTGGAGGGGTGGGAGGAAGGAAGAGGAAAGGAAATTTGCGTTTAGGGGAGCATGAAAGAGATATTGACTATCAGCCACTTCACTGAAAAACTTCTGAATCCTCCCAGTTAAGGGGACAGCAGAATTTTGTTGTAGCCAATCTACCTTTCCAATTGCTTTCTAAAAACTGTTCACCCTAAGTTGTAAATCATGTTAAAGATTATATAGACCTTTTCACACAGTTTACTGGAATAACCATGACTAGGTGGCTATTTACATTCCAATGGATTGAGCTCAGGCTGGCTGTATCCAGGACAAGTACCCTGCCTGCTATGATATCTCCTTTTCTCCTGCTGTCTTTTTGAAGCTGTCCCATGATTCCAGTAGTCTCCATGACACATTTCTCTTCTGATTTCTCTCTACCTCTTTTTTTGTTGTTGTTGGTATCTTTTCATTCTCCTGTGATTTTCTTTAATCTATTATTTCTTTTAAATATTAGTCTTTTCCACAATCATTTACCTTCTGAGACATCTCCTCATTCTTCCAAAGTTGCCCTGTCCAACAATGAATTCATTTTCTATTTTCCAACCCTACCCCAGTGTCCAGATGAACAGCAGCTCCACTTGCCTTGCCTGTCCTTGTCTCTAGTTTTTCATCTTTCTTTCTTCACTGTCTCTAGAAATAATGCACTATTCTGTATTCCACTGTCCTCACTGGCTCAAGCCATCATTTCTTGCCTCAAATTCTTCTAATTAATGTTCCTGTGTTTTCTATTGTGTCTTCTTTTCTGCTTGTTCTCCATGCAGATTGAACTGTCTAAAATACAAATGAGGCCTTTTCCCTTCATTCACAGTTTCTTTTTTCCTTGGTATAAGCCCCAAGTTCTGCAAAACACCCTATCTGATGTGCTACCAGGACTTATTACTCCTTAAGTATGGTTTTTCTTTCTGGCTCTCTGGCCAAACTGAAAACCTCTTTCTTGCTCTCCCAAAAACACCTCTCTCATTCTCCCACCCCATACCCCACTGCTCTAATCATCCTTCGATCAATTCAGGCATCTTTTCCTCAGGAAGACTTTGCCTCACCTACAGGACAAGGTGATATGCCTTCCTCAGAATCTCCACCCCATTCCCCATCATACTGTTAGTGTTCTGATTTGCTCATCCATGTACTATTAGATAGAGTACTATTTGGAAAAAAAATCACAATCCTTAGCAGAAAATGTATCTGTTTGCTTCACACATCACTTGCCATAGAAACCCTGCCCAATAAATCTTTCTTAAATGAATGAAATGACTTTTTAATAGAATTTTGAGACAGTTGTTAGCAATTTGTAAAATTTTTGCTATTTTTGCTATTTTTGTAAAATGTTTGCTATATTATTATAAGCTGTTGTATCTAGAGAATTTCTTAGTGAAATAAAATAATTTTATTTAGAGAAGTTTACATAAATCAGTGAGAAGGGAGAGAAGGAGGGAGAGTGAGAGAGAGAGAGAGAGAGAGAGAGAGAGAGAGAGAGAGAGAGAGAGAGAGAGAAACTGAAAAGATAGTATAGAAGGCATCCTAGTGTAGAAGGCAATTGTAAGGCACTTGTCTTGCACACGGCCAACCTAGGTTTGATCTCCAGTATCCCATCCCATTTGGTCCCTGAACACTGCCAGAAGTTATTTCTGAGATGCCAGGAGTAAGCCCTGAGCATTGATGGGTATGGCCCATAAATAAAATCGATAGAGCTCATGGTCATGCAAGCATGAACATGGGCTTCTCTAGAGGGGAACTAAAAGAGTACATATCAGGTAGAGATGCGGGCCTGTCTCCAGGGTGGAGAATGTGCTGCGTTCAGGAATTGAACCATCTTATATAGAAATGTAACTAAGTGGTAAATAATAAATTCTATAATTTTTTCAAATATTTAGACTGATAAAATAATCTAAAATGATGCTTGTTTTGGCAGCACATAACTAAAATTGGAATGATCTAGAGAAGACTAGCATGGTTCCTATAAAAGGATGACTTGCAAATTCGTAAAGTGTTCCATATTTGGGGGGAACCATGGTGCTTAAATAAAGAAATTATTATTCATAAAAACAGTAATCTAAAATGCTTGGCAGTTCTTTAGCTTTAAAATTAATATCTTAGTAAAAATAAAATCAGGACTGGAAAGAAAGTTCAGTGGGGAGTGTACTTAACTTGCATGTGGTCTACGTGGGTTTAGTCTCTGCCACTTTATTAAGGCCTCCAAGCACCACTAGGCTCTGAGCACAGAGCCATGAGTAAGCCCCAAGCATGCTATGTATGGTCCAGAAACTGAAAAGAAGAAAAGTAAAATTTGTTGTGGTGAGTCTTTTTAATCTACCTACTTTTAATTGTGTTTGTCATTTTTCTACTAAAAGGAAATTCTTTCTATCCTTTCCACCAGTGGTAGATAATTCTTAAAAAAATAGTTGACTATCAAACAAAAGTAGAACTTAAAGTGCTTATTATCATGACTCTGATTTTCATTTCATAACTGATTTGTTATTATTTTTATTATGGGACCTGATCTGCTCAAGACTGTGCACTCAGAAATTATTCCTAACATGGGAAAGGGAATGTTGGGGGTTGGACTCAGGTCAGTTGCGTGGAAGGCAAGTGCCCTACCCACAGAACTATTACTCTCTAGCCTTCTCCATAAACTGATTTTTATTCAAAATGTTACGGAATAAAGCCTTTGAGAACTCATTTTATGCATTCACTCAAATAAGAGGTGATGAAGGACTTCAGAATTTTGGGTAATAGATTTAAAATGACCAGTTTGATTTATTTGAGAACTGCAACAGTACTATGGCTGCTGAAGTAAAGAATTGCCATTTTTGTTCACCTTCTGATTCAGGGATATCTTTCTCTCTCTCTAACCAAGCCACTGTCTTACTTGCCAGCTCTGGAGCATCTCAGCTCAATTGCCTGGGATTTATACAAGATAAAATTACAGTGTGTGCAACAAATGACTCATATCAGGTGACCCGAGAAAGAATGACCCAGGCAGAAGAGGAATCCCGCAACCGAAGCACAAAAGTTATCAAACCCGGTGGACCATATGTAGGTTTGTATACATATTTTTTGCTTCTCGCTAATTGGAATAATTCAAGATGACTATAGGTAAATACTGATAATATTAACATTACAAACACAGAAATTAGCTTTTGTAACATATGGCTTATAAACAAATGACATGACCAAAGATCCTTTGATCTTTTTGTTGTTGTTGTTTTGGTTTGTTTGCTCTTTGGATTTATGGGGTGGGGACAGGGATCAAACCCAGGTTTTGTGCACATGGCAAGTGCTGTACTGCTGAGCTATCTATATCTGTGGCCTATTCTTTTTTACTGCTGGCCAGTTGGGTGGATTGAAGCTTTCGTTCATAAATCCTGAATCTTCTGTTGTCTGTTACTACTACACAATATTGGAATTTGGTAAATAAAAACTTTATTATGAAGATTATAATAGTTGGACCTTTGTATTTTCTTTGTTATTAGATGGTGTCACTTCAATGATGCAATATAGTGCTTTTGTTTTGCATTTTTATTTGGGATATTTTTATAGTCAAACACATAGAATTTTTGAGTTGATAACTTCATTGTCACAGGTTATATTCCATTTTCAGAGCATCTCTGAAAACAAGGAATTTTTACTACAGAATACTAAAATGTGCTTATAGGAATGTATTATAGGGTATTATCTCTTTCATACCTCAATTGTGATGTGGTTTATAGGCTCTTTGTCCTCGTCTCCCTATTTGTTATCAGCTCATTCAAATATGCATCAGACTGAAGAGGGAAATATAACGTTTTTTAGGGTGGTAGTGTGGGTTACACCTAGCAGTGCTCAGGACGTTCTCTTGGCTCAGGAATCACTCCTGATGGGCTTGGGAGACTCTATGGGGTCTTACAGATCACACCTAGGTTGGCCCATAAAAGGCAAACACTCTACTCACTATATTATCTCTCTGGCCCAGGAACTGAAAATTTAAAGCACTGACATTATCAATTTTTTTAGATTGGTTTTTTTGGTTTGGGGCCATACTTGGTAGTGATACTCAAGGTCTAGTCTTGCTCCATGCTGACTGAATGCTCAGGGGCATGTGGTTGCAGGGATCAAATCTGGGCCTCCTACAAAGCCTGCTGAGCAGCTTCTCCTGCCATAGCTTCTGTGGTTTTGAAGAGTCACATTGACTGTTAATAGTAGTAGAAAGAACTATAAGAGCGAGGAAGAGCTCTTCCCGGCCCTGGGAAGTTTAATAATACAAATCACTGGATGGTAAATAATAAAAGGATATTTATTTAGAAACAAAAACTCACCAAGAAAATCCTAAAAAGTAAAAACTAGTCTTCTGAAGAACCACATCTCTTAACCAACATCTTCCTATGGTTTGGTATAATTCTGCTCCTGTTTTCCCATTGCTGACCCAGCTGCAAAATCAGATTTCAGAAACTCCACTAGTGTCGCTAATAAGTATTTCTTTGGAACAAAGCCAGTGCTCCTGGGACTTAGTGCTTAGCTTAGATACATTTAGTTTGGTTTAACAACAATTCATGGCTTCCCTGGGTATCTGTACCCCTGGGGCCTGGTTCCATGCCCAGTAAATTCCCAGCAATGAGATTTTCACCTCTCCTCTCCTGCAGAGTGAGGTAAAGACTTTTCAGCCTTCCTTTCTTTCTTCCCTTTAAAAGTTACTCAATTAACTTTTGTGCTTGAAGGCTTAATCTCATTGTTTTTAAGATATACAGTTGAATTTAGATACAGACTAGAAATTTTGCTTTTGTAGTTACTGAGTGTCTTACTCTGCTCAAAACCACCAGTTTATTTATAAACAGCTGGACAACTTGGTTTGTCTAAAGGAATTAGAAGACTTGAGCCATTCAAATGCTTTTTTCCTTCCCAGTCTGACTTGCTGAAAACTTTTACTTGATTTGTTCCAAGATTTCCAAATCTGTTCCTGTAATTTTCCATGAATAACTCTTGGGTAGTCCCAGAACTCATATGCATGTCCCTGTCCTAGACAAGTACGATTCATGTGTAGATTACAAAACAAACTGTTCAGTACCCACAAGCTGACTCTACAGGTACAACCTGGTGTTACTAAGGAAGTTCAGAATTTACAGTTTCTTACTAATTTGACAGGTACTTTAAACACACATTGCAGAGTGACCTCTAAGTTTGAAGTGATCAAGCTTTAATGGAATTTGATCTGCCAATGATCCAAGCAGACTTAGTGCCTCTCTGCCCTCTGCTGCACTCTGGCCACTGAGCTTTCTTGTCCAGTGTTTAGACTCGGCTCCAAAATCTGTTAAGAACCTCCCAAGCTTTTCATGCTCAAGCTCAGATAACAACCAACTCAGTCTGCCTTTTTTTTTTTTTTTTTTTTTGTTTTTGTTTTTTTTTTTTTGTTTTGGTTTTTTTGTTTTTGGGCCACACCCAGTGACACTCAGGGGTTACTCCTGGCTATGAGCTCAGAAATTGCTCCTGGCTTGGGGAACCATATGGGACGTCTGGGGATCGAACAGCGGTCTGTCCTCAGTTAGTGCATGCAAGGCAAACACCTTAGAACTTGCACTACTGCTCCAGCCCCAGTCTGCCTCTTCTTTTTGTTTTGTTTTGTTTTTTTTTGGGGGGGATAACACCCAGCAGCACTCAGGGGCTACTCCTGGCTTCATGCTCAGAAATCACCCTGGCAGGTTCGAGAACCACACGAGATGCCAGGATTTGAACCACTGTTCTTCTGCATGCAAGACAAACGCCCTACTGCTGTGGTGCTATCTCTCTTGCCCCAGCCTGCCTTTTCTTAATAGTCCCTGTTTCCCATTCCTTTTAATAATTTTTGTTGCTCTCATCTTTGCCTTCAGTTCTTCACCTAGAATTCAAACCTAGTTGCACCACTCTATTTTTGTTTGTTTGATTTTGGTTTGGGGGCCTCACCCAGTGGTACTCAGGGCTTACTCCTGGCTCTGCCCTCAGGAACTGCTCCTAACAAGCTCAGGGGACGATATTAAATGACAGGGATCAAACCTGGTTCTGCTGTATTTGAAAGCAAATGCCCTACCTGCTATACTTTTACTATAGCCCTGAACACTCAACTTTTTTAAAGTGTCAAATCAAGTCAAAATTGCAAAGGACCCAATTGGCTCTCCTGTTTGCTTTTTCTTTTTATGTTTGATTTTTTAAACTGTGTGTGTGTGTGTGTGTGTGTGTGTTTGTGTGTGTGTGTGTGTGTGTGTATCCAATCTATTACCTTGTTTCTTTCAGGTAGCTCAGCATGCATCTTACTGCTTTCTTCACACTGTCAAAGGGATCTAGTTTATTTATCAGCTCTTTGTTAAATAATAATTTCTTTATTTAAGCACCATGCTTATAAACATGTTCATAATTGAGTTTCAGCCATAAAATGCACACCTCCCTACACCAATGCAACTTTCCCACCACCAGTGTTCCCCCATTTTCCTCTTTATCAGCTCTTGGTGCTAGTCAGTCACCTTTAAAACCCAAAGCCTTCCTTGGCATTTCACTTGTGGCCACTCATCTAAATTGTGCAATCACCCTATGGGACAGGTTCTGATTACTACACCATTTTACATGATCAGTTTGTTTGTATCAACAAATAGCAAATGACATGTTGGACCTCATTTTTAAAGTCATGTTCTTTTGGTTAAGACAATAGAAGACACCTCTTTAATAATAGGTAAAAGTGGTACCAAAAGCTCAGCTCTGCCAGCTAGAAGTACCTGTAGAACAAGACTTTATTCAGCAGTGTCAGCCTCAATAGAGGACAGATGAGATGAATGCTGGTGGTGGCCTGATGCCAGGCCACGTTGGTGACAGCTAAACCTCACATACCAGCCAAAGGCTTAAGAGAGAATCCAGAGGCCTACCTGGCCTTGAACTCAGGGCAACATGCTGCTTCTGCCTTCATTTAGGCTGAGAGAAACAGAAGCATCTTTGCATAAGAAGCAGTAGGAGAGTTTTTAACTTAGAAAACATTTTTCCTCAATGACATTTCCAGTTCTAGTCATGGTATTAATTTCAGTGGTGAACGCTCTTATAACCCTTTGCCTTTGTTAAAGAAGAAAATCACTGTTTAATGAAGTTAACTGCTATCTTAGGCTGCTTAGATCCTATCTGTACTTTTGGAGTTTTGTTTGTTTGTTTGTTTCTTAAGATCAACACTTTAACTGCCAAAAAAGTGGCCAAAATGGCCATCCAGGGCCATCTCCTAAAGGAGATGAGCTTCGCCCAAGGTCATGAAGAAGATTATATAGGAAAAGAATATAGGGGTGTTCTAACCTTCTGATGATCTTTAAAATGATTGGCTATTGTTTATCCTTCCTTCTGCTTCCTTGTCCTTCCCTGATAGGCTACCTGGTATGGCCAGGTACCTTGGGGTGATTGATGTCTGTGGAAATAGGCTTGTGGAGACCTACACCATGTATGAACTTTGGGTTTTGACTGAATGATATATTTTTCTTGTTAAAAAATATTTTATTCCTGGGGTCGGAGTGATGGCGCAGCAGTAGGGTGTTTTCCTTATCACAGCTAACTCAGGACGAACCTCAGTTCGATCCCTGGTGTCCCATGTGGACCTCCCAAGCCAGGATTGATTTCTGAGCACATAGCCAGGAGTAACCCCTGAGCGTCACCCAGTGGGGCTCAAAATAATATATATATATATATATATATATATATATATATATATATATGTTATTACTGGCTTTATTTTATTTTATTTTTAAAATTTTATTAAAACATCATGATTTACAAAGTTATTCAGAGTTGTAGACATACTGTGTTCTAACACCGATCCCACCACCAGTTTCAATCTCATTCATCAGAGTTTCCATGTTCCCTCCCACCAACCAGTTATATATTTTTATGCAGGTTGAGTTTTATGTGCAGACTCGGGTTTTATAAAATAACCAATATAATTTTATACTTCTATTTCATTTTTTTCTAGCCTCTGTTCCATCTATCTTGTTTTTGATGATTATGTATGGGTTTGATTAACATTGAGTGCACAGTTTAACATTTGTGCAATTTCTTTTTTTTTTTTTTTTTGGTATTTTGGAGGGGTTTGGTTTTTTTTTGTTTTTTTTTTTGTTTGTTTGGTTTGGTTTTGGTTTTGGTTTTAGGCTCACGCCCATTAGCACTCTGAAGTCTGGCTTTACACTCAGAAGTCTTTCTAGCAGGCATGGGGGACCGTATGGAGGAATTGAAACAGGGTTCATCCCAGGTTGGATGCATGCAAGGCAAGCGCCTTACTGCTGTGCTATCGCTCCAACCCCACCAGCTTCTTTTCTTTATCCATCAAAAGAAGGTAGTATTTTTTAGTACAAAAATTTTTGTTTAAGTTACCATGATAACAGTTTAAAAATATTTGATAGTTGAGTTTTTGTCATATAATGTTCCCACACCATCCCTTCACCAGTGTTCATTTTTGTCCCCAGTTATCTTCATCATCCCACCTCCAGCCCCAGCCTCTATGCCTCTGTGGCAGACACTTTTCTTCTCTTTCTCTCTTTCTCCTTTTCCTCTTCTTCTCTTTTTCCATCTCTTACTATCCCTCTTTCCCACTCTATTTCTTCCCTTCCATTTTACACTCTTCCTCTTTCTCTCTATTTCTCTCTCTCTCTCTCAGTTCTCTTACTCTCGTTTTCTATTCTTCTCTCCCCTCTCTCTTAGTCTCTCCAACACCTCTCCCTATCTCTCCCTCCCTTTTTCCCCTCCTATCTTCCATAACACCATTCCTTCTGATATTTTTACCCAGGGCCTTAGACAGATGGGCAAATACCTTGTACCACCTCACAGTGAGGGCAAAAGTTAGATGTATGCTCCTTGTTATGAAACAGTGATTCAGATATAGTCCCAGAATACACAGCCCTGTCGGATCCACTGCTGCTGTTTATATAAGGAGCCCAGGGAATTGATTAGCAGTTGGGTCTGGGAAGAGAATTAGGTTCTCCCATAGGTTTTATTAAAAAGGCTTTTCTGAGGCAAATATGAAGAGGGGGGAAAAAAGCCTTTCTTCTGCCCTTTTTGAACCAGATATCCTGCTTTGCTTCTTTTTCCTTATTGTTTTTCTTTAGCATCTTAGTTCTATAGCTACTGGCAGTGATATTTTCTTCATCTATAATCTGTCTGACCCTAAACTAGAGAATTGCTTCTTCTTGGTCAGGAAGTACAAAGACAGTGAAGAGGCAGCAAACAAGTGATCTTTGAGTATCTTTCAGTGTGTTTGGATGATTCTTTCAGCATTTGAAAGAAATGAGTTGTCCTCTGACTGACTCTTGAAAAGAAAGAAAAAAATAGGTAAAGGTGAAGTAAGTGTACTGATGATAGGGGAGACATGGGACATGATGATGGGACAGCCTTAAGCCATCTTATCCCTGCCCAGAGTCTGGTCTCCTCTCCCCAATGCAGAGTAGCCCCAGATTTGTCTGCCTTTTGCCAACTTTGGAAAGGGTGAGGGAAGCGAAGAGACTGAAGCTCTCCTGAGAATAAGGATCAGAGGTGAGGCAGAAACACAGATGTGTCTTCTGAAACATGAGCCTGTACTGACTTTTCTGTGTGTCTGTAATTTTCTATGCTTGCCTTGAGTCATTCTAAATGGCTATTTGTGTGTATGAGCATTAAAAGGCATTTTCAGCCCACCACAGAAAGATGAGAGGGAAAAACTGCACCATCGACTTGTTTTGGGGTAGCATAAATAAAGCAGATTTCAAGAAGATGGGAATATGGAACTTAAAGCATTTCCCAGCAAGGTGTGATCCTGAGCCTATTGTTTTGTCCACAAATTCTTAGGAAGAGTCTCAAAACTAATGCTAACACCATTGCAATTGAAAAATGGTAGGGTGGGAAGGTCCCATTTGCTAGGGTATAAATGTCTCTCTGACTTTAAGGCTCTTGCAGCTGAGAACATGAAAAAACATATGTTGACTCTGGCTCTTCTGCCTGCTTGCTTTCTTAATCTTGTTCTCTTGTTGCTTGACACTTTGCTAGTTAGTCTTACTTCAGTTTGAAAGCCAGCAAACACTGACTCAAAGTTTATTGGTAGACAAAGTAGCTCAGCATACATTAGAAAAACCCTTATTTAAAACAATAATAACAAATTCTACCACAAAAAAGTCCAAGAAGGAAAGCTTGGTTGTTGATCATAGAAACTTCCATATGACTCAGTGAGTACTTTTCCATTTGAGTTTATCTCATCATTGCAAACCTGAAAATGGTACCCGATGCCTAATCATCAGGTTTCCCCAGTTTCACCCAAGAGATTCTGCATACATGGCTGTGAGCATGGTGCTCTCCCACATTATTTTTTCAAAATAAGTAGTGTTGTTCTGCCCATCTCATATAATTTAGCCACCTCTCAATTCAGAAAAATACTGAAACAATCTATATCTAACTCTAAAACCTACATCTATCTCTAAAACTCTAATTGCCCTTGATTTAATAGTTCTTATCATCATGTAGTGTAACCTTCATGTTAAGTTCTTTTGTTGTCCAATACTTGGATTTGATATGTGCCACTGGTTAAAATCAGAGAATTAGAAAAATGTAGCAGCCAATAAAAGTCTTGTCTCTTTATCTCTGCTCTAGGTAGAATAGTGTCAGATAAACAACCCAGTTAATCAGGCCACTAGAGCACCTGAACTGACAGAAATCTTAGTCAGCAAAATTCCATCCTTTTAGGTTGCTCAACATCGAAAGCTGCTCTGAAGTACTCCATGTTTCTGGTTATCCTAAAACAATAGCCCCCTCACAGTATCCCACCATTTTCTTCCTCCTCATTATCTGGCAAACATAAATTGAGGGGCTTCATATACTAGATGAACTGTAAGATTCCACCTCAGAAATGAGAAAATTCTCACTTCTGATTCTCCAAGAAGGAATGGTTTCTCAATGTCAGCGCCAGCTCTTTCCTTGTAGCTTTAAACATTCACATAGTCTTCAGGTTACTTTACTGAAGCTTAAGATCATTTCTAAAAGTAGCCACTGGCCAAACACTTGTCCCTGTTAAGTCTAAGCAAAAAGGTGGGTTAATGGTAGCAAGGCAGCAAGCCTGTGTGGAGAGGATGTTAAGGCCTCCTTTTTGCCGCTTTCTACATTTCTGACTCGTTAAGACACTCAGCACCACAGAGAAGATCCACTTGTCAGCTCTGTGGAAAGTATCTGGTTGTTTGGTTGGCTTTACATTTTGATTTGTAGTTTTAGAGGGTTAGTTCATTTGTTTTTCTTTTTGGATGCTCAGAATTTGTTTTGGAGTGTTGAAAGTGAATGTGACTGATACATTCATTGTTAATCCCAAATTATACCTGACTCTTCACTCTGTGAGAGTTCCTGGGTCTGTGAGATTATTAAGTGATGCCTTAATGATCCAGCCAAACATGTACATGTTCTCAGTGAAGTAGGATAAGTACTTCACACATTTCACATGTTCACTCTATATCTGCCAAGGAAATGGCATAGAATGGGTATATTTAACTTCAGTACTTAACTCAGGTGAGCATGGAAATAACTATTTCCTCTTAATGTCAAATACCTCAATCTTACACTTTCCAATCTATTGCTATGGCATGTGTCACTAATTATACTGCATGTGTAGCTAAGTGACTAAAATACTATCATACTTATCTGTAATACTTCTCTATCCCAATAAATGATTCTGTGAAAAAATAATATTTTACTCATTTACTCAGAATGTTTGCATTTGATAGCTCTTACACGTCAAAACTAGGGGCAGGGGCCCGGAGAGATAGCACAGTGGCGTTTGCCTTGCAAGCAGCCAATCCAGGACCACAGGTGGTTGGTTCGAATCCTGATGTCCCATATGGTCCCCCGTGCCTGCCAGGAGCTATTTCTGAGCTGACAGACAGGAGTAACCCCTGAGCACCGCCGGGTGTGGCCCAAAAACAAAACAAAAAAAAAAACAAAAAACAAAAAAACAAAAAAAAAAACTAAGGGGCAGAAGATATTTCAGCAGAGTACGTGCTTATTATTATTAGCAAGGTTCAATTCCCCTGAGCACTGCCATGTGTGGCCCTGGAGACCTCCAGTAGTGACCTCCAGGGTGACTAGGCATCCCTGGCACTGCAGTATTCAATCAGCATGGTACCCTTTGGCCTGGTTGGCTAAGAATCATTGGTGCGGACCCTCCCCACCCACACACACAACTCCTGAATACTGCTTGGGAGGCCTCTTATAAAGTAAAAACTGAAATTCATAGCCTCTATTCTCTCCAGAAATGTAGAGTTATCTAGAGTTGTGAAAACTGAGATCTTCATTTTCTGCAAATGCCTTTAGGGAAAAGAGTGCAGATTCGGAAGGCACCTCAAGCTGTTTCAGATGCAGTGCCAGAAAGGAAGAGGTCAACCCCCATGAACCCCGCAAACACGATTCGAAAGATGCACAGCAGCAGCAGTGTTTCCCAGAGGCCTTATAGGGACAGGGTGATCCACTTACTGGCACTGAAGGCCTACAAGAAACCGGAGTTACTGGCACGACTGCAGAAAGATGGTGTCAATCAAAAAGACAAGAACTCCCTAGGAGCAATTCTG
Source organism: Suncus etruscus (assembly GCF_024139225.1). NCBI lineage: Eukaryota > Metazoa > Chordata > Mammalia > Eulipotyphla > Soricidae > Suncus > Suncus etruscus. Next base: position 152,233,033 of record NC_064849.1, on the reverse strand, counting down.
CAACAGGTGAGGACAGCTTGCTTCTTGTTGAACAGTTTGTCTGAGAAGGCTTGTAGTTGCTGCTGTTGTTTAGGTAGAGACGTTTTGGATTATTTCAGTTCATGAAATGTGAAATATAATCCTGACTATTAACTTACTCTTTCATAAGAACTAAGTGAAAAGTGGACATTTACATTGGGTTTATAAGTTACAGGCTTCTGAATGGCTTGTGAAAAAGTAAAGTTTCAGAGCATTATCTTCATTTGGATTAAACAAAATTTTCCCTGAAATCCCCTTAGGAAAGTAAGACATTTTTGTTGCCACTTGTCAGTAGTGAATCAACTAAACATTGCTTCATTTTTTATTGGTTTTTAGGGGCTGAAGTTGTGCTTTGGATTTTATTGGTCAAGCTTATTGGTATAAGCTAGAATATTTTTATCTAATAAATAGTTCTATATATATTTTACCTTGCATACTCTTTGCTGTCTATATTACTCTGATTTGACTACCATTGAGTATGCTAAGATCAGTCACTCATCTTCTTTAAAGGATATGAATGTGTAAAATATTTGTGCTGATTAATTACCTGATAATCACAAGCCTATATACAAAAAGTAGGTCATTCGTTTTGTCAAAGTCAATAGTTTGTCATAACTGCCTACATATTTTATTCTGACTTTGGATTATACATGTTGATGAATATCCAGTGCACCCTAAGTGCCAACCCAGCTGTTTACTTTTTATTCATTTATTCATTTGTTGGTTATTGAAACAAACCCATCTATGTTCAGCGCTTGCCTCTAACTTTGTCATCAGGGATGGTGGTGCTCAGGGAATCATATGCAGTGCCAGGAATTAAACCTGGGTCAGCTATATGCAAGCAAGTACCTTGCTTGCTAAACAATATCTCTGGCCTGATCTTTTCTTTCTTTCTTTATTTTAAAACTGTAACAATTCCAAATTTTTCTTAAATTCATCACTTAAAACATAAAACTGAAAAAAAAAAAAACATAAAACTCTGCAGATTTTTATCTATAGTCAAGAAATAAGGCCTTAAAGAGGTTTTTTTGTTTGTTTTCTCTCACATTTAAGACTTGATACTGTAATGAAAGAGGAAACCATAAATTTTAATTCTGGGCTAATCATTCCCCAATTTATCATGGTCAATCTTGGAGATTTTTAGAAAACAATTATTTTTTAATTTAGACACCATATTTTATAATACTATTATAATAATTTTTCAGAGACACAAAGTTCTAATACCACACCCTCTACCAGAGTGTCAGCATCCCTCCACCAAGGTCTCCTGTTCGTCCCCCTTCCTCTTGTAAACTTGGTTCTCTAAGGCAACTTTCAAGGACCAATGGAAGAAGTCATTCTGTATTGAATCTTCTAACAAACTTCACTTGGCATGAATTCCATCCACATAACAGAAACTCGTATTATTTCATCTTATAGCTGAGTAGTATTCTATTGTTTATCTATAACACAGTCTTTTTTATTCACTCATCTTCCTTTGGGCACTTCTGTTGGTTCTATATCTTGACTATTTTGAATAGTGCACATAACAAATGTCTTTTCAGTATAGTGGTTTTTGTCCCTTGGATAGATAGATGCCAAAAGAGTGGAGTTTCTGGGTCATATTGAAGTTCAACATTTAATTTTTTGAGGTCTCCATTACTGTTTTCTTTAGTAGCTGAACAAAGTTCCATTCTCACCAACAGTAAATGAGTGATCCTGGGAAGTAGTTTAAATCTTGATGTCATATAGTACTTTTAAGAGCTTAAAGACAAGATGAAAGTAAGAATGAGGGTGTGTGTTTAGTCATTTATTTGATCAAAGGGGAAGTTCAGGTTATGAATCACAAAATATGTGGTGGCTGAGTCTTCAGAAGGTTGTAAAAGACTTCCTAGCTTAAAGGATGAGAGTGCAAAATGATGGCAGAGGGAACTCAGAAGCTGCTACTGATTTGTGTCTATATGTGATTACATATATGCCTAGACATAAATATATTTTAATATGTATGGACCTACTCCTGACATGAAGTGTTGATTCTTGGGTAGAATCTAGAAATACTCTCATCCTGCCTGCATATTAGAATCATTTAGAGAGCATATCTCAACCAGGCCCGCAGTATATTTTAAAGGGTTCATATATGAAAAACTTAGCTAAAAAACTCACTTCTAATGAGATGTCAATGAAATGACCTTAAAATTAGTTTAGCTGTGAGAGCATTCTATTTTATAACCTTAATATCAGTTTAGCTTTGAGAAAAAAAATCAGCAAAGTATATGTAGTAGTATTTTAAAAATAAAAGACTTTTATTTAATACAAAAACTCTATAGAAAATAACATTAAGATTATATTTCTTCTGACCTTAGACCTCACAGTTGAATCCATACATTTGTGTTGTCATGTGATCTAGGTCTGGACACTAGGAATTGTAATTAAATTGTAAGATTACTCTTGGAAATAAACTGGCTGAATAATAACAGTTATTTGAGGGTTATTTTGGTTTATGTCTTAACTTACTGATTTGAGGGAGTTATAAGGCATTAGAATAAGTGATTTTTTGGGAGAAATGACAGGCCCAGGAACAAACTTAGCTATCCAAGTAAATGACAGACACAGTATCAAAATTGATATTTTGTATGGAGATAATTTTTGTTGATTGCTGAAGGGCAAGTTTCTTACACATTACAGCACTGTTTGGTTTTTACTTACTATAAATGTTTAAGGATTTTTTTTTTTTTTTTTTTTTTGGGGTATGAAAGCAATTTATTTCACTTCAGGCAACAAAAGCAGGTGTGACAGCAAACCTGAATCATAAGAGCCCTATCAACCATCAATTATTTTTAGCATGCCTCTTAACTTTTCTTTCCCCCGGTTTCTTGTCCTCTGTGCAAGAGTCTTGAACTGGTAGCCACTTTAGGGGGTGCCGGCGGTAAATGGGCCACGGAGGAAGCGTCAGCAAGCACGAAAAGGCAAATCCAGCCATCACTATGTAGACCGTCCACCCGAACTGCTCCGCCACGTACCCGTAGATAAATCCCACTATTGCAGAAAAAAGAATGATGCCCTGAAACATCTGTTCCGCCAGCTTCTGGCCTTTGTAATCCATTTGCGTGGGGAGCGAGCTCAGGTGCTCCAGCATGTCGTCCTCGGGCTCGGGGCCGGGGCCGTGCGACGGGCAGCGGGGCGCCGACAGTCTCGGACCGGGCAGCCGCAGCGGGGGCAAATGTTTAAGGATTTTTATTTTAATTCTAAAATAATGGAGTTAATGACCAGAAGTAAGTAGTAAAACTGCTAACATAACTGAGATTGCTTTGACCATAAAAAGAAAGATTTTAAAACAAGCAAACACTTTCTTCCCGTTTCCTAATGTGGCTTAATACATGATTAGAAGATCTGGTGCAAATGGCATTGTTGGGGTGAGGGTGTTTGTTCAACCACATATACAGGGTTCTTACTCCCAAATGAAGTGGAGCAGCAGTTTTTGCTCTCTGAACATTGCATTGTTAGCTTTTGGGTCCTTTGATCCTTTGGGTCTATTGGTATAAGTATTTCAATGGAAATCCAGTTAAAAGATGGCCTCTTCTAGGCTAGGAAATAAGAAAAACAAGACAAAAACATCTAATGCTCTGTTTATACTTCAATTACTAGGTAGCCAATCTGAACCCTAAGGACCTCTCCTATACCTTAAAGGATTATGTGTTTAAAGAGCTTCAGAGAGATTGGCCAGGATACAGTGAATTAGACAGACGCACATTAGAGTCAACACTTTCTAGGTAAGTTTTCTGTTTCCTTGTTTCCCTTTCAAAAATGAAGGTAGTAAATCATTGTTTTAGTCATTGTTCTTTTGGTATCAAGACTCAAAAAGAAAACATGGATAAACTTTCTATCGTGAACACTGAAAAATATTTTCCATAATTAGAATACATATGTCATTTACAGAAAACTAAATCCATCTCAGAATGCTGCCAGCACCAGCTGCTCAGAATCTCCTGTGTGTTCCAGTAGAGACACTGCATCTTCTCCTCAGGTACTTAATAAGATGTCTAGTCATAGGCTGGAAATGGATGTTAGAGGGCTTATAATTTAAGCCCTCTGATCTGTAAGCCAGGGAAAGAGGGCTTAGAGAAGTGTCCAGCTGGTTAGTTGCATAGCTGGTTATCAGCATAAGCAGCCATATAAAGTCCTATAGCTGGTTAGTGACAGAACTTAATGGAGAATCGGGGTCTTTACTTTTAGCCCAGAATCCTTCCCTCAGAAGAGTACTGCTTACCAAATGTCTCCTTGGTTTTTATCTGTGAAGTTTGTATTTTGGAACCAGAGAGGTACAGTGGGTAGTGCACATGCCTTAACATGATTAATCCAGATTTGATCCCTGACACTGTATATGGTCCCTTCAGCAAGGCCTAAACACAGAGCCAGGAGTAAGCACAGAGAACTGCCTGGTGTGGTTCAAAAACCAAAACAAATTCTAAATTTTATCTACTTTTCTAGTCATTGACTAGAGTGACTATTTCTGAACCAGTTCCAGATACATACAAAATTGAAGAATTTGCCTTTATTTTCTTCTAACATCTTCTAATTTATTTGATGTTGGAGGCTTTGTTTTTCTCTCATTTTTATGAACCATGATTTGCAATACTGTAAATAAGAGTTTCATGTCCACTTCTCTCCACCAATGTCCCAGGGATGACCCCTTCTATCCACTCCCACCCCCAAACCCAGGAAGTTCATCTCTTTAGATCAAGTTTCCAGTTCTGTTACCTTGCATCATTGATTGTTTCCTTATTGTCATTTTTATCACACATATGAGAGAGATCATGTGTCTCTTTCTTTTCTGACTTCACTCCACCAGTTCTATCCATGTGGCAATGTAATTTCAGCTTTTCTTATAGCTGAGTAGTATTCTGTTAAATACATGTGCCACATAGTTCCTTATTCAGTCATCTGTTCTTGAGCACTTGGGTTATTTCCAGATCTTAGCATTTGTGAATAATGCTGCAGTGAACATAGGGGTACAAATGTCTTTCCAAAATAGTGTTTGGACCCTTAGGTTAGATGTGGAGAAGTGAAATTTCTGGGTCTTATGGAAGTTCAAGTATTAGTTTTTGGAAGAATACCCATATTGTTTTTCTTGGAGGCAACTGACATTTCCACAAACAGTAAATAACGATTCCTTTCCCCACATCCTAATTAGCACTGATTATTTTTCATATGTGTGTCAATCTATGTATATTAAGCAAATAAGCAAGTCCTTCCATTCTCACATGTTTTCTTCAAGTGTTTCAATTAGAGTTGAAACAGAATACTTCAATCAATTTTCATTTCAGTTTGGAGCTTCCCCTAGGGTTTCAGCCCATCCGAGAAAAAGGCAAATAGATAGACTTGGGGGAGTTTTAAGTTCAAGCACACATGGTTTTGCCAGGAAATGGTCAGATTTAAATCCTCAATTTCCTGATTTTCTGCAACTTGCAATAGAACATATATCTCATCACTCCATCAATTTTACAACATTTTTAAGACCAGTGCATAATAAAGAGTGTTCTCTCTGAATTTCTTCCCAAGGGTTAGGAAGCTGACAGACATACAGAGAAAAAGCAGTGTGCCCTGAGCAAAAGTCTGTGCACATGTCTGAAAATGTTAAGGATCTATTACCTATCTCTCCCCATCTGTAAAAAAGAAAGCAGAGCAATGGCAAAGTAAAGTACTGTCAGTAGAGGCCTGACTTCTAATGTCAGCAACTCTGAAGCTACTTATGCTCTGAACTAATTGTATACTAGGTGCCAAATCAATGGTGCTGAACTGAGAACACAGGATAAATTAATGGAATGGTTAACTCTGACTTTCAGGCTGAATATGTCACAGTTGTTACATTGTGATGTATGTTTTGTGTTTCTCAGTTAGGAATTTTTAATTTAACTACTGTAATTGTTGCCAGATTGAGTTAATATTAAAAATGTTTGAAATTAATTTTACATCATTTCTACAGATCTATGAACCAATTATGAAGGCTTACATTTTTTTTTTGTTTTTGCTTTTTTTATTTTGGGCCACACCTGGTGAAGCTCAGGGGTTACTCCTGGCTATGCACTCAGAAATTGTTCCTGGCTTGGGGGACTATATGGGATACCAGGGATCGAACCGAGGTCCATCCTGAGTCAGTCACATGCAAGGCAAACACCCTACTGCTGCATTATCACTCTGGCTCCATATGAAGGCTTACATTTTAAGTCAAGTAATACAGGGAAAATACTAGATGATATTTTAGTAGTGAGAGACTTAGAGAAATTACTCTGAAAATGCTAGCTGTTCTCATCTTAAGATGTGAGCCATAATAACTGACAATTGTAACATGCATATTTGGAGATTTTTTAGCAATTTAGAGATTAAATACACACATACTTCTTGTCCTTTACCAACTCGGTTAGTGTCACAGAATGAAATATAACAATCTACTTTCTCCTCTCAAGAAATACCATTTTGCAAGCTATGCATGCCAACAGAGATAATAGTCCATCAGCAATATATCATACTCTGCTGAGTGGTATAAGCCATATAAACTAGCATAATCATCTCCATGAATTTGAGTGAAGCAGAATACTCAGAAAACATAAAATTATCTTGGGGAAAAAAGTATGTTCACCAGATTCTTTTTCTAGTGATATTACTTTGGTTGATAAGGTATGTTTGGAGAAAAAGGAAGGCAAATCTCCGGGAGAGAGATTAAAGTCTAAGTTACATCATTGTTCATACAGTCACTCGTCCAGCCTGTGTTGAATTTTGGTGACTTTGGCTTAGTTTATGTTTCTTTCTCCCCCTCACTCCTTCCTGATCCAGAAACGGTCCCTAGATTCAGATTTCATTGACCCTTTGATGAGTAAGAAAGCTCGGATCTCTCACCTGACAAACAGAGTGCCACCAACGCTGAATGGCCACTTGAATCCCACCAGTGAGAAGTTGGCTGCGGGACTTCCGCCACCCCCTGCAGCTGCTGCTATTCCCAGCCCCCCACCACTGCCTTCTACCCACCTGCCCGTCTCTAACCCTCCCCAGACTGTCAACTCCAACTCCAATTCCCCCAGCACTCCAGAAGGCCGGGGGACTCAAGACCTGCCACTTGACAGTTTTAGTCAAAACGGTAGTATCTATGAGGACCAGCAAGACAAATATACCTCTAGGACTTCTCTGGAAAACTTAGCCCCTGGTTCTGATCTCCTCAAGTGTCCAAAGCCTATGGAAGAAAATCATTCATCGTCTCACAAGAAGTCCAAAAAGAAGTCTAAAAAACACAAGGAAAAGGACCAAATGAAAAAGCATGACATTGAGACCATCGAGGAAACAGAAGAGGACCCGGAAAGAGAAGAGGAAATTGCCAAGCTCAGCAATGCCAGTCCAGACTCCAGTGAAGGTATCTGATCTCTGTCAATACCGACCACACTTACTTCATGAATGCAAGTGTGGACTCATGAATGTGTGAGCTTGCTTTTAGGATTCCTGATGCTTTTATTATCATTTGACCTCCATGGTAGTTATTGATGTCACTATTTTGCTTTGGAACAGGTTTTCATCTCTTGAAATTATTTTTGTTTTTGTTCTGGTTTTTTTGGGGGGAGGGGGTCCTTACCTGGCCAGGCTCATGGGTTACTCCTGGCTCTGCATTTAGGAATCACTCCTGGTGGTATTCGCGAACCATATAGGGTAGTAGAAATTGAACACAGGTCCACCCCATGCAAAGAAAGCACTTTCCCCACTGTACTATCTCTCTGGCCTCTCTTTCCCATTTTACAGTTGTTATTTTGAGCCAACTCTTGGGTTTTCTGTCTTATTAATGAGATACTGTTCTTTGAGGATGACCTATCCTCCTCCAGACACAGGTATGTGACTCTAGCCTATTGGTGACTCTTGAACTGATTTAACTAGGCACACAGTAATAAAAATAATCCTTTCTGGGAGGCAGAGTGATAGTACAGTGGGTAGGGCATTTGCCTTGGATATGGCCTACCCAGGTTTAATCTCTATCTGATCTCCAAGACAGGAGTAACTCCTGCTTTAATTAATATTAGTACACGGGAAATGTCATTTTTAAATAAGACAGTCAAGGTAAAATTACATCTGCAGGGCCATAGCATTATCTTTGATCAGAGTGACAGCAGCTTCATTTTTATAGTACTGTAGTTGCCTTATTAGTATGTTGGCTCTTAAGACATTTATACCCTAAATTTTGAAAACCTTGTTTTAGTAATTAATATTAGTTTTTATTAATAAAAAATTAAATAGTTTAAGCTTAGAATCTTTAAGAGGCAAATATCTAGCAGTTCTAAAATGCTTAAGATAATGTTTTACCTCAAAAGAAGAGTTAATTGGGGGCCAGAGTAGTGGACACAGCAGTCAGGTGATAAGTTTGCAGGTGGCTAACCTAGGACAGACCAAAATTTGATCCCCAGACGTCGCATATGGTTCTCCAAACCAGGAGCGATTTCTGAGCACAGAAAAGTAACCCCTGAGCATCACAAAAAGCAAAAAAAAAAAAAAAAAAAAAAAAAAAAAAAACCACACAAAAACTAATCAGTAGGAATGCTGCTTACCCTAAGGTGTAGTGACTTTTAAAAGCTAATAAATTAGATTTTTCTTATTTAACAAAAGTTGCCCTCCAAAACTTGCTGTCTTGCATACCAGCATATAGAAATCTATAGTTTAGCACGGAGGCCAATTTAAAGCCCAGAATAACTAAGGCAAAAATTCCCCTGGAAAACACAACTTTATAAAAGTTGCTCTAGTGGTTTTCGGGGGGGCTGGAGAGATTGCATGGAGATAGGGTGTTTGCTTTGCATGCAGAATGGTGGTTTGAATCCTGGCATCCTATAGGATCTCCTGAGCCTGCCAGGAGCAATTTCTGAGTGTAGAGCCAGGAGTAACCCCTGAGCGCTGTCGAGTGTGACAAAAAAAAAAAAAAAGAAAGTGGTTTTCAACCTTTTAACCTGCAAAAGGCTCTGGTCTGAGCTTGCTGAGGGCTGGAGGTGGTTAACCAGTAGTGTGAGCAGTGCTGCTTCTGGGGGTCTTGTCTTGTTAAGCTTTATTCTCATAAGAATGGCAAGAATAGTAGGAAGACGTAAGGGACTTAGCTGGCACTAGGAAAGGGCTGTAGTTTGGGATATCTAGATATAGATAGAAACTTAAAACACAACTTACTAGGAACAAAAGGTTTATATTGAGAGAAATTAAGGATGAGGTCATGTTTCATGAGATCATGGTTGAGGCAATAGATGAGGTCATGGATGAGGTAATGGTCAAGTGAAGGAATTCCAGAGCAAAAGGATCTGTGGAGTGGTGACCAGGTAAAAGCAGGTACAAGTTCACTTTCATCAGTGCTTCTGACAGGATGTTATCCTTTTTTGGAATGTTACCAGGGTGGCCCAGTCCACACAAAAATAAGCTTCTGATGTGCCTTACCTTGAGTCCATTTAAAATGACTCAGCTTGTCACAGACTATAACACTGATATCTGTGACTCTTAAGTCTGACTGTTTTACTATATGGAAAATAACATAGTATTATAACATAGTATAACATAGTATTCTATAATGGCATAGTCTACTATAATGTCCTTATTGACCTTAATTGAACAGGGGTGGTGAACAGAATTTTTACCTCACTCAAAATGGCAAAATGCAATATGTGTTTAATATATTATAGTTTTTTTTTAGTTTTTGTGTGTGTGTGTGTGTGTGTGTGTGTGTGTTTTTGGGCCACACCCGGTAACGCTCAGGGGTTACTCCTGGCTATGTGCTCAGAAGTTGCTCCTGGCTTGGGGGACCATATGGGACACCGGGGGATCGAACCGCGGTCCATCCAAGGCTAGCGCAGGCAAGGCAGGCACCTTACCTTTAGCACCACCGCCCGGCTCCCTTAATATATTATTGTTAAAATTAGATGCTTTTGTGTAAGTGTTTGTCTGTTTTGACAGGTCACTGCTGTGTGGTGTGGCTCTTTGACTCTCACAGTTTAAAATTTTGCCTCTTTGTGTTGAACTTGTTCGCCACCCCTGTTAATTGAATATGTTGCATGTCAAAGCATATGTCCAAGAATATTCAGCTAAGAGTTGTGGCCCAAAGATGCGGGTCTGCCCTTTTTCTGTGAGGTGGTGAAATCCCATGTTGAGAGCTTATAAACCAAGTACCTAGATGTGTTTGCTATACCTCCAGCTGCAGATGGTGATCCTGAATCAGAGGAGGCTGTGCTGGGAGGGCAGAATTCTGATTAGAGACAGACCAGCTGTTAGAAGATCTAGTGTCTGAGTTTTCTATGGAGGGCATAGTACTCTCAAAAATCAGTTGAAGATTTTAATACAAGAGAGTTCCAGATTCAAACTCTGCAGCAGTAGGAACTTTGATAGTGGGTCGGCCTAACACTAGTATCTGTGGCAAAGATGAAACTAGGAGATACAACTGGTACCTTTTCTTTTGACATTCAGGTTGTTGTTGGGGCCATTGTGATAGGACAGCAGTAGGGTGTTTGCCTTGCATGCAACTGACCCAGGTCAGACCTGGGCTTGATCCCCAGCATCCCCTGTGGTCCCCTGAGCCTGCCAGGAGCAATTTCTGAGCATAGAGCCAGGAGTAACCTCTGAGCATCACTGGGTTTGGTCCCAAACCAAAAAAAAAACCTCAAACATTCAGGCTGTTGTAAAAGCAGTCTCTTTCATGTTGCCTGGTCCACATTCAAATGAATTTAGATAGATAGATAGATAGATAGATAGATAGATAGATAGATAGATAGATAGATAGATAGATAGAGAGAGAGATAGAGAGATAGAGAGATAGAGAGAGATACACATAATCACATATACATATATATACACACGTGTATATAAAATAAAGTCCACAGTCTGCATGATTTTTTAGTATATTTTACCTTTAAATGCTTTTTAATAATATCTTTATTTAAGCACCATGATTACAAACGTTGTAGTTGTGTTTCAGTCATAAAAGAACACCCCCTTCATCAGTGCAACCTTCCCACCACCAATGTCCCCCATTTTAAACTTTCTAAGCTATTAAACCAAGAAATTATCAAAGGCTCACCTTCATTTCATTTTGAGCCTTTAAGTCTTACCAGTTGGCAAAACCAGAGTTTCAGTTATTACTTTAAATCCATGTGAAGGAATTTTTTTCCAGGTTTTTGGGGCCACACCCAATGATGTTCAGGAGTTACTTCTTTTTTTTTTTTTTTTTTTTTTTTTTGGTTTTTGGGCCACACCCGGCGATGCTCAGGGGTTACTCCTGGCTGTCTGCTCAGAAATAGCTCCTGGCAGGCACGGGGGACCATATGGGACACCGGGATTCGAACCAACCACCTTTGGTCCTGGATCGGCTGCTTGCAAGGCAAACGCCGCTGTGCTATCTCTCCGGGCCCCAGGAGTTACTTCTGACTCTGAACTCAGGAATCACTCCTGGCAGTGCTCAGGGGAGCATATGGATGCTGGATCAAACCCAGGTTGATGCAAAACAGGTGACCTATCCACCTATTCACTGTACTATCACTCAACCCCAACTGATATATTTTTTTAAATCACCCTAATGAAAACTTAAATTTACCTACCTTCTCTGGAAGTGGTATATTTCTAAAAATTGAACTTTGGAGAGATTTTCCACTTTTATAGCATTATTGGGGGGAGGGTTGGGGCCACACCAAGTGACGCTCAGAGGTTACTCCTGGCTATTGCTCAGAAATCGCTCCTGGCTCGGGGACCATATGGGAAAACAGGGATAGAACCCAGGTCTGTCTGAGTCAGCTGTGGGCAAAGCAAATACCCTACCACTGCACCATTGCTCTGGCTCCCTCACAGCATATTTTTGCTATTTTTTTTCTTTCTACATTTTGTTCTTTAAGAAACTAATGTGTGCAGCATCATGAAAGCTAGATTAGAAGAACATAAATGGATTATTCAGTAGTAATTTATTGTACATTGCTTTAAATTGGTGGGAAAACTTCCTTCCCAGCCCCATGGTCTACATACCAAAAGGACAAGCAGGAAGACTACAGTGATGGAAGTAGTCTGTTATCTGACATGATCCTCTCATCTACCTTGTTAAAATCCTCTGAAAAGTGATGATGCTGTAAAATGTATCTCCCATTGTCTAAGGACTCTGCCTCTACAGTCTTTGAATGACTGGGCAGATGCCACGATTATGGAAAGAACAGAAGAGTGACCTTGGGTTGAGATGGAATTCCTTTATGGTGCAGACACTGCCACTACGGGAGCTCTCAATGGTCAGCTTTGGTTCTGCTGCCACTGGTCATAGGCCCCTATTGTTTGTGCTCAATTGCATTCCTTGCTCACTGTTGCTTACTGAGATAGAAGAATAGAATTTGAGGGCAAGTGTTCCAGCTGTTTCTGATCTATTTTAGAATCAGGAATTTTAGAACCATACTGTTTGGTGAATGCTGGATTTTCTGTTTTTCTTTGCAGGAGTTAAAGAGGATCTTACTGCCTCCACAGAACCTTCTTCGACCATCGAACTCCCAGATTACTTGATGTGAGTCTCCTTGTCAGCCCTTGAGAGGGGATCATTGCAGTTTAGAAAGGCTGCAGATTCTTTTCCCGTCTTTTGCAAATCAGAAAACTAAGAAGTTCCCAAAATAGCGCCCTCTAACAGCCCCTGCAATTGAAAGGCTGCCATCAAGCAGCCTACACCCACACCCACCCGCATCTGCAGGGGCAGGTTGCCTTTGCTCTGGGCTCTGCTCCTTGGCCTGTATGTATAAAGCTTATTCTTTGTTCCAGGACCAGCTAAAAGTTTGGTTAAGGGCCCGGAGAGATAGCACAGTGGCGTTTGCCTTGCAAGCAGCCGATACAAGACCAAAGGTGGTTGGTTCCAATCCCGGTGTCCCATATGGTCCCCCGTGCCTGCCAGGAGCTATTTCTGAGCAGACAGCCAGGAGTAACCCCTGAGCACCGCCGGGTGTGGCCCAAAAAACAAAAAACAAAAACAAAAAAAAAGTTTGGTTAAGGAAGACAAAGGGGATCTTACTTCAATGCCCATTCTGATGCAAAGGATAGTTATTATTGATAAAGTGTTTCAACTCCTGCAGTTAATAGGGTATAGAGTGCTTTGTATTTAAATGCCGTTCTAACATCAAATGAGTTTTTAAGAGGAAAAAAATGGTCAAGTTTGATCTTAACCTGGGTATGACCAGTCATAATGATTTTCTTGTTAGGACAATGAGCTGCTAAACACTGAGCTGGCGACATTTTTGTCAGTGGTGATCACAAAAATTATAATGCAGAAACATAAGTCTAACTTTTTTACAGACTCAATGACTTCTGTAAGAAGAAAATAATTAAGTTGTAAGAGCCTAGAAAAATGGAGAGTGAAAGAGCAGGCAGGCCTGACTACAGACAGCTGTGAACATCAGCAGTTGTACAAAATGGGGTGAATGTGAGATGAAAAGTGGAATCAGGGCTGCCTGAGCATTTTTCCTCTATTAGCTACATCGATGGTGAACAAGTTAAACAGGATATTTAGTCATCTACTAGGTCCCAGAAAGTGTTTGTTTCCCAAGTAGGGAACATATTGTCCTACAATTTTGTTCCTTCTTTTGAGCAGCAGTGTGAAAGCTATACTTATTGGGGAATGGCATGAAACTGTAATGCTGATTATCCCAACAACAAAGACCATAAGAAACTGCTGGCTGCTCTGTCGTCTTTGGGAGCACATGGTCTTAGAGTTCTCTGGCAGCTTTGCAAAACACTAGCCACCCAGAATTTCCAAGAAAGGTGGGTTGGAGGTCAGGGAGTGTCTAGATCCCCTTGGGGAAGGGGCCACACACCAGCAGAAAAACCCTTCTCTGGAGAAGCTTGGGGTTGGGGGGGGGGGATGAGCCCTCTCAGGCCACACCCAAAGTGCCATAGCTCCAACTGTGACTCAGTGAAGGACAAAATCCTGTTGTTTTGATCCTTCCCCCAGGTATTCCAGGCAAGCTTATCTTTCCTTATTCAGTTAACTCTGTTTTCAAGCCTTGGGGATTTTGCCTCTGGTGTATTTCTGTGGATACATTTTTAATTTTGTTTTTGTTTTTTCTGTTTGTTTGTGTTAGTCACAAAAGTACATAGCCTGTGGGGCCAGACACACAGCCCAACAGTAGGGCGTTTGCTTTGCACGCAGCAGACCCAGGATGGACAGAGGTTGGAATCCCGGCATCCCATATGGTCCCCTGAGTCAGCCAGGAGCAATTATGTTTGCAGAGGCCAGGAGTAACCCCTGAGCCTTAACCCGGTGTGACTCAAAAACAACAACAAAAAAGTACATAGCATGTTGATTATACAAAAGCAATTTATTTTTTACAAAACTGAAATCTGGGGCCAGAGAGATAGCACAGCAGCATTTGCCTTGCAAGCAGCTGACCCAGGACCTAAGGTGGTTGGATGGTTCGAGTCTCTGCATCCCATATGATCCCCCATGCCCACCAGGAGCCATTTCTGAGCAGATAGCCAGAAGTAACCCCTGAGCACTGCCAGGTGTGACCCAAAAACAAAAACAAAAATGAAATCTTAAAGACATGCAGCTATTTCCTAAATATGTTATTAAAGAGCTAACAGAAAACTCGCCACAAGATGCTACATATATTTAATATATTTAATACTTAATATTTAATTGTTCACACCTTTTAAAGTAAACCAAGAACATAAATGTAAAGTTTTAATCATTGGCCTCTGAATAAGTCATACTTAACTACAGTTTCTCTAATTTTATATAATAGAAATAATTATATTACTTAGGGTGATGAATTATCAAAACTGGTTAAAATTTTTGTTCGATTTCTGCATGAAGAACTGACTATAGGATCAGAAAAAAAGTTGTTTAAAGTAGAGAAATATGGCGAATTAAAATGCCAGTACAGGGGCCAGAGTGACAGTATAGTTTATTGTGTAAGCTTCTTGCCTTGAGCACAGCTGACCTCATCCAATTCCTAACACCACAAATAGTGTCCCATGAGTTGCCAGGAGTGATCCCTGAGCAGGGAGCCTGGAGTAAGCACTTAATGCTGTTGGGTGTAACCCAAAAAAACAAACTGCAACAAAAATGCCTGGTGTAACTAATCTTCTGTATTAGCAACACGATTAGATGTTTTCCCAGCTAAGGAATTAGGGGAGGAAAGTATTGAGGGTATGGCCACAAGTGTGAGGAGGAGAAAGTGGGATAAGTATTCTGTATAACAAATTGACCCTGAGAGTCATTTTTGATCCTGATCCTCAGGATGCTCTTCCTGCCTGCAGGGGCCCTCAACAATGTAAACCTGGGTCACTGTCTGGAGGAGGGGATCAGGACTAGAGTTGGACAGCCAGCTCCAGGCTGTCTGACACTTGGAGAATGAAACCTCCACTGTTGTAGTGAGGACCTGAAAGTGGTTTACTGCTTCCTGTTTCTAACTCCAGACACCTGCACTATTCCATTTTAACACTAAGCATCTCTAAAACCTTTTTGAGCTCTGTCTTACCCCTCACACCTGCCCCAAAATTACTTTGGAGAAAACCAAACTGAAGTGAAGGGGACTTTGCTCATACCCTGAGGCTGGGTATGAGCAAATCTCCTGCCACTTGTCTGGAAAGCTTTGAAGTTTCCATTTCATTCCAAAAGATGCTGAAGCATTGTGTGTTGTATTCTGTCACCTATCAGGCCAGACAGACCCTGAGGTGATTCGCATAGCCTGATCCAGTCAAACAATAATTACTTTGCTTTTACTTTTTTTTTTTTTTTTAAGATTCTTTTGTTTTTTTGTTTGAAGTTAGTATGAGATACAGAGTTAAACTTTTGATAGTTGAGTTTCAGTTTTACAGTGCTCCCCTCACCAGTTTTCATTTTTCTACTACCAATTTCCCCAGTTTCTCCGCTCCCCACTCCACTCCCCATGCCAGAAGTGGCACTGGGATCATGTGGAGAAGCAAGAACTTTGTATATCACAGACATGAAGTACTGTTCTCGTATTACCTGGACTGGAAACTGATGAGGGAAGGGAAAGGAGGGAGAGAAAGAGAGAGAGGAAAAAAACCTGCCCCAAACTCCTTTCGGACTTCTTATACTTGCTAGTCAGGAGGAGAAGTGGAGGCCCCAGCTGGCAGCAGGTGTGAAGGGCAAGGAGACCAGTGACCTTCCCTATATCTGGCCTGTGTGCTGCCTACCAGCCATTTTTGTTTGTTTTGGGGCCAAATCCGGTAGCATTCAGGGCTTACTCCTATTTCTGTCACCATAGTTGGGGATCAACTAGTGACTTAGCCTGGTGAAAGACCTGGGAGATCGCATCTGTGTGAAGGCTGTTTTTTTTTTTTTTTATTGTTGTTCATCTTCTCACCTTTCATCATGGCGCCCCAGGGATAGTTCACATTTACACTCTATCAAAGCTCCACAGCTCTCCCATGAGGTCTTTACAGGAGGATACAGAGTAGTGTCCAGCCTAGAGAAACAAACCAAATGCCTATTGAAAGCCTCACAGCCCTTTATGAAGTTTCTTTTTGTCACTCTTATTCATTCATCTTCCCCCTTACTTTCTCTCTCTCTCTCTCTTTTTTTTTTTTTTACCAGAAAATATATCGCTATTGTCTCCTATGAGCAAAGGCAGAATTACAAGAACGACTTCAATGCAGAGTATGATGAATACCGGGCCTTGCATGCCAGGATGGAGACTGTAGCCAGGAGATTCATCAAACTGGACGCGCAGCGAAAACGCCTTTCTCCAGGTTCGAAAGAGTATCAGGTGAGGCTTTTGCTCCTAGCTGTGCTGGCTCTCGGCTATGCCTTCTTTCTGTTTACCTCCTCAGCTGTCCTTAGGTGCTTTAGAACTCTGCAGCCTGCAGTCAGTACCTCTCACAAGGCTTCCCTAAAATGTAATGTCCCCCTCCCAAGGTAGTGCAGTGCTAGAGATAAGCATACTGGGTGCCTTGCCTTGCTCATGGACAATTTGGGTTTGATCCCCAGAACCCCCTGTAGTCTCTTGAACCCTGCCAGGAGTAATCCCTGAGCACAAAAATAGGCGTAAGCCCTGAAGGCTACTGGATTTGGCCCCAAAATAAACAAGAAACGTAACTGGAAAAGTATAAAGAGGATTATTATTGAAACAGTTCTTAGAAGAAATAAATACAATGAACATAACTCTGCTAATGGAAGAAAATTACTAATTGTATATATCATATAGAATGTATGTGTATGTAGTACTTAGTACTTAGTATAGACTAAAAGTTATTTTTGAAACCTCCATCAGCAATAGGAAAAGGAAGATGTAGATTATCTTAAATATACGGGGGATTCAGTGTCCTGTGACTGGGGGAGTAAGTGAGGGGACGGTATAGTGCCTTCAACTAGTCAGAGACTGACACTTGTAGTGTTTTTACTTCTCTGCTTTTAGTGATGGTGCTAAAAAATCACTCACCAGGTGCTTCCTTGTACTTACAGTTGTTAGCAAGAAGATTGATATGCATGTCTTCCTCTTGTAGACCAGATGGTTTTGTTTTACTTCACAGTCCTAGCTGGTAGGCACCTTCTCAGCCCACTCTTGTTCCATCTGACAGGAGCCTATGTCTGAGAATGGATAGGTTTCCAACAGAGAGAAACATCTGTGCCCTCACAGTCATTTTGTCCCCTGTTTAAGTGCCAGAAAGTGAGGTGAATCAAGACTTGCGAGTTTAGATTCATAGCATATTCATAGCATACAAAGGGCATTAGGGGCTAATTGTTTGCCCAATCCCCTAATTTCCCTTCCCAAAGACAATCAGCATTGATATTCAATATATTCTTTTAAAGGTCTCTTGCATAAGTGTATAAAAAGAATATAGAGATACAACCAAATTTACATATACCATATGTAGTTGATCCTAAGATGCCATCAATTATAAATTGCAGGATAGTCTTTCAGGAAGTTAAGCTATATATTATTGTCTGATTTCACTAAAATATGAAATGTGTTTATTAAAAAGTGTGAATTACTAAAATATAGTAGTATTGCATTTCTCCCTTTTAAACCAATAATAGCAAACTATATAAACCATTACATATCTACTTTGCTTTTTAAAAACTCAACAATATAGGCATTTCAGAGAATTTTATGTCATTCATAAAACAACCCCTCCACCTCCTACATTTCTAATGGTTCTATAGTGTTTCTTTATTTAGATTCATTAACATTTAGATTTCGTTCATTCTGTATACCTTGGATGGGGCATTGGGACCTCAGGAACCAACCTAGGGTTTTTCTCCTACAAAGCGCACACCATGAGTTATATCTGTACACCATACAAACTATGTAATTCTGCTCTAATACTTTTGTTTAGATGTTGTTTTGATTTACTAACCACTAAAAACCAAACCTGACACTCTGAGTAAGCAGCGGCTATGGGAAATGTTTAACAGCACGTTGCGGTGAGTAATATTGTCCGTTCCACTCAGGCAAGGTAAATCTGCAAAGAGAATCTAGGTACTAGGTCAGTTTTACATTTTATCTCTTGATAGCAATTACCACATTGCCTTTCTTAAAGATTCTGCCAATTAACTTTTCTGAGATCAATATTTCCCAAACCTCTGCTACATGGTTTATATTACCAGAACAAAAGTAATTCTGATTTTTGCTTTTTATGTTATAGAACGTTCACGAAGAAGTCTTACAAGAATATAAGAAGATTAAGCAGGTAGGTATCATCAATTCTTGTTTGTTTGTTTGTTTGTTTTTTCTGTTGTTTATTTTATTTTATTTTTGGCTTTTGGACCACATCTGGCAGTGCTCAGTAGCTACTTCTGACTCTGACTTCAGAGTCAGGGATCACTACTGGCAGTGCTCAGGGGATTGTAAAATGTGCCAGGGATCTAACCCAGGTAGGCCGCTTGCAAGATAAGTTTCTTTCTCGCTGTACTATTTCATTTTTGTTTGTTTGTTTGTTTTGGTTTGGTTTGGTTTTGGTTTTTGGGTCACACCCGGCAGCACACAGGGGTTACTCCTGGCTCTATGTTCAGAAATCACTCCTGTTAGGTTGTTAGAACAACCGACCTTCTGCATGCAAGGCAAACATCTTACCTCCATGCTATTTCTCCGGCCCCTTGCTGTATTATTTCTATAGCCCCCATTTTATCTTTATTTATTTGGGGGGGTCACACCTGGCAGCACTCAGGGGTTACTCCTGGCTCTATGCTCAGAAATCGCTCCTGGCATGCTCAGGGATGCCAGGATTTGAACCACCAACTTTCTGCATAAAAGGCAAATGCCTTACCTCCATGCTATCTCTCCGGTCCCTCCATTTTATCTTTTTAAACCTGTCATTGGGGCTAAAGAAGTGATACAGTAGATAGGGTGCTTATCATGCATGCAGCTCACCCGAGTTTGATCCCCTATATCGTTTAAGATCTCCTAAGCCCACCATGAGTGATCCTGGAGCAGAGTAGAGAGTAAGCCCTGAGCATTGCTAGGTATGTCCCTCACCAAAAAAAAAAAAAAAAAAAAAAAAAAAAGACTTAAAAAAAAGGTCTTAAATAAAATTAATTCTGCCATCTCATTCCCTGTTTCATTTTTGTTTCAATCTGCAGTCGAGTCCCAATTACCATGAAGAAAAATACAGATGCGAGTATCTTTATAACAAGCTGGCTCACATCAAAAGACTAATAAGTGAATTTGACCAGCAGCAAGCAGAGACACGGCACTAGAGCCCCGCTCGGACCAGAAGATGTGAATGAACTTATGCTTATTTATTTAGAATTCCAAATGAGTTGCTCTAAGATTCTAAAAAGTGAAACTTTACCTGTTAAAAGTTTCAGTATTAGTAAACTTGAGTTACTTCTCTTTTTCCTTTTTCCATTGTACTTTGCTTCCTTGTATTTTTGAAGCTGCTTTTTGGGACCCTTCCTATCCCATCTTCTCCCCTCCCACACCTACTGTGGTTGTCAGTGGAAATCATTTCTTTATTTGATACTGGTATGAGTACAGTATCTAGAGTTCAGATCAGCTTTTTCTTTAAAAACTGTGCTTGTCATAAAGTGATTTTTTTTAAGGATATTGGGAATCCAATATCCACACTTCAAAGTCATGTGTGTTTAAAAAAAAAAAAAACAAAAAAAGAAACAAACCAGTAATGTGCAAAGTGAAGTGCTTTTGGATATACATAAGCCTATTTTCTGACGTTTCTTAATGCAAACTCTTTGCCTTAAATGGTAGAATATTTAGAAATTTGCACAAAATACAAAAAAAAAATGAAAACATTGTTTTGGAGGGTTACGAAATAGAAATGTGTGAGAGTGTCTGTGTGTGGATGCACACGCACCAAAGTCTGTGCAGGCTGACTTGATCGAGGACGATGAATCCACCCTGCAGGTTAACCCCCATTGCAATGGATGCCTTAAGGTGTTTGCTAGTCATGTACATAGTGTGGTTGATCATTAGCTACACTGCTTCCCACTGATTCAGGCAGTGGGTACACACCATGGCCTACCAGCGTCTCAGCGTGTCCCCAACCTGTGTGTGTGTGCGGAGGTGGTGTGGGTGTGAGTATGCGTGAAGGAAAACAAGCTGCTACTCTCAGTAGGCCAAACGCTCAGGTTAAACAACTGACGAGTGTTACTGTAGGTTGTATTGTTGTCATTGTCAATTGTTTCTGTCCAAGAGCTACTTCTACTGTGGAAGACAAAAAAAGCATTTCCATTTCAACAGTTTGTCAGCTTTATTCATGTTGGGTGAAACTGATGTTATAAAAATGAAACAGATCTATAGTTTTGGGGCAAAATTATAAGATGAAGCGTGTAGGTGAACCTATTTATATACTGCTATAAAGTATTTTTTGAAGAGAGATATGCAAAGAAGCTATTACCTACATTAAATGTATATTTAAAGTTTTTTTTTTTTCATCCTGGGTGCCAGGAATATAAGAAAAGAACGGATATATGTAACCATAACATACTGTGATTCATCAAACAGCACAAACTTTCATTTCCTGAAGTTTATCTGTTGACATTGATTTGAACTATCGCTTGTTTTATCATGTGGGAACATAAGTTATACGGTCAAAATGTGTGGACTTTGAGCTGATGTTGATCCAAGTTGTGTTGTATCACCGTGTTGTCTTTTCCAAAGTGCTGCCAGTTAAAAAGGGAAGCATTTATGTTTACAAATCTGTTCTGAAATGTTTGCCAAAATTTTGGTAGTATCTTTAATAAAGATGTTTGTCTCCAGCATCCAAAAATAAATAAATATCTTTGTTGTGTATCACTATAAACCAGAAATGTGGCTATCTAAAATCAGAGAGAGCATGTTGACAAAGTTTTAAAATAGAAATTCTTCTAAAATATTAACCGCAAAGAGAAGTTATGGTAAAAAGTGTGCAGATGTATACAAGCTGTACAAAGACTGAAACTAGATTCTGAATACTATTAACACTCTAACTTTACTGTGGAAATTTGATTTCTTTATAGTTTGGTCCTCCTAGGGAATTTGATTTCTTAACAGCGTTGAGATCCCTGGTGCTCTTCCTTTACCTCAAAATGGGTACAATCATTACTAAATGTTTGTTGGTTTCAAACTTTCAGTTGAAAAAATAGAACAGGAAAGGAAATGTATTTTGGGATAGATTAGGTAGCAGTTTTACTATGATAGAGTCTCCCAAAGGATTTTTCTATGGGTCATGAACTCATTGGTGTCTTACAGTGGTTGTCTTGGCTTTCTTGTCAAAGATTGTGTGCTGCTATTCTTTGTGCACTCTGTTTCTAAAAAGCAAAGTGTTTGGGCCACTTGTTTCACACAGGTAGACTCTAAATATAGTCCCATGTCTCTGCGTTTATCTGAATATCTTTTGGGTGATTTGCATTGCAGTTAAAGTATAAGGACCATTCATTTGGATGTAGTACTAATCCTTGAATTTTCTAAATCTCAAAGTCAAACTGAGGTTCAGTTACAAGCTTTTCTATTTTTCTATTTTCTCTTTTCATTTATCTTTTCCTCTTGTTAAGTTTATCCCTATCAATAGGTACAAGTCATCTGTCCCCTCTACATGTTTGAGGTTTTCTCACTGCCAACTCTTTTCAGAACTTATTTACAAATAAGCCTTCCAGTTGATCATTACTCTTTGGATCTTCTACCGACCTACATCAGCGAGTCTTCTTGTTTACAAATTGGGTAATAATGGAAGCTGGAAATGCTTGTGAAAATTCAGCATTGCACACCAATGGACCTGACCACCAATCTATAAAAGCCTTAATTAACTGTTTGCTGTGTGCAGTAGATAGAATCTTGCAAACTGTGTATTTCTGTTACAAATATGAAGTTCTAAATCTGCTATTACCCAAGACTGCATCTCTTTTGAAGATGGGCATGGCCTCTTTAAATATTTATAATTATTCTTTATTTCCTCCTAGAAAATTTTTAGATTCTTGGAAATGATTTTTTCAGTAATGAATGGCCACTTAGTTTCATTTGGTTTTGTAGAATAATTTAGTTTAGTTTAATTTTTTTTTTGAGAATGTAAAATCTACTGTCAAAATAAAATTCTGAGATGTGTCCTTTAAAAAAATATTTCATCAAATGATTTTAAGCACTCTGAAGATTTTTACTGATACCCCATAAATTAGTTCCAGATTAAAGAAGCATCTGATTTATGTTTATATTTGATGTTTTGGTTTGTTTCCCAGTGTGAGGATTTCATCTCTTATTTATTTTCCTTGGATTACTTTAGAGGGATTATTTTTCATCTCTAAACAGGGATAGATGCTTGCTCTTTCACAAAGCAATTGTTGTGTTCCTTCTATATCACTGCATCATGCCTTACAGAAATTCAGTATTAATTTTTTTCATCTCAGATTGATTTTTATTCTTTATAGGTATCTTCTTTTTCCCTTGAAGTATTTCTTCTAATTTTGTAAAAACGAATACATGCTTGCATGTTGGAAGCAAGATGTTAAAATGAGTCTTTGATACATACCATCCATCCATCAGCTCTGACATTGCTTGGTCACCTCAACCCTTCCACTCTTGTACCCTGTGTTTCTGGAGCTTAGCTCAACTCTAGAACCAGTTCCTTGTCTTTCTAGCAGGGTGAGTGATGAGTCACGAATGCTTGGTGTATGCCTTCACTACTTTTGAAGTTCTTACAGTTTATAACTTGCCTAATTGTAATTAAATCCTTTTCTTACGTGGATTGGATGGGGGAAATTTTAGCCAGCACTTTGAGAAAGGATATTTACTGATACTACTAAATGAAGGCAACAGACGATGTTATCAATGTTCTTTGTAACCTGAAAACTGAATGAGATGGTGAGGCTCATTTAAAAATATTTCAAAGTGTTGAAAAAAAAAAGGAAGAAATATATACACATACACTTGTTTCTTAGTCATTTGCCCAAACCATGTCAGGACTCTTGAAAGTAAAATGTTGCAGGGACTTGTCACTTGTTCCTGAGCTCAGAAGCCATGGTGGCCCCTGTTCTATCCCAATTTCAGTTTAATAAAAATGTTAACTTTGCAGTTCTGGTGCTTGTTTTTAATTGTTTACTTTCTCTCATTTCTTAATAAAAGGACTCTCTTGATGCCCAGGTAATCCGTGTTCACCTGGGACTGAGATAGCTCTGCATGGGTGGGAGGAGGGAACGGAGGAGGGGTTCTGACCCCAGGACCCTGTCTGATCACATACTGCAGTCAACAGGCATGGAGGGTTTCTTAGGCATTACATAATTTTCTCTTGCACTGTCCCATATTTCTCCCAACAACTCTTTCTCTCCCCCACTGCTGCCACCCTGTTTTAAAAAAGAGTAAACTTAAGATTTAAAGATGCTGAGGTAGGGCAGGTGCCATAACACTGTAGGGAGGGCATTTGCCTAGCACTCAGCCAACCTTGATCCCCAGGTTTTGGATCCCCAACCTTTGATCCCCAGGATTCCATATGGTCCCCTGAGCCTGCCAGGAGCAACTTCTTTTATTTTCCTTTTTGTTGTTGTTGGTTTTTGGG
Source organism: Suncus etruscus (assembly GCF_024139225.1). Classification (NCBI taxonomy): domain Eukaryota; kingdom Metazoa; phylum Chordata; class Mammalia; order Eulipotyphla; family Soricidae; genus Suncus; species Suncus etruscus. Next base: position 152,209,078 of record NC_064849.1, on the reverse strand, counting down.
TCACACCCAGTGGCACTCAGGTCATACTCCTGGCTCTGCACTCAGAAATAGCTCCTGGCAGGCTCCAGGGACCATATGGGATGTTAGGAATCGAACCAGGGTCTGTCAGGGGTTGGACGCGTGTAAGGCAAACACTACTGCTGTGCTATCGCTCTGACCCCTGCCAGAAGTAATTTCTGGGTGCAAAGCCAGGAGTAATCTGAGCACTGCCCCCATCCAGGTAGGTTTCAGGGGACTATATGGGATGCTGAGGATCAAGCCCAAGTTGCACACATGCTAGGCAAGTGCCCTACCCACTATCACTTCAGCCCCCCAAATACTTTTTAATAAAAGGTTGTCTTGTCTATTTTTGAATGTGTCACCCTAACAACAGTTTGAGGGACATTGGACTAGTGCAAGGGGAGGGAGGGAGAGAGGGAGAGAAGGGAGATAAGAGAGGGACAGAGAAGAGAGAGAAGGGGAGAGGGAGAGAGAGAATGAGAGAGAGAGAGAGAGAGAGAGAGAGAAAGAGAGAGAGAGAGAGAGAGAGAGAGAGAGAGAGAGAGAGAGAGAGAATGGTGCTAAACTTCCTAGACCCATCAGGTCAGGTTTACAAGGAGCCTCTGGGACAAAAGAAGTTCATGCTGTTATCTTACTATCAGCTGCTTCCCCCAAGAAACAGTAGTCCTTGTCTTGACTTCTTTCGTCTGCTCTAAAGTAGAAAATAAAACAGGGTTATGAAGAGGTTTTGGTTACTGTTTGTAAAGAACTTAGGGGTGCCTTGAAAACAGCTATCTTGGTTACAGATGACATGTTAAAAGCAGTGAATAGAACTGGTTGAAACATTATTTTCCAGGTGGCAATGAGTCCATTTTAACTGACTAGAAAGGTGGGGGTGGAGAAGGAGGGGCCAGAGAAAGATTTAAAGTTTTAAGGTGGGGTGTTTGGGTTTGTGTCATTGAATGCTAGGTCTACACTTACCTGTTTCACTGGTTTGACCTTTCTAGGTTTGGGACAGGAGGCTGGCAGGGCCAGTGGGTGGCTCTGATATTTGATGATTGCTTCATTCATAAGTTAGAGTCATATGGTTTGACTGAGTATGACAGTAGAGATGTGTCATCTTCAATTCTTGTTGACCAGCCAGCCTGGTTTGTCTTCCTGTAATGAATACTGAGTAAAGTTGTGCCCACTCATACCACATGGATGATCAGAATTCCACATCTATAGCTATGAAATATAGGAGAACCCTGGTAACATTGGCTACCATGTTTGAGATGTATAGGTGGGCCAGGGATGTATCAGTGGCAGAACATGTGTCTTGTTTATGGGAGACCTGAGTTTGATCCCCAACATTGAAAATAACAAAACTGGCTTGCTACTTGCTCTGTCATTGTTCTAGTAGGCTCACAGAATGACATTGGTGTGGGAGATAGCAAGGTCTGCCTGTCAGCCTCCCTCCTTTACTTCCTTTCCACCCACTGTCCACACTCTTTACCTCCAGACCACTATCACCACATCCTCCTATATCAGAGCCTTGGTCAGCATTCACAGCCTCATCATGCCTCCAGCTCAGCTTCCTGGTGACTTCTCCACTTACTGTTTTCCAGAAAATCTTCCCTAGTTCAGATGATCTTGGGTCTCCATGTACATGTTCTTTTTCATCTTCCAGTTTTCCTTGGTAGCATGTATCACAATTGTAACTACAGCCTATTGGGTAGCTAAATGGTTCCAGGAGAGTAGGGTGTCCCCAACTCTTAGCATAGTACCTGGCATGCCACAAAGGCTCAAAATTCATTTATCAGAAGACCAAACGAGGCAGGATCTTATATAGGTCAGACTTAAAACCTGTGACAGAGGTTTGGATTCCACTCAGAGGCCTCAGAGGCTGCTATTCCATTCAGGTTGCTGTGTCACTTTGTGTTCCCAAACCCATGATTCAGGAATTAATACCAGGAGCAGACTGATTTGACTCTTAGCATCCCATCTGTCACAAAGAACTTAATGGGCACAAGGAACTTACCTTTAGTAAAAAGTATCTCCTGCAACCCTGCCATTCACAGCTCTAGTCACCTGGAATGTGAAAGACTAAAAGGCCAGTAATGGGTTTGGAATTCAAATGAAATGGTTCTTAAAATTACATTTATAACTTCTCATAGTTGACAGGTTCTTGATTTTAGAGGCAAGTCTCATTTTCTCACCTAATAGACTTCAATAGCTTGCTTTTTGCCTCTCAAGCATAGAGAACAGGACTTTAAATAGATAATGTTGTATTTCATGTTCCATCTTAAAGCATCCTCAGCTTGACATGCCTTTAAATTCAAAATTTTCCTGACATATGGTACGCTGGCACTTCTAGAACCTTCCTAACAGCAGGCCTTTGGTGGAGCATTGAAAGACTTTGGAGCACTAGTAATGCCTGAGCTAGCAGCTGTCATCCATCTTCTGCAGTAAAGGAAATAAAGATGTCTCGAGACAGCTCATAGATGCTTATACACTCTTCCTGGTACAGGAAGCCTGGCACTCAACGTTAAACAATAAAAATAACAACCCAGGGGCTGGAGAGATAGCATGGAGGTAAGGCGTTTGCCTTTCATGCAAGAGGTCATCGGTTCGAATCCCAGCGTCCCATATGGTCCCCCGTGCCTGCCAGGAGCAATTTCTGAGCATGGAGCCAGGAGTAACCCTGAGCACTGCCGGGTGTGACCCAAAAACCACAAAAAAAAAAAAAAAAAAAAAAAAAAAAAAAATAACAACCCATAAAAAAAAACAAACAAAAAAATAACAACCCATGCGTTGTGAGATCACCCCCAATACCATGTTTCTAATCCCTCAGAAAGATAGGTCTGAAGAAACAGGGTAGCAGTGAAGAAATAATACACCAAGCCAGTAAGGAAAAGATGATCATGGCTTCTGTGGCCTTTTGCCTCATACTCTCTGCCTGAGCCAACAAGCCAGTACTCTTCTTTATTAAAACCAATTCCCAGGCCTGGAGTGGTGACACGGAGCAGTAAGGTGTCTGCCTTGCCGGCACTAGCCTAGGACAAACCGCAGTTCCATCCCCCGGCTTCCCATATAGCCCCCCCAAGCCAGGAGCAACCCCTGAGCATCACTGGATGTGGCCCAAAAAAACAAAATAAATAAATAAATAATAAAATAAAATAAAGCCAATTCCCATTACCTGGAGGGGGAAGGTTGAAAGAGACACAAACATACCTACCCAGTGGGCTTTTACATATCAAAGGAAGAGGTTGAAGGAAGGAGGAAGTTGAGGGGTGGGGGAAACATCTTTATTTGGGGTTTATAGATGGTTGTCATCTTACAGACAATGACTGACCAGGGTATCACCCCAGAAATCTTGTTGGAGATTCTGGTCTCTCCTAAGCCACAGACCACGATCAAGCTGAGGACACGCTGCAGTTTCAGTGCCCCACGTGTGTGGGGGATCTTACCAACTCAGAAGGTTGTGATGAGACCCACAGAGCTTTCTCTAGATAGCATTTTTATTCCTATTTAATTCTTTCCTTGCACTCCTCAGTGGGCCTGACAACCAAGCTGTCAGTCAGAACCCACTAACTAGCCAATTTTTTTTTTTATTTTATATTTGGGCCACACCTGGTGACACTCAGGGGTTACTCCTGGCTATGCACTCAGAAATCACTCCTGGCTTGGGGGACCATATGGGATGCTGAGAATCGAACAGAGGTGTGTCCTGGGTCAGCCGCATGCAAATGCCAAACGCTCTACCACTACGCCATTGCTCCAGCCCCACACAGTAGCCTATTTCTATAGATATTTTTCATAAGAGTGATTGATCCCAATAGTAGACACATAACTCAGAGCATCTTAAAGCCTTTGCTCCTGGTTGTTCCACACAATACGTTTCCTCTGAGTCTTTCCAAATGCCACGTCAGCATCTCTGCCATCACAGCTACCGGTGCATTAGATAGAGTGCTGATGCATGGCTGCCAGTGCATTAGACAGAATGCTGATGCTTTGGTTTCAGACATGAGCTTGACCTTTGAAAACTAGAATAACTCTTGTTTTCAGTTGTCTTTATAGGGTATACAGGGTTTGCCTGCTCTGTTTTGAGTGTCTTCCTATCATATGGTCACTGGAAGGGGTAGAGAGTCTACTTGAGCTAAGCTGCTTTGGAGAAATGTCTGCTGTCTTGGAATTTATCATCCCTCAATCCCATGGCCCTTTCCTTCTCAAATACAAGAGTTCATTTAAGTCAGTTTTGTCTAAAGACTACCAAGGTTTCAGGAGGTCTCACAGCCACATGAGCTACTGAATGCTGCAGCTGAGAGCAGTTATAAGGGAACACTGAGGACCAGCTGCAAAGTCACCTTCTATTCTTCATCCTTGCTTCTCTCTTGCCCAGCTGCCAGGTCATATTAGTCAGTTATCATTACCCACCTACTCCTCCCATCATAATTCACAATTCTGGCCTAAACAAGTATCACTGCTTTTTCCTTCTTTGTGTGTATATGTGTGTGTGTGTCTGTGTGTGTATATGTTTAAACTTTTAGTCACCATGATTTACAATTTTATTATAAAGCTAATAGAAGGGTTTCATAAATATAATTCAATACCACACCCACCACCAGTGTCCGTTTCCTTTCACCTTTGTCTCAGTGTCACCCTCACTTCAGTCTCAACATCCTCCTCTCTCATCCACTGCTCACAGCTCACTGCCAAGGTAGTTCAGTAGATCAGTTTCTAGATTCTACTGCTCTTGACGCTTTGCTCCCCTATTATGGTTCTTTACACCCACCTCTGAGAGAGATCACTCATCTCTTTCCTGACTGACTTCACTCAGCTTGATACTCAAATTGCATCCACAGGGTGTCAAATTGCATGATTTCTTTTTTTGGGGGGGTTGATTTTTGGGCCACACCCTGAGATGCTCAGGGGTTACTCCTGGCTATGCGCTCAGAATCATCCCTGGCTTGGGGGAACCATATGGGATGCCAGGGGATGGAACTGCATCCATCCTGGGTTAGCATGTGCAAGGCAAGATGCCTTACCACTTGCGCCACCGCTCTGACCCCAACATCTTTTTTTTAATAGCTGAATAGTATTCCATTGTGTGCATAAACTACAGTTTTTGGGCTTAGTTCTTTGGGCCACATCCAGCAATGTTCAGGAGTTACTCCTGACTCTGCACTCAGGAATCACTCCTGGCACACTCAGGAATCACTCTAGGAATTAATCCTGGGGAACATACAGGATGCTGAAGATCAAACCCAAATCAGCCTAATGCCCACAAGAGGATAATGCCTAACTCTGGTCCCACAAAAGGATATTTTAATTTTGGGGTTTAGGGACACACCAGTTGTCCTTAGGGGCTAGTCCTGACTCTGAACTCAGGACTGGCCCCTGGAGTACTCAGGGATCTATGTGTAATAATGTGTGGGTCACAGCCATTTATCTGCATGCTAGACAGTGCCTTCCCTCCTGTACTATCTCTTGACCTTCTGGGAGGATTTGCCAGAAATGGTCAATGCAAACAGAGGCTTTGGGTGGGACAGCCACACAGCACTGTGTTCTCAAGACTCCTACAAACCTACTTTGGGGCTGTTTTTTTTTTGTTTTTTTTTTTTTTGTTTTTTGTTTTTTTTTTTGCCCTCAAGGAGGTCATTCCTGACACACCTCAGCATTCCTCTAGGACAGCACCTGTGGGGTGAAGTGACCACTAGGTCACTTTGACATAGGTCGCCTTTCATTTACAAAGTCCCGTCTTATGTAAGAGCCAAAACTCTAAGATGTGCTTAAAATCAAGTGTCTTTGCTCTTTTAGAGTGAACTTGCTTTAGGCTGGTAGCCAGGGGCTTCTTGCCATCATGCTTTTCCTCCTACCACTCAGGGCCTCCTCAGGATTGAAAGAGCTATGTTTTTGAAATCCAGGGTGACTTTCTCCAGACATTGGCCAACCAGCTGGGCCTTAAGGAGCTGCTCAAACCTCTCAGAAGTGTCCAGATGAAGTGGCCAACCCCCCACCCCCACCCCATATATTTCTGCCACCTCTTAAGGGAGAAATTAGCCACTTAGGACCTTTTCCTAAAAGACCCACCAATATGCTAACACCGGGCCAGCCTAGCCAGAGCTTCTTGGTGGCTTCTTGGTGGCCTTGGTGGCTGCTGCCTGTGAGGGTGGAGCAAGGTTGCCTGAGCCCAGCCTCAGCTCTGCCCTAGGTCTCGGGGATTTGCAGCCACAGATAAGAGACAGCCCTATGTTCTTCGGACTTGAGGATCACAGTCAGTTCTTTTACATCACATTGTTTATCATAGTAGCAACTGAGTTAAAAAAAAAAAAAAGTAAAAATCATTGGTCTCAGGGCCAGAGCAATAGCACAGTGGGTAGGGTATTTGCCTTGCATGCAGCAGACTGGGCTTTGATCCCCAGAATCCCATTTAGTCCCCTGAGGAGTGATTCCTGAGCACAGAGTCAAGAATAACCCCTGAGCACTATCAGGAATGGCCCCCAAAACAACAAAACAGAACAAAACTGGTCTGTGTGGCCCCAGAATCAAAATAATAATAATAATAACAGAAAGAAAATGGCAAAAATTACAATAATAAATCAATTTATTGGGGCCAACACGATAGTAATACAGGTAAGGCACTTGCCTTGTACATGTGTTTAATACTCGGCACCAATATGGATCCCCCAAAGCCCTGCCAGGAGTAATCCCTGAGCACAGGTCCAGGAGTAAACCCTTAGTACCACCTAGTACAGCCCAAAGTAGCAAAGAAACATATATAATAGTGTATATAGGAATATAAATGTATATCATCCTGGCTTTATTATCTTTCAGTTATTCTTGTCTGATATCTCCTTTTATTTGTTTTTATTGAAACTATTGTGATTTACATAGTTCTTTATAGTTGGGTTTCAGACATACAATGAACTAGGGCCAACCCCACCAACAGTGTCCAACTCCCTCCACTAATGTCATCTGAGTGCATTGGATATCACCCCATGAACACCCAGCCTGCCAGCCTAACAAGCACATGTTAAGTTTAGGTTGTTAAAGTTTTGGCCTCTTGTTTCCATTGTTGTTGACTTTGGCTTGGATAATTAAGTCTATCCTTTTATAACACTACCAATGCATCTGAGACCACTTGGCTCCTGGCCCCCAGACTTCCAGATTTGTGTTTCTCCTCTTCCATTCAGTTTCTTTCCTCCTTCTTGCTTACTTTGGGCCCAAGGGTGTTCAAGACGACTCCCATTATATTTCTTCATGCAATTCATCCAAATACCACATATAATTCATAACCATTTTAGATTTATCCTTCTTCTTCTGGCTTACTTCATTTAATATAATATCTTCCAGATCCATCTTTTATTCCCTTTTTAATTTTTAATTTCATTGTTAAATTATTTTAACAAGGTCTTGTGTTCTTTAATTTTTCTTTCAGAGTGTGAATATATACATTTAAAATTCTTAGTTTGCTGCATATATATATGTTAAAGGTCTGAGAAGTAAGAAAGAAATAAGGTACTTGCCTGAGTCCCTGGCACCACAGAGTTCCTTGAGTACAACCAAGAGTGATCCCTAAGTACAGTCAGGAATAAGTCTGGCATACAACCAATTGCTGCAAAAAATTAACAATAATAATTTAAAAACTGAAAAACCTGGGGCTGGAGCAATAGCACAGTGTGTAGGGCATTTACCTTATATGGGGCCCACCAGGGATCAATCCCCATGTTCCAGATTATCCCTCGAGCCTCCCAGGAGTAATTTCTGAGCAGAGTCAGGAGTAATCCTTAAATGCACCAGGCATAACCCAAAAACAAACAAACAAACAAAAAACCCTGAAAAACCTGTGGACTAAATGGTTCTTTTTGAAGCCTTTGTATCAGGCCTGTGATACAGAAAGCATATGTTCAGCATTCCCTATGACAAACCCTCTAGTTCCTATATCAATAACTTTTTAACTTCAAGCCTACGAGAAGAGCCAGAGCTATGGAGAGTAAAGTTGGGTTTCCTACTAAATGCTCCTTTGGTCTGGCAGCTTGCTTCCATGCTGTAAAGAACAGATCTTTTTTTTTTCTGACTTCAACCCCAGCAGAATAAGCCCCTTGTCAAACCCTGTTAGGTGTGTCTGTTCATTCACCCAACAAACATGAATGAGTGTGCAATTAGCCTTTGTGTTGGGTGAAGATACAACATTGAAGAAAAACACAGGCTATAGCACAAATTCACTTGATTCCAATGTTGTAGAACAAAAGGATAGTGACAAGAATGAATGGCAGGGAACATGGGCAATGAGAGAAGGGGCCTGCCGTGGAAGTTAAGGCTTAAAGGATAAATAGGAGTCAGATAAATGGAGAATGTTGAAAAAAGAGGACTGTTGGAAAGCTCCCAAGATAAGAGAACTTTGGTGGTGCAATAGTACAGAGGAACTTGCCTTGCACATAGCTAACCTAGTTTCGATCCTTGGCATCCTATATGGTCTATAATATGGTCCCCTAAACCCACCAAGAGTGATTCCTGAGTGCAGAGCCAGGAATAAGCCCTGAGCACTACTGGATGTGGCCAAGCACCATCCCCCCAATTTTTCTTTTGTTTTTGTTTTTGTTTTTGTTTTTGGGCCATAGCCAGTAATGCTTAGTGGTTACTCCTGGTTCTGCACTCAGGAATCACTCCTGGCAAGCTCAGGGGACCATATGGGATGCCAGGAATTGAACCCAGGTTGGCCACATGCAAGACCTACCATTGTGCTAACACTCTGGCCCCAATCCCTCAATTTTTAAAAATTGCTTAAAGGAAGACTTTGGATATGCTCAATGCCATCTAATTTCCTAAATGCTCTCTCACTAATAGGAACAGTTTATGGTCTTTCATGGTGATAATCATTTCCTTCAATTGCTGCTTTGCCCATGGTTATCCAATTGCTCCATCACCATTTTTTGAAGAGACTGTCTTTATTCCATTTCAAATTCGTGGCTCCTTTGTCTATAATTGACAAGTATAATTGATCATGTACTTGGGGGGTTGTCACTGGATATTCTATTCTGATCCATTATTCTGAAACTGTCTTTGTTCCAATGCCATGCTGTTTTGATCACCATGGCTTTGTAGTGGAGCCTCAAATTAGGTAATAAGATACCTCCCAGTTTCTTGTTTAATATGGATTTGGCTATCCTAGGTCTTTTATTGTTCCACAAAACTTTATGGGGCCGGGAAGGTGGCGCTAGAGGTAAGGTGTCTGCCTTACAAGCGCTAGGGTAGGACGGACCGCGGTTCGATCCCCCGGTGTCCCATATGGTCTCCCCAAGCCAGGGGCGATTTCTGAGCTCATAGCCAGGAGTAACCCCTGAGCGTCAAACGGGTGTGGCCCAAAAACCAAAAAAAAAAAAAAAAAAAAAAAAAAAACTTTATAATTGATTGTTCTAAGTCCTTGAGGAATATTGTCTGAATTTGAATAGGGGTTATGTTGAATCTACATAGTAGTTAAATAAGATGGTCGTTTTGGTGATACTGATTTTTCCAATCCATAAGCATGGGTTGTTCTTCCATTTCCTTAAGTCTTCTTCAATTTCTTTCTGAAGTGTTGTGAAGTTTTCATGTTATAGGTTTCTCACCTTCCTCATTAGGCTGAATCCTAGGTACTTTATAGTTTGGACACTGAAATGAGATCGATTCTTTGAGCTCTTTCTCCTCTGAGTCTACTTGTTGTTTTGAAAAATTCTGTGAATACTATTTAGCTTTTTTGAGTATGACTTACAACTCACTAAATATGTTTTTAGGAACTAAATATGCTTCTAGATGGTATTTTTTATCTTCAATTTATTTCATCTTAGTTTTATGTTCTTTGGGTTATTCTTTTCTGGTATCTTTTATTTAATTTTTGTTTTATTTTTAATCTTTAATTTGATTTTTTAATTTTTTAAACAAATACTTAGTGTGTTCTTTAATTTTTATTTCAGAGTACAAATATATGCATCTAAAATTCTTTAGTTTGCTAGAATACTTCTTGATTACTTTTATTTCTGCCTTTGAGTTTCAACTTTTTTTCTTCTCTTTTTTAAATTTGATTGTGGTGTTCTTACTATGCCAGAGTCAATGTGAAAATACAGACTTTATCCTGTCACAGTAGAACTCTCTCCTAACTTGGTATTTGTTCACAAATGATAATGTTGAGAACTTGGTGTGAGCTGAACAATGAGGGGCTTAAACTCAGATTTAATTAGCCATTATCATTCTACCCTATATTAACTCTCAGCAGTGAGCTCCAGAGTGAATCCATCAGCCTTCAAATTAAGGTAAACACTCCCATTTCCTAATCTTTTGTTTGGCTACATATATTTATCTTCACTTTTTTTTAATTAAAAGCTTATTACACTAACACTACCATAATATATAATCATAGTCACAAGAAAATCAAATCATAATAAAAGTTAAAATTTCTAACACCATCTCTGATTTTAAATCAAGTTCAATTTCAGTTTAACAATTATGTTGTATAATTGAATGTTTTAATGTAGATTTTGAGACTTTTTTCAGCTTTAAAGAGAAAAATAAAATTTCTTTTTTTTCCATCTTCACCTTCTTATTTGATTCTATTCCACAAGCTACAAAATTGATTGTTATTACTATTGTTTTCACCCTCCCTGCCTACATTTTCTATGTAGTGGTAATTGGGGGAGGTATTAAATATATTTGATCCAATAAGCATCTTCCCTCCATCTCTGTCTCTGCAATGCAGCTCAGACCCTAAAGAATTTCACCATCTGCTTTCCTGTGCCGCATCCATATTCAGTCATTGCTCTGGGAAATAAAAGAAGAGAAAAGAAAAGCATCCCTGGGCTCTTATAAAATTATATATAAATATATATAGCAATAAATGTTTATATATCAAAAAACTTCGATGGAACTATGGTTCCGTGTTATGAATGGACAAGAGGAAAAGCTATTTCCCTGCAGACAATTATAGTCTATTACACTGTTTAACATAAATATATATAATTTTGACTTTGGGGCCATAGCCAGCAGTGCTCAGGGGCTATTCCTGGCTCTGTGTTCATGAGTGACCCCTGTGGTTCTGTGGCATCGTATGTGGAACTGAGGAGCACATGCCAAGCAAGCACTCTCCAGTCTGTCATTTCAAAGACTGAATCTAACTGCAACCCAGAAGGTGAGTCTCTCTCTCTCTCTCTCTTTTTTTTTTTTTTTTTCAAATCACTCCTGACAGAGTCAAGGGACCATGTGAGATGTAGGGAATTGAACTCAGGTCAGCATTTAAGGCAAGTGCCTTACCTGTTTGACTAGCTCTCTGCTCCTAGCTCTCTACTGCCTCTCTTTTCTTAGACTAGTTTTACATTAATTGGCAGAAAAGGCAATTTAAAATTTTGCTTATTTCTCATTTTCATTATAGACAGATTTTTTTCATGTTAGAAATTGAGAACCAGTGGGTAGAAACAGCTCAGTGCTTTGCATGCATGTGGCCTGTAGTCTGACTGACACTGCACCCAAAGTGTGAACATAGGGCCCCCCGAACTGTGGCCCTACACTGCCTCACAGGCTGACTGAACACCCAATCTTCATGTCCACTGACTTCTCTAGGGAGAAGCCCCCCCCCCCCATAAAAACCCATGCATTTAAATATCATCCACTTTGTTTTTGCAAACAGGAAGAAAAAACAAGTTTATATGACCATGTTTTGGTTAGAAGATAATCATGATTTGTTTTTTCTAACTCAAGTTAATATGAATGGATGATGAGCACTTTGCTTCTTAGTGTCATTTAAATATTTTACTGAGTAAATGTTAGATACAGAGTAGTATGTAGATACTGCTGAAGATATGACAATAAGGAGTAGAGAGAGAAGAGAAGATTAAGGAACTTGACTCAAATATAACTAAGTTTAGTTTGATCCCCACCACCATGTGTGGTCCCCTGGGTCCCACTAAGGAATGATCCCTGACTCAGAAGCAGGAGTAAGCTCTGAGAATCATCAGGAGGAGCCAAGAAACTGAATAGAAAAACATGAATATTCTTGGGGCCAGACTGATTGTGCAGTGGGTAGGGTATTTGCTTTGCACACAGCCAACCCAGTTTGACCCAGTTTGATCCTCTGGCACCCCATATGGTCTCCAGAGCCTGCCAGAGTATTTTCTGAATACAGAGCCAAGAATACAGAGCCAACTGTAGCCCCCAAACCAAAAACAAACTAACCAATGAGCAGACAAATAAATAAATGAATATTCTTGTCTTAAACAATGAACCCCTTGTTAGTTATGTGTTACTCGATTATATAACCCTTAACTGTATCATTGATCTACTAAATATATCTTTTTGAAAAAAATTTAAATGAAAGGGACTAGAGCTATATAGTACAGCAGGTAGGGCATTTGACTTGCATGCAGCCAACCCAGGTTCGGTCCCTGGCATCCATATGGTCTTCTGAGCCTAACAGGGGTAATTTCAGAGTGCAGAGTGAAGAGTAACTCCTGAGCACTACCAGGTGTGGCCCAAAACCAAAAATAAATAAATAAATAAATGTGAAGGGGCTGGAGAGATAGTACAATAGGTAAGGTAAAGTTTGCCTTGTATAGGGCTTGTATACAGTTTTGATCCTCAGCATCCATGCCCCCAAGTTCATCCGGAATGATTCCTGAGCACAGAGCCAGGTGTAAGCCCTGAGTACCACTGGGTGTTACCCCCAAACAAAATAAAAATTAAAATGAGATTATGGTGAAAGAGTTCCCCAAATTAAGAGTAGCACACAGTTTTTGAAATAGTCTGTCCAGTCATATACCTATTCCCCTTCACCCATCCGGAAAAATTAAGTCTACCCACTTTCTCCACCACCTTTGCCAGTAGACCTCTCAGGGAGGTGAGCTAGGTGTAGTCAGGAGCCAGGGTGTGTTCTGACTCCTCTATCTGGCATGACTCTTTTTCCAAGAACAGTGCAGGTCTGCTACAGGATGGCTTGGGAGCATGCCAGTGTTTTTCTTCGAGGTGCCACATTAGACTCAGAGAGAGAAAATACCGTAGGTCAAAGTCTCCTGGAGTGTGAGGCTGGGCCCTCTCTTAAAGGTCATTTTTGATCCTCCTTCAGCTCTGGTGTGCTAGAGTATAAGTCCCAGGAAAGAGACTGTTTTTATGGAAAAAGTTTTGAATAAATCCTCAGTAGAACAGGGGATCTCAGTATCATAACATTGGACATGAACTCCAGGAAACCTGTACTGTTCCTTCTCCCATAGTTAACATGTTAAACTGAAGCTCTCACTGTCACTTAGGTGAGAGATGGAAACAGGATGGCTCAGTGTTACCAAGCAGGGGAGCAGAGGTGGGATTAACAGGACTAGAGCATTTTCACTAAACCCAGGGAACACCACATGGAGACCCCTGTGAAAATGCCTGTCGAATCAAAACACATACTTGGATTTTTATTTATTAAGGTCAAGCATGTATGTTTACAGGAACCAGAGCAATAGTGTAGTGGGTAGGGTGATTTCCTTACATGTGGCCAACCCAGGTACAATCCCTAGCACCCACTATAATACTCCTATAACACGAGGGTTGTTACGTAGTTATTTCTCTAATTGTGCTCACCACGTTTTTGTGGTAAGCTTCATATCACTGGTTGAACCTTTTGGTCCATATCTCTATTGTCTTTGGTATTATTACCATACTGGCTTTTTATAGTTCTTAAATCCCAAAGATGAGGGAGACTATTCTGTGTCTACTACTGTTCCACTGACTCATTTCACTCAATGTAATAGTCTCCAACCTTTGATTTTTGAGTCTGTTTGTTCTGACTATTCAGATGTGTTTCTTATAGGTAGCAGAATGCTGGATTCAGCTTTTTGATCCATTTTGACACTCTGTCTCTTAACTTGTGCATTTACTCCACTGACATTGAGAGAGAAAATTGTCATGGGATTTAGTATCATCTTTTAGTAGAAGTTTGCTGCATCTGTTGGTCTGTAAGTGTCTTAAAATAAAACCTTTTCATTTGTATTTTAAGGCTGGTTTTGAGTCTTAAAGTTCCTGAGCTGTTCTTTATCCATGAAGCTATGTATTCTTCCTTCAAACTTTAATATGAGTTTGTTTGGGTGAAGAACTCTTGGTGAAGCATTAATTTCATTGAGTTTTGTCACTTTGTGTCACTTGTCACAGATTTCCCATGAAAGATTTGCTTTAAATCTTTAAGATGCTAATTTGAATGTAATTTCCCTTTATGATTGATCTTGCTGCTTTTAGTATTTATTCCTATATGTAGAATATGTCTGGGGGTACTTTTCTTTGAATCTCTTTTAGCTGGTACTCTTTAGGCATGTAGGATTTGGTTGCATGCACTCTCTAAACTCTGGGAGTTTCTCTGTAATAATGTCCTTGACTGTTGATTTTTCATTGGGGTTTTCTTCCTAAGTCTCTGGGACTCAAATGATTATTATGTTGTTTCTGTTGAGTTTATCAAGGACTTCTATTTTCATCTGTTCACATTCTTTGAAGATTTTTTTTATTGTCTGATCATTTGTTTTAAAGCTCTTTTTCCTTTTTTTTTTCGTTTGTTTTTTGTTTTTTTGGGCCACACTCGTTTGATGCTCAGGGGTTACTCCTGGCTAAGTGCTCAGAAATTGCCCCTGGCTTGGGGGGACCATATGGGACGCCAGGGTGTCGAACCGCGGTCCTTCCTTGGCTAGCGCTTGCAAGGCAGATACCTTACCTCTAGCGCCACCTCGCCGACCCCTAAAGCTCTTTTTCAATCTCTTCTGTTGTATGGAGTTGTTGTGTACCTCATCTTCCAGCTCACTAATTCTGTCCTCAGCTGCTATTACTCTGTTGAAGAGGCTTTCCAGTGAGGTTTTCATTTCACCTACCAAGTTTTTCAGTTCTGTTATTTTAGTTTGGAGTTTTCTTATTTCTATTTTTATATCCTCTTGATTCTTATTTGTGGTTCATTCAGTTTATTCAATACTTTCTTTGAGTTCTATGAGGATCCTTCATATTACTTCTCTAGACTCTTTATCTGAGAAGCTAAGTAGATGATTGGCACTTTTCGGGTCATCAGAGCTGCCATCTTCATTCTCAATGCCTGGTGTTGGCCTGTTATTTCTTCATTATCACACTTGTAGTGTGGTGAATTCTATGTGTTGTGCTGGGATTCATTGACTAGGAGAAGTGTACGGCCAAGGAGAAGAGAAAAAATAAAAAAAAATTCCATTCAAAATACATAAATCAGTCTAACAAAAGATGTGAATGACTAATACTATAAAAATTGAAAGTTACTTATGAAAACTACAGAAAACAAAAAAATGCAAAATATTCTTATCCTTTTTGAGAACAAATTTCTGCCCTTTTCATTTTGTTGTGTTTTGTTGTTGTTGTTGTTGTTGTTGTTGTTATAGTTTTCCTTTGGGGGCAAAGGAAAACTGGCAGCACATGGGGTTTACTCTTGGCTCTGCACTCTGAAATTTTCCCAGGCAGATATCTTTAAAATAGAGTATTGTAATAATACCCAGAGACAATAGAGGATCCGGCAGACCAGTCCATGGTAGGAAGCTTTACAGAAACAGTAGAAAAGGGCCACTGTGACAATGATAGTTGGAACTGATCCCTCTGGACAAGAACTGGATGCTGAAAGGGGATAAAGTGGCATGCATGGCACCCCTTCATTAACAGTAGTGCAAACCACAGTGTCAAAGAAGAAAAGATAGATAGAATTAAACTTTTTCCTAGAGCAGGTCGGGGAGGGTGGGTGGAAGGAAAACTGGGGACATTAGTAGCAGGAAATGTGCACTGGTTAAGATTTTTGTACATTGTATGTCTGTAACTCAACATGAACAAGTTCATCTGTGGAAAAAATGTATTATAAACAATCTTGTGACTATTCTGTTTAAACAAAAATAAATTAATTTAATTTAACTTAATTTAAATTGAAGTAAAGAAATTCCCCTGGCAGGCTCAGGGGCCCATGGGATACAGACAATCAAACTTGGGTCATCTGCATGTAAGGCAAATGTCCTACTTGCTGTTCTATCTCTCCATTATCCCAGTCCTGGTTCCCACTTATTTTGTTTTTATTTTTTGGGGGTTCACATCCAGCAGCTTTCAGGGGTTACTGCTGGCTCTGTGCTCAGAAATTGCTCCTGGCAGGCATGGGGGACAATAAAGGATGCCGGGATTTGAACCACCATCATTCCTGGATCAGCTGCATGCAAGGCAAATGCCTTACCACAGTGTTATCTCTCCAGCCCCAGTTCTGCCCTTTTAATAACAGTTTTGGACTTATAATTATGTTTTATAATCAGAGAGGTAAAAACTAACATTAATATTTTATTCATTTGTAGAAAATTTATTTTGGTTGAGTTTCTTTGGTTTTGGAGCCATACCCCACATTGCTCAGGATAATTTCTGTCTCTCTACTCAGGGATCACTCCAGTTGGTGCTCAGAGGGGTTATATAGAGTGCTGGGAATCAAACGAGGGTTAACTTCAGGGCAAGCGCTCTAACCATTGAACTATCTCTATGCCCCAATGAGAAGCTTTATCTTAAAAACTAATGAGTAAACAAAATGAAACAAAAAGTTTCAAATGACAACTTCTTAAAAAGTTTATCAAAAGGGAAGGGAAAGACCAAAAGGTTGTATGAACATCGAGTAGAAATAAAAAATGATCAGACTTAAACACCAAATCCAAAACCAACTACAACAGAATCGATACCCAATCTACAACAAGTTAGACACAGAAGGGACCACTTATACTAGCAGCCCAGGTGGCAAAGGAGGGGCGATATGGGATGCTTGCTGGGAACAGGGGTGGAGGGAGGACAACACTGGTGGTGGGAAGGCCCCTGATTCAATGTCACTATGTACCTAAAATACTACTGTGAATGATTTGTAATCCACTTAGGTCAAAATAAAAATTATTAATAAAAATAAATAAACACACAAAAAAATATAAAGGAAAGAAAAATAGAAATGAATAAATTGGGTTAAAAAGTTGCCGTGTGTATTGTGAAGCTAGCACAGCAAGTGGTGATGAGCATCTAGGACTACAGACAGACACAAATTTACAGACTAACATATTATGTCTTAGGCCAGGCTCTCTTCAGTCATTTTTCTTTAAGGAAACTGTTTGAGGCACACAGTCTGTTCTGGATGATTCACACAAGGTAACAGCATGCAGGTAACAGCAAGGTCAGCCAGAACAGTTGCTGCCTTGCAGCTCTGTAGATCAGTGGGCCCTCAGCTGGGCCTCTAGCACAGCCAAAAATGTCCATTTCCCAGGCACTGTTGTCCCTCCCTCATCCTTCTCAGCTCAATCTTAACCCCTATGGGGCATTTCAGAAAAGCCGCTCTTTTCAAAAACAAAGGTAGATTTATTGTTCTCTGATTGTGAACACATTTCCACACACAGCCTAAATGTATCATGTGCTTTGACTTCCCCTATTGTATTCAGAGAGTTAATTCCCTCATCAGGTTTCTAACAACCCTTATCAAAGATCTGGAAATTCTGTGATTGTGTGACTCAGGAACATACAAGTAAGTAGGTATGATCACTTGATGTCACCCTTTCATTGGTGTCCTTTACTTTCCTTATTAAAATTTTTATTTTATTATTTTTTTTTAATTTTGGGCCAAAGCTGGTGGTACTCAGGGTTTACTCCTAAACTCTTCACTTAGGAATCACTCTTGGCAGGTTCAGGGAACCATAGGAGATGCCAGGGATTGAACCTGGGTCAGCTGCATGCAAGGCAAACACCCTACATGCTGTGCTATTGCTCTGGCCACAAGATATTTTAATATTTTTAAGTTAATTTAATTTTTGTTTTGTTTTGGTCAAACTCAACAGTGTTCCAAGCTTACTCATGACTCTGCATGCAGGGATTATTTTTTGGCATTGCTCAGGGACCATATGGGATGCTGAGGATCTTGCCTTGCAAGATCTCTATGCACTATCTCTATGATCCTATCCTTTACTTTTTAAAAGCAATATCTTGGGGCTGAAGAAGGCAGTGTGCTGCTTCCATATGGTCCCCTGAGTCCACTAGAAGTGTTCCCATGAATAAGCCCTGAGCACAGCTGGTCCAAAAAAAAAAAATAATAATAATAAAATAAAAAACAATGCTTATTTATTCATGTATTAAATATCAAACTATATATCCCCATTAGATACATAATAATATATGTGATACATGTGTATAAGTACATATGTATATAAAAATGGAGCTGATGACAATACCATTCACTACAGAAATGTAACACTAAAAGAAAATCATTACAACAGCTTCTATAAATTATGTTGATGCAGAGCACCCCTTTCTTAACAGTAGTACAAACCACAGTGCCAAAAGAGAAAGAGAGTGAAGTTAAATGTCTGTCCCAGTAGCATGGGGGGAGGGCGGGTGAGAGGAATGAGGGCATTAGGTAGGGTGAGAGGGAAACAGTTGATATTGTTGGCCGGAAATGGTGAAGGCTGTTTTATGGCTGTAACTCAATCATGAGCAATTTTATATTTGAAAAAAAAAAACTGTAGTATGAACAACTTGTAGCTACAGTATTTAGATTAAATATATATATATATATATATATAATATATATATATATATATATATATATATATATATATAAGCTGAAGGGGTCAGAGCAATAGAAGAGGGGGCATAGCATTTGCCTTGGCAAGAGACCTTGATTTAATCCCTAGCATCCCATATAGTCCCCCAGGTACTTTCTGGAGTAAATTTTGAGTGCAGCATCAGGAGTAACCTGTTAGATACACTCAGCTATTACCCAAAACAAAGGCATCTTTTCAATTTCCTCTTTCCTTTTCACCTAGCTCTTTGATATGTCAAAGTTCACCTGGATCTCACTCTACCCTCCCCCACCTGGTTGAATTTGTACTGGGAGAATAAAGAAAGGTCAGTTTGGCTTGGTATACACAGGAGCACAAGGCAAGAAGCCACTGACTCTATGACTCTCTCCTGACTGGCTTGGTTTATTAATTCTTCAGAGACGTCTATCTAGGGTTGAAAATACAGTGCGTGAGGTGATTTCACAATGTGGGATTATTATACAACTGGTGCTCAAACAGCAACCCAGGGACCCAAGAAGATCCCAATGATGGTTAATTATTTGACCCTCTGTTGTATAATCACCATGATAGCCTCCTTTAGCCGGACGGAGTGTGCATTGCCCATCACCAGAACATCAGTGCATGGGGTTCCCATTCTGAATGGCTGCATGTTGCTCTGGTCCAGCTAGTTGCTCAGCTGCTCCAGCACTCATCGTAGCAGAGGTCCCCTTCAGCAGCCAGAAGCAGGCAGTGAAGAGGAGAAAGCTGAAGACATCCCAGAGGCTGGTGTCCATCACCTTTCTTCTACCAAAGGTGCTTTGTGAGAGCACTTAGGTTCCCCAATCTGCAACAGCTTATCTAGGTCACTGATGGGGTAGAAGCCAGAGAGGAAGCCCCATTGGAAAGGAACCAACAACAGAGAGATGAACATGCCACCCCCCAGATTCTGGTCTAGATACCAAAGGCCTTTCCATCCCAGGTGACCTCAGTAGCTACCACAGAAGGAGAAGGTGGAGGAGAAGGAGAACCCAAACCCAACTGAAGCCTAACTGAGGAGAAGCTGCTTTCAGAACCTCCTGCAACTTTCTTCTAGGTTAACTTCTTTTTTTTTTTTTTTTTTTTTTGGTTTTTGGGCCACACCCGGTAACGCTCAGGAGTTGCTCCTGGCTATGTGCTCAGAAGTTGCTCCTGGCTTGGGGGACCATATGGGACACCGGGGGGGGGGTGGGGGGGGGGGGGGGGCCGGGGGGGCGATCGAACCGCGGTCCGTCCAAGGCTAGCGCAGGCAAGGCAGGCACCTTACCTTTAGCGCCACCGCCCGGCCCTAGGTTAACTTCTTGATTCTATTTGCATCTATCACTATATTGTTGGTTAAAGTGTATGTTCTACCTGGATAGATCTTAATAGTTACTATATTATTCTATTTCCCACTGCAAACAGAAAATTTTGTATCCAACTCCAGTGATTTAATATTAGTTTGCACAGTTCTAGGAAAATGTATAATGCTGTTAGATTTTTACTAGTTCTCATAGATCCTAGTGAATGTTTCCCTATTGCTGTGAGGCTTGCCTGTGACTATCTCACAACTTATTCTCAAATTATGTCTGCAAAAATGTTCTAATGTCTTTGTCCATAGAAGTTGATGGAAAAGGAACTTGGATATTATAGACTCTTATTATAGTGCTCATTATAAGAATGTTTTAGCAAACTAATTTTCAAACTGTATATATACACATCTGCATATATATGTATATATATACATCTTCAGAAATGTTCCTATGATTTTGTTTAGAGAAGCTTATGGATAAGGATGTGCTAGACACTTATTGCAGTGTTCAGTGTAATAATGTTTAAGAATTTTTATGTTCAGAGAAGTCTATGAAAAAATTGTTGATGTGTATAAGATAAAGATATGTAAAAACCTGATTATTTGAAGAATAATGTATGCATAATATAACCTATGATGCTTTTTATAGCTCACGACCTTACTTCCTGCTAAGAGGTATTTTTTCCTCTTATTTCCCCAACTTTTACTGTACCTATGTAAAATAACAAGCAATCTGTTGTTGCCACCTGTGGAAGAGAACAATAGAATAAAACTTTTGTAGCCTTTCTCAATTGTTTTTGTTTTGTTTAGGGTGAATATGTTAGATGACAGCCAGCTATTACCCAAAACAAAGGTATTTCCCAATTTCCCCTTTACTTTTCACCTAGCCTTTTGATAAATAAAAGCCCACCAGGATCTCATTCTCCCCTCTCCCACCTGATTGAATTTGTACTGGGGGATAAGAGAGGTCAGTTTGGCTTGGCACACACAGAGACCACAAGGCAAGGAGTCACTGACTCTATGACTCTCTCCTGACTAGCTTAGTTTATTAATTTTTCATGGCTACTCTTCTTCAGACCTGTCTGCCTGGGGTTGGCAATGTAGTGCATAGGGTGATTTCACGACATAGATTATTTTACAGTAACCCTTGAACATTGTCTGCTTTGCTCAAAAACAAACAAAAATGATTTTGAAGCCAAAAAAAAATTATCACAACCTGAAAACAGGTTGAGCCTTTTCCAAAACAGACCACCACCACCAACATGGGGTGGATTATGAGGGAGGGATGGATGGGGTTGGGGGACATGAGACAGTGGTGGAGAGAAGCAAACACTATTTGAGAGTGTTGGATTGTAACATTGCATGCATGAAACCGTATCACTAATAGTACTTGCCGAAAACAAACAAAATTGTAATAAAAACTAAAAACTGGAGACATAAAAGGTAAAATATTGTTAGTCCATGCTATTAAGTCCTTTTGCATTTATGGGCCCACATTCTATATGGATATTGCTTAATATTGAAGGCATGTCATCCTTTATTTAAAGCTCTTAAGTCTAACTAGTCCCTAATAAGTGGAAATGACAGCCTTCCTCATTTTTATTTCATTTTATCATTTTTCCTCACGTGATGTCATGGCTTATGCTGGAAAAGTAGTTGCAAGTATGTTGACTGTGAAATTAGTAGCAGGGGCCTATGTGACAACTCTCTATCTCTCTCTGTCTCTCTATCTCTAGCCTGTCTCTGTCTCTGTTTCACACACACAACTCTCTTCAAAGTTCTCCTAACACTCAGACCACCCAAGGGACTGGAAGGTATCAAACCAAGGTGAATAATTCCAAGTCTATCATGTCAAGTGTCTAAAATTCCTTGATTACCTACTGGAAGGAGGGAGAAGTGGGAAACCTTGAGAAATGAAAAATAAATGTAGGGTGACCCAAGTTCCCAAATCAATTTTCCCATCTTATTATGACCAGGAAGTCTGCAGTGTGTCAAGAATCTGAAAAGACTGAGATTCAGCCAGGGTCCACAAATGGCCCTTTGCTCCAGGGGTGCTTAGCTGGGTCCTACAGGTACCCTGGAATAAAATTATGGAAGTCCATTTGGAAAAGTAAAAGACACACTTTATCACTTTCACTCCTTGTAACTGAATTAGTTCCTTGTAATTAGAAGGTCACACTAGTTTGCCTGTCATCATCCATTGTTATCTTGAACCACTTCAAAATATTATTAGCCTTCACCTATTACCTACTTCGAAACTACAATATTTACTAAATCACCATTCATTAAATATGATCATGGATCTATGCTCATTTAGTGAATTTATTCAGAAACATACTATATTTGTTTAAAAATGCATCAAGTGATCGTCTTCTCTGGCCCAGATAGTTCAGTATGGAGCTTGTGGCTGATGGAATAAAGTTTTCTTTAACTTTACTCCAATTGTGGGGCCTCACCCTTCAACTCTGATCCCTAACACTGGGGGGTTCTCCAGGATTGAACAATGATGATTCAGTCATCTACAAAGCTGCATAGGTCCTGCAAACATACACAAGGACCCCCCTCCCCTTACATTGCAGGATTGAAGAAGACACAGGAACCTCCTTTCTTTTCGTGGTGGAGAGTCACAGCTTGAATGAGAAGGACGTCCTGCAGATCCAAACTGACTCAGCTTCCAGAACCAGGACAGAATGCAGATAGTCTAGTGCTGGTGCTGATGGCAGTAGTGACTGCTGGATATCATGAGCAAGAATGAACATTCTCTTACTCAGACAGTGGATGGGAGGTTTGTGGGTCAAACTGTCCCTCCTCTAAACTTTGACTTATGCTATTTGTTTGGGATATATCCCAAATCCTGCTAAAGAGATGTAAGTGTTAATAAAAAAAAAAAAAGAAGTGGGCCGGAGAGAGTAGCATGAGGTAAGGCGTTTGCCTTTTATGCAGAAGGTCATTGGTTCAAATCCCGGCATCCCATATGGTCCCCCGTGCCTGCCAGGAGCGATTTTTTGAGCATGGAGCCAGGAGTAACCCCTGAGCACTGCCGGGTGAGACCCCCCCCCCAAAAAAAAAGAAGGTTTGAATCCCAGGTTAGGAAAGTTGCTCTGAGAGCATTCTCGTTTTATGATTGTTTAGAAAGAAGACCCCAAAATATGGAGGAAATGTGGGGGACAGGAGGACTTTCTCTGCAGGGTGTAGGAATGGGTCAGGGAAGCCACCTGATAGCACAGAGGGAGATAGACCCTGAGGCTAAAGCTGAAGGTCTCAGGCAGAGTTTTGGGATTGCTGTTAACCAGAGCTGTCTGGCCCAAATATCAGTAGAGCCTTAAGAGAATGTGCCCAGACTAACTTCCTTGGAGGGAAGCATCAGTTAAGGCAAATAAGAAGGAAGGATCCAGAAGTTCAACACTGCCTTAGGTCCAGGTGTAAGCCCCATCATCAAGCATGGAGTAGAAGAGAGCCTAGAATCAGACTTCCCCCCAAATTGCCAAAGATTGTTGATAGTGCATATATCTAGAGCACTCTCTGGACTCCTGAACAGAAGTGGACCTCAAGAACAGGAGAAGAGTTTGGGCCTAAGGTTCTTAAAAGAGTGGACTATGTATGGTCCAAGGGGAACATATCTTGGACCATCTGGGGGATGTTGCAGTAAGTAAAAGCCGGTTTTCAGGAATGGAAAGATTCCACCTCCCAGTATAAACAGTGTTTTACTCAATCGCCCTGGATAACTGCTCTGGCTGAGCCACTGTCTATTCTTTTTGTGATGCTCTCAGTAGGTCCTTGCATAATTAATTTTCTCACCCACTTTATTCAGACATGTTTAGGTGCAGTTAAGATGCTTGTGCTAAGGTCCCAGTATGTGCCCATAAGCAGGGATGGGGACAAGTAGCCTCAAAGAAAATTAAAGATTTGACCCAGATCTATAAGAGGAAGAGGAAATGTGGGGTTCTGAGTTTTGAACAAGGAGGGGCACCATTTTGTAAGTAGCACATGTTGTAATCCACATGCTGGACTTTCTCAAGCAAGCCTATTTCCCCCAAAGTACCTGGCCATACCGGATAGCCTATCTGGAAAGGACACAAGGGAACAATAGGAAGGTACCTTAGACAATAGCCAATTATTTTAAAGATTGTCAGAAACTAGAACCTCCATATATCCCCTCCCTATATAAACAAAGAGATAAATGTGTTTGATAACTTTTTTTCATAACATTTATTTCCTGTATATCATATATATACATATATATACATATATATGTATATATATGTATATATATATGTATATATATATTTCCTGTATATCATGTATATACATATATAAATTTATACATGTATATATTCATATATGTATATATAATCTTGTATATTCTGTTAAAGACTTTTTAAAGAGCATCATTTTGAAAGGTAGCCTCCTGACACCCCAGATTTCTAATGGGGGTTATCTGCTCAAAAACCAAGATGAAGACTCCCTGTCCTTGGGTTTCCATGATGAACTTGAATTACTGGTCTGTAACATCAATCACAAAAGAGAAATGGTGGGTGATGATGACCGATGCTTAAGGAATTTGAGTTAGCATGGGCTTCTAACAAATGCTTTACACTCCTGGGTTAGGAACCTTCAATGAAAGGGTGGAGAGAAAGAGAATTCATTGTCAGCAGGCCTTAGGAACTGCAAGGCAAGCCATTGCATAACTACAGGCTTGATACACTGGTTGGCCTCCTTTATTCAGCCTGCTGAGATTATGATATTTTTTTCTTCAAGGATGATTATAGGTTACTAGGCCTGCAGGTTCAAAATTGCCCTCTGCAACTATTTGAAAATTCCTATGAATTTATATACCTATTGAGTTCCCCAGTTCTATGCCCTAAAAGTCCTGGCTTATTACTCTGACTTAGGCTTTTATTTGGTTTTAAAACTTTACAGTTAATGAGAATTCTTTGGCCAACAGAAGATGACTCCCTCTTTCCCAGTTTTCTACTGGATTGAGATGCTTCTTCCTTTCATTTCAGCTAATTCATATTCTCAGTGACTGACTCATAATTGTGACTCAGTAATGACGACATTATTTTGAACTTGCACAATATGAAGAGAATCATAGACAAAAATAGAAAAAAACTCTAAAATTTGAATGAGAAATCAAAAAGAAAGCATACCTAGTGAATGACTGCCACTCATCCTTTGTCTTAGAATAAAACAGAAACTTCACTAGTAATAATATTCTGAGCTATATATATATAACATATGAGTCTTATGATAATGTATATTATAAGTTACAATGAATTATGAGTTACTTGAATGAGTTATATTCAAGTAATAGTTTTATAGTCATTATTTTATTTTAGATCCAGAGGAAGTCTGGAAACTCTTACAAAAGCTGAATCTCAGAATATGCAATGCAGTCACCATCTCCAGGTGACAAAGAGGCACTGGCCAAAGCAGAGGGGCTCTATTCTGCTCTTGGAGGCAACTGAGGCCCAGTTCAATCATGACATAGCATTCATAATCATAGTCTTTGTGAGATGCTACATTTGAAAAAAAAAAGTAAGGATAGAGAGATATAGGACAGGGTTTAAGGGACTGGCCTTATATTTCACCAACCTCAGTTTAAATTACTTGCATCATATATGCTCCCCAGCACTACCAGGGGTCAGTTCTAAGCACAGAGCACTGAACACTCCTGAATGAGATCTCAGACTGCCTCTATATACCAAAAAAAAAAGAAAGAAAGAAAAAGAAAAAAAGAAGAAAGAAAAAAGACAGAAAGAAAGAAAGAAAGAAAGAAAGAAAGAAAGAAAGAAAGAAAGAAAGAAAGAAAGAAAGAAAGAAAGAAAGAAAGAAAGAAAGAAAGAAAGAAAGAAAGAAAGGACGGAAGGAAGGAAGGAAGGAAGGAAGGAAGGAAGGAAGGAAGGAAGGAAGGAAGGAAGGAAGGAAAGAAAGAAGAAAGAGAGAAAGAAAGAAAGAAAGAAAGAAAGAAAGAAAGAAAGAAAGAAAGAAAGGAAGGAAGGAAGGAAGGAAGGAAGGAAGGAAGGAAGGAAGGAAGGAAGGAAGGAAGGAAGGAAGGAAGGAAGGAAGGAAGGAAGGAAGGAAGGAAGGAAGGAAGGAAGGAAGGAAGGAAGGAAAGAAGAAAGAAAGAAAGAAAGAGAAGAAAGAAAGAAAGAAAGAAAGAAGAAAGAAAGAAAGAAAGAAAGAAAGAAAGAAAGAAAGAAAGAAAGAAAGAAAGAAGAAAAAATTAAGTAAACAACAAAAAACAAAAACTATGCTGATTGAACAAGAAAGACATAAAAGCACAACACTAGGGGCCGGCGAGGTGGCACTAGAGGTAAGGTGTCTGCCTTGCAAGCGCTAGCCAAGGATCAGGACTGCGGTTCGATCCCCCGGTGTCCCATACAGTTCCCCCAAGCCAGGGGCAATTTCTGAGCGCTTAGCCAGGAATAACCCCTGAGCATCAAACGGGTGTGGCCCGAAAAACCAAAATAAAAAAAAAGAAAAAAAGAAAAGCACAACATTAAACAAGGCAAACACTGAACATTAAACAAGTCATCCCCATGACTTCTGTGAGACAGAATTCCTTGGGTTTCTTTCTAGCACTTAGGATGGATTGAAAGGGTAGAGATGAACTACCATTCTTAGCAAAAGAAATTATATTAGAGATTGGAAATGAAGGTCCAGCAAATGAATCTGGAGGCCAGAACAAATGAGAATCTCAGATATGTCTACATCTTTGGATGAAAAAACAGAGCCCACATTTGGACAGGCTCACATCAGAGACCAGGAGAAGACCAAAAGCAAGTAAGGGCCAAATGTCATAAGTATGTCATAAGTCATAAGTATGTCATAAGTATGACCATCCTCGAAATGGTCATAGTCTCACTTTGTAACTTAGGTAACCTGGGAATGTCCTTCCAGTGCTCACAGGTCCTTGACATGATCTTGGCCTTGCTTTGCAGATGACATGCTTGAGAAATTCTGCTTTGTACTCTCCCTCTAGCTACCTGCAAATGCATGTCCTACACTTCTCAGTCCTTTGGTTATTTTCTGGCTTTCCTGAGAAGTTCCACAACACTTTTAGAGAAACAGGATCTCCCAAACACGGTCAGTATCAGGAAGTTTTCCCTGAGATGCTACTTAACCAGGCAGATAATTCAGGGTCAGGTTCTGTGATATGGGGTGACCAACCCTGCCAGCCATGTTAGCTAGTGTTGGCTTCAAACCTAGGTTCCTGCTCATACCTCCTATCAGCCCCACTGAGCAGTTCCTCCTAGCCTCTATAATTCAACCTGAAACTCATCCGATTTTTTACTTATCTCTTTTATTAGATAATATCTATTATCTATTTTAAATATATTGGCATAATAAATATACACTATACATATTATATGCACCATATTTTCCGGCTTATAAGACGACTTTTGAAGCGAAAAAGTCAACCAAAAATCGGGGGTCGTCTTATACAACGAGTATATCCCAAAAAAAACATTTCAATATGCCTCTAAATGAAAATCGTCTGGATATTGCCACCAAACGAATTTTCCAACTCGATCCTGCACCAATCACTGCAAGGTTGCTCGGACCACCTCTCTCTTTAAGCCAATCCAAACAGGCTTTTGATGCATGCTAATTAGACAATACTCTGCACCAATCACTGCAAGGCTGCTCGGACCACCTCTCTAACTCAGCCAATCCAAGCAGGCTTTTTATGCATGCAAATTCGACAATGTTCTGGACCCGAATCTACACTGTCAAAAGCCTGCTTGGATTGGCCAGAGTCAGAGAGGAAGTCTATTACAGTAGAACCTTTGGACCTTTGCTTGTTGTGATTGGCTCACTGTGGTACATGAGCACAGGAACGTTCTGTCTGATACAGCGAATATAGGCCTAAATCTATGTTTTAACTATAAATTTAGGGGGTCAATAAAATAAAATAAAATAAAATAAAAGGGGCCGGCGAGGTGGTGCTAGAGGTAAGGTGTCTGCCTTGCAAGCACTAGCCAAGGAAGGACCGCGGTTCCATACCCCGGCATCCCATATGGTCCCCCCAAGCCAGGGACAATTTCTGAGTGCTTAGCCAGGAGTAACCCCTGAGCATCGAACAGGTGTGGCCCGAAAAAACAAAACAAAAAAGAACAAAAAAAAAAAAAATTAGGGGGTTGTCTTATATTCAGAAAAGTACGATATATGCCACATTAAGTACTAAGGAGTACAATCTATGATGCAAATAATAGTGTCTTAAATGTTTTTGTCATTTAGGTCCTATGCCATTTTCTGAATTACAGCTAACAACAACAACAAAAAGCACATTAGGTCACAGTCTTTGGTTATATTCAAAAATAAGTAAGTAGCTCCTACTCTGGCTGCTTTGTTTTCTGGTTGTTTGTTTGTTTGTTTGTTTGTTTTAAGCAATGTCTTGGAAGATGAGGAGGACTGTTTCATGAGGTTGGGGGACTGGCTAGGTTGTAACAATGGACTCAGGCCTCTATTTCTGCACAGCTTTCCTGATCTAAATCTCAGCAGCCTGAACTGCGTGTATTCCAAAAAGGTCCTCTAAACTCTCTTCCCTTCCCTTCCTGGTCGACAAAGCTTGGATGACTGACCTTTGAGAGACAGACGCCTTGGTTTGACTTGGCCTCTGATCACCTGGTGAAAGGCTCAGCCATGCTCATCTGTCTGGGTTCTGCTGCCTGCTTCCTCCATTATATTTAGCTCTTTGGTTGTTTTCCTAATGAGTTGTCTGTTTGCCTTCAGCCTACCAGCCAGAAAATGACTGTGTGAATCAGGAACTAAGTGCCCAGCATTCAGAAGCACTATATTCTGAAGTCTACCCTCTCTCAAGTTTCTGCTGGGCCAGTCTCTCTGTCCTTTGCCTCTGCCTTCTGGCTCCTCCTCATCACCCTGCCTTCCCCTCCTGACCCAGCCAGGCTTACAAAGGCAGACAGAGACATATTTACCATTGTAGCAATCCAAAGAGAAAAGGACATTGAAGAACCTTTCAGTTCCTCAGGCAGTTGTCACGAAGGGCCAGTTAACATTCATGTTGTGATTCTGACTTGTCTTAATTATTTTTGTTTTGTTTGGTTGCTGTTGTTGCTGTCTGGGGGTCAAACACAGCTCTGATCAGAGATGCTCCTGGTGAAGCGAGGGGACCATATGGGATATTAGGAATTGAACACCAGTCTGCCTCATACAAGACAAGCACCTTACCTCTGTCTTCAGACCCCTCATCTTTTGTTTGAGTCACATATAGTGTGGTAAGCAGATTGGGCCTCCCTGCTTTTGGTCCATATGGTCATCAACTCTGCTTCCTTGTGTCCTGCAGAAGGATTTTATCCTCACCTAAATGGCTGAACTCAGAGCTCACTGTCCCAAGAAGCTGAGACCCATGATGGCATCCTCTGCCTGGATAGGACCATCCCCTGTATATGACCCCAATTCCCCATGGACACTATACCCGCAGGGATGCTCCCACTTTAAAGGTTAATAGCAAAGGTTGATTCCTTATTTCAGTGGTAGAATATTTTTGCCAGTGGAATGGGCAAGTTGCAAAATATAGAAGGTTATCTCTTCCCAGTATAAAATATTGTGGGATTAATACCTCTTATATTTTCTGAAAAACATGGCCATGGTTTAATTAGGTCCCACAAGATCAGTGATGCCAAGTAGACATTGATGGGTTTTCTAGTAAAACCTTGGAGGTTTAGGGCTACATAGATAGTACAGTGGGTTAGGAACTGCTTTGTATCTAGCTAACCTGGTTTCAATCCTCCATTACCCTATATGGGTCCCTAAGTTTTGTCAGAAGGATCTCTGAGTAAAGTCAGGAGCATATCCAGGTATGGTTCCCCCCACCCCAAATGTGTAAATGAACAAAATGTATTCAACAAAGTTTTTTTTTAATGATAAATTTACATTAAGAACTAAGGAGATAGTTTTATCTATTCTTTGAATAAAGTACCATATTGTCCCAGAGATTGAAAATACAATATAGATTTAAGATTTTTGATTTAGGGACTAGAGAGATAGTGGAGTGGACAGGATGTTTACCTTATATATGACAGGCCCAGGTTTGATCCTCAGCATCATGGTCCCTAGAGCACCACTAGAAGTAAGCCTTGAGCATCGCTGGGTATGGCTCCCCACCAAAACAAATTACAAACCGGTCATTTTATATGAAATGAAACATTGGAAATTAGGATTAGAGAGAGAAAGAAAATGCCAAATAAAGGGTATGGTTGGCAGTGAGAATTTTAAAATCCTGTTTCAGAACTCTTTCCCAGGTAACTCAACATTGAGCAGGACAAAACACAAAAGCATCTGTGGGCACTTGGCACCATGTACTCCTGTCCTCTGCCCTGACCCAGAGAGACCAATGGGCCTGAGAAGTATCAGGAGCACTTCTTGCTCAATGCTCCTTGAAAGTGAAGCTTAGGAAATGGCCGAGGAGCAGTAAGTACCCTCCCAGCTTCCAAACCTGAATGTCAAGGCCTGGTCTGAACCCTGGGATCCTGCTGTGCTGGGGTGACTACATAAGAACCAAGTCCACAGCAGTCCAGGGCACTTCTGGCCAGTCTACTGCCAGAAGAACTGGGAGGACAGGGTAAAGGTAAAAGGACTCTTCGTCGCAGCCTGGCTTAGCCACACACACAGATGAAGAGCAGAACAGGAAGTGCTGTCACCTGCCATCCTGGCCCAGAGTGGCCCTAACCCAAACTGCCTTGCAGAGCTCAGCTGTGACGCTGCACCTGCTTCTGTCCCCAGAGGAGCGGTCCTGTGTGCCCACAGGGGCTCCTGTTATCGCAGAGCAAACATCAGGGAGGAAGCCAGGCAGTGTTCTAAAAGCTTTGACAGACTGCCTAGTTCTCAAAGTACTCTTGTTTTCTCCTCCTCTGTGCCCAGAAGCACAGCCATTAAGGTTACCTGGAAACCTGGTGGGGACAGAAAGCAGAGTGCAGCCTCCAGGGCACCATCTGGGTCTGCCAGGTTCTGGGGTGGAGGCCAGGTGAGATGCAGGGTCAGTCTGCAAGCAGGATCATGGGGCAATGGTGTTTTCTGGGGCAGGAGAACTTCCTGGGGCTGGGTGAAGACTTCATTCTTTGCTTGATGAGGCTTGATGAGGCTCAGACTGAGGACCTCAATTCCAGGGGAGATGCAGCCCTGGGAATGACAAGACTTTAGAAGCACCATGTGCAAGCTGGGAGCCTGTAGTGACAAAGCAGAGCTTAGATGGAACAGACACCAGACACATTCTAGGACATACTCTATCACAGACCCCCCAGGACAAACTCAAGGACAGAACCAAGCACAGACCCAGTATAGATCCTACGACAATCTGAGGACTGTCTTTTCTCAGGTTTTGAAGCGGAATGACAATTTCAAAGAATATAGATGAGGAGAGAGAGAAGTAATGAAGGGACTTAGAAGATGAGCATAGAAGAGACAAGTGGTGTGTTTGCTGAAGGCTACTGGGTTGAGCAAAGCTGAAGTGCTGCTGAAATAAGTGTACCCAGGTTTCATTGACATTTCCAGACCTGTGACTGTGCAGATAGCCCCTCTCTTTTTTCCTAACCTTGGCTCAAAACATATAGGGCAAAGTTTCCAGGCTAAAAAAGCTGGCGTTACTATACATCGATATTTTTTCTGTTTCTAAGAGTTTATTCCTAATTGTATTTCATTTCCAACCAACACCCTTTTTATGTCAGATGAGGTGATAAAATGGGTAATTACAGGGAAGAAGCTGGGCCATGAGTCAGCTGTTTGGCCACCAAGCCCTGTTGGGCCTTGGGAAGTGCAGCTGGCTGGCTGGCAGGCAGCAGAAGAGTGGCAGAGAACTGTCTGCTCCCGCCCCTCTGGCCATACCCCAGAATAGCTCTATTTTCTCTGACTCAGCATGAAGACAGGTAACTAATGAAAAGCAATTCTGGAAGTTAAGCTCTCTGCAGAACTTGTCCTGAGCCATCAGCAGAAAGTCAGAGCAAGCTCTGGGACAATTCCTGGACTTTCCACACAGACGACTTTCCGTTCAGAGTCCTCATCCGTTCTGTGGGGCATCTGGGTGAGTCAGTACACAAAGCCACAGAGACTTGAGCAACCATGGAAAATCAGACACTAAAAATACAGACAGGAAATCTCCACAATGCAAACAATCATCAGGAAGGGGAGAGAGGTACGTGATCAGAACCCGGCTGCTGGCACTGCTAACACCTCTTGGATGGCATTGAACCAATGTCGCTAACCTGAAAATGTTGAGCAACTCTCCAGCCTGTCTCTTGTTTCTGCCTGCATGTTCCATGGACCCCAGAGTCCTCCTACAGTCTCTCTCACCTGAGACATGTGGCAGCTGCATGGCCTTGCAGGCAGATCTTCTAGGCCTCACCTTAGCCTTGAGGAAGACACCAATCATGTCTTCCCCATTCATCTCAGAGTGGATAGACAGATCTTACAAGGCATGATTGGAAGCTGACAGACCAAGCAGTTTCTCAGATATGTCACAGCCTCAGAAGATTCATTTCTTGTTTGTTTTATTTTATTCTGTTTTGGGACCACACTATATTATACTCAGTACTTACTCCTGGCTCTGTGCTTAGGGATCATTGCTGGAGGGACTCCAGAGACCATACGGGGTACCAGGGGATCAAACCTGGGTCAGCTGTGATCAAGACTCAGTTTTTGGGTCGTACCCAGCAGGGTTCAGGGTTTATTCCTGGCTTTGCATTCAGGAAACAATATGGAATGCCAAGGATGGCTGTGTGCAAGGCAGGTGCCTTACTGCCTTCCCTGCACTTTTATTGTTCCAGCCCCAGAAGATTCATTTCTAACCTTCTTTGGGTCTTGGTTATTTTCCTCCAAAAGTTGTGCATTTGCCTTTCTTTCCCTACCAGGGTCTGCTATTGAAAATGGCAAGCCAGCGCGTGGTTCCTTTCCTGGACACCATTCACAGCTGGCCATCCAACGAGAGTGCTTGCATTGATCCCCTCATAGTACACATCTAAGCACAAAGAATCATCTGAATATTTCCCATCTTTACACCCTCAATATATTTCTCTGAGTGAAGAAGAGAACATCTGTCCCCAAAATATTGCATCCATCACAGGAATCTATTCCTCATACATGCATCATCCTGGGCCCCCTGGGGGAAGGGTGGAGTGGTTTCAGTTGGACACAGATAATCCCTGCTGGGTTTAGTTCTCAGTGTTAAGGGTTATTGCTCTCTAGCACCTTAAATTTCCATATTCTTTCTCTGATCCTTCAAATTCATATGCTCTTGTCCCTCCCCTTCGTCCCACCCAATTCCATTAAAGGAAGACTCTGCAGAGCTCAAAGGAAACCTCACTCCCCCCTTCCCCACACACCTGCCCTCCCTCCATCCGACCTGCTGAGGCCTTCAAGGAAAAGAAAGCTCAAGGTTCCAGTCTCT